>NC_134813.1:33668090-33678090 GCF_046742065.1 Oratosquilla oratoria | reverse complement strand
GCCACCTCTTTCTCTATATTAATCTTTTTTTTTATTTCTTTATTTTTACTGATCCCAGAAGGTTTTAGTCAGCTCAAAGGTAGCTCTTTCTCTATATTTACCTTTTCTTTAGATTTTCATTTTCACTGATCCCAGAAGATTTTAGTCAGCTTAGAATTGAACTCGAAGAGGAACGAGTCACGATTGTTCAATTCTCGAATGTAATAGCCTAGAACTAGCCACGACAAGAATCTATTGAAATAACATGGTTTAAGGTCACAACCCCCCCCCCCCTATTGGAAGGCTAGGACGGCGCCCCTCACAGAAGACTTTGTAGCGTGGAATTTAATGGACCATGCCCTTGGTTCAACTTCGCCTGTGGCAGGATTCGAACCACCTCGACCTTCGCCGCAAGTAACGACGCCCTAAACCGCTCAGCCAGCGAGCTTCTATTGAAATAACATAATATAATGATAATAGTAACAGGAAATAGCATAATAGAAGTCCTTTGACTTATAGCAATAGTAATAAGAGGAAATAGCATACCATAAGCTCTTCGACATTGTTCGTGCATGTATCAGTATTAAAAGGACCTTGACTCAACAGTAATTAAACAAGAGCATCCGTCATTGAAGAGACTTGATGAAAAAAGATTACATTCTCTCTCTCTCTCTCTCTCTCTCTCTCTCTCTCTCTCTCTCTCTCTCTCTCTCTTTATTTTTTTTTTTTTTTTTTTTTTTTTTTTCTTTTTTTTTGATGATGATGAAATACAGAATGGTAGTTTTCTTTGCCTTTGTCATCGGACCCTTCCATGCACCGATGCCATTTTATGGGAATTTTCCACAAATTCGTGGGAAAATTTTGCTCAAATGGGATGTTTTGCGAGCAAATTATATGTTGCAATGAACTTATTTGTGTATATAATAATTCCTTTTTTTTGTGGGAAAAACGTGGAAATTCGTATTTCCTTGTGGGAATTTTGTGGTAAAACTCTCACTCATTTGTGGGAATTGGCATAGATCACAGTGGCAACATAAGTTCCATGACTGTGCCACAACAGAAAACGATCAAGCTCTTGTCGACCCAACTGTCCGTCTTCGTAGCAAAGGGGACTTTGCAAACATGCTATCTCCCATCTCAAGCAAGGTCACACACAGGCTATCTCCCATCTCAAGCATTGTGGTTGTTAAAATGTATCTCTAATCACTGGGACCCATTCAGTGTTGTACATATATATATATATATATATATATATATATATATATATATATGCGTATATATATACATATATATATACATATATATATGTATGTATGTATGTATGTACAGTATATATCAGCAATGTACAGCATGTGTAGATACAACAGTATTACAAATACGTAACAAAGCGAATTCAAAAGTCCCCTTTTAATAATGCAAACTTTACTATGATACTTATAATACATACTTACTAGATTATCATTACAAGTATACAATGTTTATTCAAAGTAAACTATTGATATTTTTAATTGTCATTTTTTTCCTAGTTTAAATTTTTTTTTATACTTCTGCTGTCAATGAATGTTTTTTCATAATTACCATTGTGTGACAGCATAGCTTTAAAGCTAACTAGTTGAGTATGTAAGGAATTTACAATTTCAACTCATGTTCAAGACCTCGTATAATCCCATTGAATTCAGTGCAAAATCATCCATTACTTTCTTGTTGAGAAAAGACAACTAAAATCTTCACGGCATGAACGGAAAATATATATTTTTTCACCTTCTTTGTCTGAGCTCTAATTCCTCCTTTTTCTTTGACATTGAGAAGTCTTTTATTAAATCGTTCAAATCTTCTTGATTTCAGGAAATGTAACTCTTCTTTCATTTGACTTGGCTCCGTAATTTTGAGCCACAGGGCAAGATGAAGGTCCTTCGTCAGATGTGATCTCGTCTTTAAAAGAATCAGACGATGTTGGGGGAATGAAGCAGGACATTCGAAACCAGCGCTTCCTAACCTTTTCCGACCATAGCACCCCCTGTTGTCATGTCTAAGCAGTCCAGCACGCCTGTCTTGTTATTAAAAGGATAAAACAAAGTGAAGTGTACTACTGATTGATGATTTATTTTCGTGATTCCTTAGAACTGAAACAAATTGACATTATTGTTTTTAGAAAAAATAAGAATACCCTAGAAAGATAAAATAACATGGAAAAAGTCAAATATGCACAACTAAGTAATCAATGATACATATATCAATGTGATTTTTGTGTGCATCAGTTCCCAGCATCCCCCTATAATTGATTTCAGCACCCCAGGTTGGGAATAGTTGTTCTAAACAATGTGAAACTTGTTTTAAGGTTGTTTTCTATCTTTTTTTTTATTAATCTATTTATCTACTTACTTATTTGTGTATTTATTTTTCTGTTTTATTCCATCTTAATACAATTTAGTGAGCTTTATTTGTTTAGTGGTTTCTTTCTAATTTTAGGTTAAATCTACGTTCTGGCAGACTAAGCCCGTCAGTGGCCCTGTGGTAAATATTGAAAATGTATTAAATTTCAATGTTATGAGTTTCCCTTAAAATCTCCGAAACGCGGTGGTTCTTGAAAAAATTTGTTCAGGCATTTTTATTCAGGTAAGAAGAGTGTTAAGACTATCACTGCAAATAGTTGGGTTCTCCTTGGATGAATGAAATTGACTGACGAACACATAATATAATGAATACCAAAAAAAAAAGATCGTAAAACACATTTGAAGTCTTGATCGAGGTAGAGCCGGTAAAAGGAGAGGGAGTTTCCTTTCAATGAAATAAAATCACGTAACAGCAGGTTTAAGCTAACAGGAGATGCGTCATCCAACACGAACTAAAAATACGTTGAATTACTCGCCTGAGTAATAAGCACAAACCTTCACGTTTGGGACTTAGCCAAGATATGTCAATTAGGAGAGTCGTCGCGTTGTCGTCGTCGTCGTCGTCTTAGGCTAGTCTAGCCACCGTTGGAGGCGGACGCAAGCACCTCCTGATAATTAAAACGAGCCTGCAAAAGCTCCCAAGACGATTGCATATTTATCTCATTAAAGAGGAGAGGAAATTGAAGCGAAAGAATTAAGGCTCTGACACTGAAATGATAATTGGCGACGGAGGAGGGGAAGGGGAAGGGGAAGGGGAAGGGGATAGCCAATCAGAGGGGGCAGCGGACAAGACGTCGTAGTGGCGAAGACGATGACATAAAGAAGTAAACAAACCTACGTAAAGAGTCTGGAGATGAGTAAAACGAAGAAAGATGCTGACGATGATGATCTTGAGGAAGCAGACTTGTTGCTGCACAGACAACGTCTCCCTTAGGGTCAGCCTCTCCTCTCCCACTCCTCTCCCACTCCTCTTTCACTGCTCACTCCCTTCTCTACTCCTCTCCCTCCTCTCTCACTCCTCTCCCACTCCTCTCTCACTTCTCATTCATTCCTCCCACTCCTCTCCCTCCTCTCTCACTCCTCTCCCACACCTCTCTCACTCCTCTCTCACTTCTCACTCCCTTCTCACACTCCTCTCCCACTCCTCTCTCACTTCTCACTCATTCCTCACACCCCTCTCCCTCCTCTCTCACTCCTCTCCCACACCTCTCTTACTCCTCTCTCACTTCTCACACTCCTCTCCCTCCTCTCTCACTCCTCTCCCACTCCTCTCTCACTTCTCACTCCCTTCTCACACTCCTCTTCCTCCTCTTCCACTCCTCTCCCACTCCTCTCTCACTTCTCACTCACTTCTCACACTCCTCTCTCTCCTCTCTCACTCCTCTCCCACTCCTCTCTCACTTCTCACTCACTTCTCACACTCCTCTCCCTCCTCTCTCACTACTCTCCTTCTCCCTCTCTCACTCCTCACTCATTCCTTTCTCATGTCTTAAACCTTCCTCTACCACTCTTCTCTTACTTCTCACACCCCTCTCACTCCTCTCTCATTCCTCTCTCACTACTCACCCCCCTCGCCTCTCACTTGCTATTGCACTTCTCTCTCACGTCTCACCCCTCCTTTTCTTGTGTGTGTGTGTGTGTGTGTTTATGTTCATAAAGTAAATAAGTAAATAAATGAATTAATTAAATGATTCTTTAGTTTTCTTACCACAGCACTTGACAAATCTCCCACAACCGTTTTCTCTCTCAGTCTTTCCTCCCGTTTTCTCTCTCTTCTCTCGAACTCAAAGCCAGACACCAATTACATCTTATGTAAAACGGGCGGACACTTGACTCTAACCCACGTTTTATCGAGTTTATTCTTTTACAAATTAAAAAGTATTCCTCAAACAAAAATCGAAATACACACATGCGTATGACGCACAGAAACTATGCAGATATGTGTCATTATTTTTGCATTATTTGGCTAAAAAATAATTATTTACAAAAGGGGCCTGCTGTATACAGGAGCACATCAACGCTTCGCCAGCAAAAAATATGTTTGCATCACTCTGTCCTGGGGTCAGTTCTGGGTGTCTACCAATCTGACACCATTCCTGCTCCCAAAAAACCATTTTCATTTGGTTCACACCCTCTGCCATCAAAGGAGGCTCCCACTCAGCTGAAGCCAGGCTCTATTGGCTTCAGTCTTTCAGTGTATAAGGCCTCAGCTTGGTAACAACCAAACCTATGATATCATGGACAATAGACTTCTGAAGCGGGGAGGTGGGGGGGGGGTCTAGTATTGATCTCACGTATATACCTTTTGCCTTTACTTCTAAAGGAGAAAATCACGATAAATATCAAGGTCCTCAAAATCCTTCCTAAAAAGAGGAATCCAATCTCATACTGTAGAATACAATCTCCTTTAACTTTGGGTATAGAGGATTTGATCCACCAAGAGTTGACTACAAAGAGTACAAGTGAGTTACCAATCTCCTTTATTATAGTGGGGCACTGTGTGTATGAATATTTGTGTAGTCAATACTTTATGGACTTTAGTTATCTCCTCTACGGACCAGCGCCTCGCAGCGTTCATTTATGATTGAAGACTAATTACTCGGAGGAGAAAAGTTGATCAATTTCAACTTCTACTGTCTCCAGTTTATGCTGTTCTACTTAAAGATTCCTTTTATCATTTATATCAACACATCTTCGGTGATAAATCATCCTAAAGAATATAAACACCGGTTATTATTAACGAAATACTAGATAACCTACTCTCCGTCTCTAATTTACTATCTGTTTTGCAATTCTTCTTCCTCTGGATGTGGGATAAGAAAACCGCCACTGAGTTCCAGTGTGTATTGTAAAAGGCGACGAAATAAGACGGAACGACGAGGGGGGACCGTGGAGCCCTTCTCTCTCTCTCTCTCTCTCTCTCTCTCTCTCTCGCTCTCTCTCTCTCTCTCTCTCTCTCTTTTGAGAGCGAGAGAGAAATCAAGGCGCGCTTTGAACTGGCCACCCCTTCACATGGGGAAAAAAAACCATTGTTGTATACACATCTGGCTTCTGTCCTATTCTCCTCCTCCCCGACCACCTCAGCGAGCTCTTTTTTTCCAAGGAAAATTTGAATTCTTTCCCACTGGGTCCCCTTCGGATACGTTGGGTTCCTTCCTGCCAATGCCCTTCGGGTAATGTTGGGGCTGCCCGTACGCATACATGCCATCTGTATGTTTGCAACTCTTCTTCCTATGGATGTGGGATAAGAATACCGCCAATGAGTTCCATTTCCAGTTTTGAATGTGTAACATAAGTTAAGTTACGCAAGAGTGACTACAGACGAAGAGAAACTGAACGAGGTAGAGCGTTTTCATGTAATTATAATTTCAGTCCAAAGTATGAACTTTGCACTTGAGATGTTATTACACGAAAATAATTGGCTTCATTAAGTTTTTCTTCCACAGTGGTCACTCTTGTACACAAACACACACACACGCACACACACACACACGCACGCACACACACACACACACACACACACGCACACACACACACACACACACGTGTATATATATATATATGTGTGTGTAAGGGGAGAAGCGTAAACACCAGACTCAAAGTGGGAAGTTTAATGCCCGACGTTTCGGTCCTAGTCCTAGGCCCGTCTTCAGGGGTGTGAAAATGTACAGTGTTCAAATGAGCTTGTTATACTGTCCGTGGTTGGAATTGGGAGAGGTATTTCGCACTGCCGAAGCTGTCCGGGTCCCCCTCCTCTACCAGTAACTCCGAGTATCTGATATTTCATCTTCTTAATTGTTTTTTGATTTGCTTATTATTTTTGCTTATTCATTGGTCTGTTTATCAATATATTTATTCACTTATTTATCTATTTATTTGTTAATTTATTTGTATTTATTTATGTATTCATTTATTCATTCTGCCTATATACTTATACATTTATATGTTTACAAGCTATCTACTTATGTATATATGTATATATATATATATGTATATATATATATATATATGTATATATATATATGTATATATATATATATATATGTATATATGTATATATATGTATATATATATATATTGCATCTGATCACGTTATGGGCCGAAAGGACAACTAGCATCGTTCCCATTGCAATTAATTATAAATTATTATCAGGTCTCCCCTTGTTGCCAAATGACCCAATCAATATGGAAGGAGAGGCTTCGCGCGGAAGTGGTGGAGACTGTACACGCGTCGACGGCCCTCGCAGAACGGCGCTGCTCGGTGATACGCGGCACTGGGCTGGTGCGCGAATGTCGAACATCGAGAACTTACAGCAAGAGTCTAAAGTTTCTCGACATTTTTGTAATGTCCTCCTCTGGTTTGATATATGCGACATTTCAGTGTAATGCTAGTTGTTAGGTATGTTTGTAATGTTATGTGAGAATCCAACACTTAATGGATCCTCTGTTAGCAGATAAAGAGGACACATAGTTGTCGTCAGACTTTTGGATCTGGCTGTACAAACAATCATATATGCACACACGTCAATCAAAACGCCAACCTTTCTGGACCGCGAGTTTGTGTAGAGCCCTCGTGGCAACTGATACATAAAGATGTTGCTGGAGCTCTGAATGACAAACAGGACCTCAACTTAACCCTTTCAACTCGTTTCACACGTATCGACTTTTCGCCGTGCGCCGTCCACGACACGACGTCGTGTTCTCAAATCGTCATGGGTATCTGTGGACCACGACCACTTATGAAAGCGTCCATATACACCCATAGTTATTTGAGAACACGACGTCGTGTCGTGGACGGCGCACGGCGAAAAGTCGATACGTGTGAAACGAGCCTTTCATTATCATAGTGGTAAGATCATCTACGCTCTAGTACCTCAAGCCACAAGAATCTATTGAGCTAAAGGGGGACCCCGGAGCTTGAGACATAACTTCTCATCGACATAAAATCTACTGGCTATAGCGTAGTAACTACTACAGCGGAGATCCCAAATTGACCCATGATGCAATATCAGAATTGTGTAAATATGAATTTATTTACCGTTGTTACATGAAAACAGTTTTGTTTAGAATTAATAACTTCAGTTTCAAATCAGTTACTCTGTGCAAAAATGTACCAAATACTCAAAGACATTACAAGAGCTGAGTAAGAATCAAAGAACACTTTGGTCACTTGTTCACTCGCCTCATCTTCATGTTCACTTTGTTCACTAAGAACACGCTCGAAATCTCTCACGACGCACACCACTTACCAACGACACGGGTCTCACGATCTCGCCTCCCGTGAGTTTGTTTTCTGTGTTCTCTTCCTCACGAAACAATATTGCCTCAACTTCATGAAATCATTCGCCTCGTGAAATAGATAAAATAAAGTGAAATAAAATCTGATGAAATAAGAATAAATATGAAATGGCAGGATCAGAGGAAGTTAGTGACAGAGTTTGGGAAGATGTGCAAAAGAAGGAAGTTGAAGATAAATGTGGGTAAAAGTAAGGTGATGAGATGTGCAAAGGGAGAAAGTGGCAGAAGACTGGAAGTGAGTATTAAAGGAGAGAGACTGGAGGAAGTGGATAGTTTTAGGTACTTGGGTGCGAATGTGGCGGGAGTGGGAGAAGTTGAGGTGGTGGAATGTAGATTGAAAGAAGCGAGTAAATGCCTTGGGGTATTAAAAAGTGTAATGAGAAATAGACATTTGGGAATGGATGCTAAGAGAAGATTGTATGAAGGAGTGGTTGTGCCAACAGCACTGTATGGGGCAGAAACGTGGAACATAAGCGAGGAAAAGAGGAGTTTGAATGTGTTTGAGATGAGGTGCCTGAGAAGTATGATAGGGTTACTAGGCTAGATAGAGTGAGAAATGAGGAGGTGAGGAGGAGAACAGGGGTGGAAAGGGAGTTGGGAGATAGAGTTGATGAGAGGGTATTGGGATGGTTTGGACACATGGAAAGAATGAGTGATGAAAGACTAGTAAAAGAGGTATGGAAGGCAGATGTGGAGGGAGTGAACATGAGGGGGCGACCTAGGATGAGATGGATGGATGGGGTAAAAGGGTCTTTGGGAAAAAGGGGAATGTCTGTTGAGGAAGGACGGGAGAGGACAGAAGATAGAGGTGAATGGAGAATAGTTGTATATGGAAGATGCTGTGACATTTGAGGTGGAATGGGTGGGGGATGGAGGGTGAGGGAGCATGTGTGAGAAATAATTTGATTTCTCCCCGTCATTTCCTTTTCTGCATGAGGGGACGGAGAGGGGGGGGTCGCCGATTTAATGAGGCGGCCTAGCTGTGGATGTACTGTGTCTTGTGACACTGCTTCTGACCCAGGGCAGTAGGCGGGGCGCAGGGATGACCCATCATCCAGGTTATGCCAAGATAAGAGGGAGGGAAGAGGGTAGAGGGGAGTGGAGTATGTAGGGGATGGAATGGGTGGGATTGGTTTTTATGCCTTTGTTTTTTGGCTACCTCCCTTATAAGGGAAAAAAGCCTTTTGTATATGTATATATATATATATATATATGTATGAGTGTATTGGTAAGGAAAACTCAGAATGATGACTAGAGTTACTCTATTCTCTTGCGGTTCAGCTACATGCTTCCTCCAGAGAGAATGACAGACAGACATACATCTTGCCTTATATAATCATTATGCTCTAAGGAATTTGTCTCGCTGGTTGTCTCGGACAGCCCACACCGTGATCCGCGCTTGCCCGTCCCGTTTTCTTTACTATTTTGTTTCTGCCAATATTACTGTCCCGGTAGTTTTGGCTACGTTTTCTGTTACTGATGTGCGCTGTTTCTATTGTGTCCCTTGTTTTTCTACCAAGTCCCTTGTTAATCACCTCCGTATTATACAAGTCTGGGAGATGCCCGTGTTTATCTAAATGTGTGTTCTGTGGTGCTTGATTTCATTCCTGTATTCGTAAATACGTTTGTCTATGCTACGTGACAATTTGCCAATGTCAGCGCTTGAGCATCCCGTTCATGGTACTTTTTTCTAGAGACGTTGATGCGGTTTAACCACAACCTAATCAAGTTGTAATTACGAATAACAATGGATATGAAACTCCAAACGCGAACGGATTTTGTCGAAGAAATTCCGATACTCACAACAGGTTACTCGTCTCTGACAACCATACGCGACCGAGAAGAACAACAGATAACTAAATCTCTCACCACACACACACACACACACACACACACACACACACACACACACACACACACACACACACACACACACACACACACACACACACACACACACACACACACACACACACGAGACTTGACGACGCAGTGGTAGCGTTCGCGGCTGCCACAACGGCAGTCCGGGTTCGAATCCCGCGCAGGGCTGAAATGATTTTAGTATCACTGCACAGCGAGTCGTTACTCCAACTCTCGTGGGCGGGGAGTTGGGTGTGTGTGTGCGTATAGGGTCACAGCATTACCCATAGATCGGTCATATACGAGCTCTGAGCTCTCTTTCGGAAGGGAAATAGCTGTCGATCACGAGTCCAACACGTGATCCAAAAACCATGATGAATCACATATACACACACACCTGCGCGGAGAAGAAACCCACATCTACTGTTGGGTTTGAGACAAAGGTCATTTGCCCTCCTCCCCATCTGTAT
>NC_134813.1:33653090-33658090 GCF_046742065.1 Oratosquilla oratoria | reverse complement strand
AACGGGGTATTTGGTTGTCGAACACGTTGGTTAAACCCCAAATACCCCGTTCACACGTTCACACATCACTTTAAACACGTGTCTGTCGAACCGCGTTCGACGAACCGTTAGATCGAACCGTTAGCCCCTCTAAGACTAACTCTACCTCCTCCATGCTTAACCCCGTTCACTCTCCTCCTTTTACTTGTACTAAATATCCTCTACCAACCTCTCCACTACCTTTGCCTCCACACACACACCCAATTCGACTTCATAAAATTCTGCTCGTGTTTTCCTCCACGTTCATTTCCTTTCTTCACATTTCTCTCCCCCCCCCCACCTCTCCATGTGCCTTTCTTTGACACCTTATCCTTTTTGTCCTCTTTCTATACACAGTTCTCAACCAATCCGTCTCGGGCCTTCTGACACGTATTGTGGTGGTTTTTCCCTCTTGCGTCTGCAGTTCTGTACTCCGTCTTGTGCACCGTCTCTCGCTATGCATTGTCTCTATGGGTTTCATGCACTCTCTCTATGCACTGCCACTATGCCTTTTACGCACTGCTGTATGCACTCCCTTTATGCACTGTCCTGTACGCTCTATACACTGTTTCTATGCACTCATTGTCCTGTGCACTCACTGCCCTATGCACTTTCTATATGCACGGTCTCTATACACTTTAAGTACTCTGCACATTCTCTCTATCTTCATGCGCTCTATGCAGTCAAAGGATTACAAAGGATTACAAAGGTGGAGCATGCCGACAGGAGACCTTTTGGTCCATATCTAGGTCGGATGCGAAAAAAATCATAATAATAATAAATTAATAAATAAAAACTATAATAATGTAAATAACAAATAGAATACATAAATAAATGCATAGGTATAGTTAAATAATAAACAAACAGGTAAATAGTAGATAATAATAAATCAACATATAACTGTGCACTCTCCCTGTGCACTTTGTGCACTATATACCCTCTCTCTATGCACTGTGTCTATGGAACTCTATGAGTCTAGGTACTCTCTCTATGCACTATATACAGTATCTCTTTCCAGTTTCTATGCATGTCCTATGCATTGTCATTGAACCCAGTTTGCTCCTTAACACCCAAGACTTTGCTTGCAATCTTTGTTTGGAATCTTCTTCCATTCCTAAACTCTTCCTTCATCCTTCCCATGCAACTGAATAAAAATCTGGCGGCAGGGAAGGGGATTGTCTGTCTTTAAGTCCAGCGAGGGAACTAAACGCATCCAGTAATTGACGTTCTGTTATCTGTTCCATTCTTCTATCCATCACCTGATGTTTCTTTCTATTTTCCTTTCACTAAATACCCGCTCTGTGAGGTGATAAAACAATGAATCTATAAGAGCTCAGGGATTTGAGACTGTACGGCCTTACTGCCGTCGCGTGCAGAACCTCTAGCGGGATTCGAACACTCACCCCGGTAGATCCTCACCTCTGAATACTAAAAAAAAAATAATAATAATAAAAAAAAAAAAAAATAAAAAAAAAATAATAATAATAATAATAATAATAATAATAATGATAATAATACTAATAATACTAATAATGATAATAATAATAATAATAATAATAATAATAATAATAATAATAATAATAATAATAATAATAATAATAATAATAATAATAATAATAATAATAATAGTAATAATAAAATAAAAATAAAATAATTTTCCGAGATACATCTGATCAATTTTGTTCTTTCTTTTTTCGTACAATTTTCATTATCTGGATTTTATTCACATCTTCCCTTTTTTTTCTTTTTTTTTTTTCTTTTAATCTATCATTTATTTCAGTTTTGTGGGATCATCGTCCGTAAGCGCTATGTCATGTACCCTCTCTCTCACACTCCTTAATCTTAAAACACCCCAGTCTGCCTCGCCATTTCCTATAATTCTCCCATACTGACATACATCATGGAGGGATTTTATAAAGTCCGCGTGAGAGAATAAATTTGTGGGAATAGTAAGAGAATTTTTTTTTTTAGATTTATTGTTGGGACTCTTAATCTCAATATGTCCATCATCATTATGGAAGTAAGAGAAAGCACGATTCTGTAATTCTTGAAAGACGTTTGGCAACTGATTTTCAGTGACATCGCTAGTCACACCATTTATCTTGTCATATCTTCTAAACCCCAAGACTAATTGAATAAACATAAGTTTTAACATGTCCTTATGAAAAAACAAAGAAATTGAATCTGGCAATTGTGCAGGTCAAAATAGATAATTAGAAAAATTAAGAGAATAAGAAAGAAAAATAGAATAGTGACGAGAAAAAGACAACTCCGACTTATAGAGGCTTCTGACAGATTAACTCTTCAATTTTCTAAAATGCCTAGCTCTGAAACTATAAGTATCTAGAATTGCATACTGACTTTAAGAACCGGAATGTCATCACACTCTTATACCATCGCTATCTCCGTTTCAACCCACACTGCCCTCTGTCTGTTCATTCTTACACGCGCCTTTCCTTCATCGACCAATTTCCCAAACCAGTATATCCGCAAGCTCACTGGCTGAGCGGGTTAGGACGTCGTTACTTGCGGCGAAGGTCGAGGGGATGGCGGTTCGAATCCTGCCACCGGCGAAGTTGAACCAAGGGCATGGTTCATTAAATTCCACGCTACAAAGTCCTCTGTAAGGGGTATCGTCCTAGCCTTACGATGGGAGGAGTTTGTGACGTTAAACCATATCATCATCATTATATCTCCTTTACTTTTTGTATTATGCCTTTAAGCTTTCCATGATATGTTCTTCCAGATAGGTAGATGTCAGGTTTACCTACCTTATACCGGATGGGGTGTGAACAAATGGTTCAAAGATCTTCTTCCTATACACACTATTCTTCACTCCACCTTTTCCTCCCACATCGTTTCTCTTCTCTTTATATTTCCTGAAATGCATAGGAATCTTTTATTTCCCGAGAATTCTTGCCTCTCCTCCTGTCTCCCGTTCTGATATGGAAGACCTCGTTCATTTCCTGGGCACTGTTCCCCTTCTTCATATTTCGAAGATTCTTTGCGCTCAGTTTGTCGCCATCCTTCCCTCACTCATCAAACTTTCTCCTTTCGCCACGTCCATCCCAGGCGCCTTACCTGTCTTCACAATATTCTCTGTTGTCTTCCCTAATTTTTCCTTTCATTTTTTTTTTTTTTGGGGGGGGGGGATTCCTATTGCCAATCCGTCCGTTCCTGCTGGTTATAGTTCCATATTTTTTTCTCTTTGTCCTACCGTGAACAAATAAAATTAAGCCATAATGAATTGGAATTATGCAGGCATATATTTCGTTGTTGAGTACTATATTTCTATACAGAGTCCTTTATGATTTAAGTGATTTTGGTTGGTAAACACAATTTCGTTTATTGTATTAAGGCAACAATGAAAGGTATATTTGCATAATTCTGATATCACATGGGTCGTATTTGTCAATCCACAACAGCATTTATCTATCTATATTCACTCATTTTTTATCTTATAATTATATTTTTTCTTCTTTATTTTTATTTTATCACTCAATTTATTTATTTACTTCTATATCTGTTTATTTATTTTTTCTATTTATTCATTTATTTGTTTATTTTCATTTGTTTATTTATTTATTCATTCATTTAATTATTTATTCATTTGTTTATTTATTTATTTATTTATCTATTTATTTGTTTGCCTATTTATTTATTGTTTATTCATTTTCTATTTATTTTGTATTTATTTATGTATTTATTTGTTCATTTATCTATTCATCTATTCATTTACTCTTACATTAAGATAAGAGGGAGGGTGGAGGGGTGTGGAGTGTATTCAGTGATGGAATGGGTGGAAATGATTTTATGCCTTTTCCTTTTTGGCTACCTCCCTTGTAAGGGGGTAAGAGCCTTGGTATATGTTATGTACATTAAGAACACTTCTCAGGGAGGACTTGGACGGTCCCTCCTTATGAAGGACTTTCTGAGGCAGGGACTATGTTGTATAAGGTCCTCACAGCGAAATTGCTCAGCCGTTCAGCCTTCAACCGCCTACGCTCTTGCCCTCACGTCCAATTAGGGACACTTTAAACCGCTCGGCCAGCGAGCATCACTAGAATGTTTATTAATTTGCTCAAATATCTCGCCCATGTTCCTCTCTCTCTCTCTCTCTCTCTCTCTCTCTCTCTCTCTCTCTCTCTCTCTCTCTCTCTCTCTCTCTCTCTCTCTCTCTTTCTCTCTCTCTCTCTCGTTTTTTCCAACATCGTCCTTCATCATTTCTCGTTACTCTTCGTGTTTCTCATCCTACTTACTATAAACTTGACTGTTTCTCTCTTTCTCTTTCTCTCTCTTTCTCTCTCTTGCATGCTACAAATACATTCTTTCCAACCCTCTATTCCACCTCTCATTTCTTCACATGATTGTTTCTTTTACTTCCTTCTCTCTTAAGAATATCTCCTTGTTTCCTCAACTTCCTTCACATTTCTTCTGTAATCGTTCTCCCCTGCTGGATACATTGTTTACCTTTGTATCTTGTGCACAGTTCACCCACACCCAAAGTTCAAAGCATCACGCACCTCCTTTGCACTTTTTCCGAGAACATGAAATTCCACAATTACTCTTCAACGCTTTATCTTCATCCTCTTTAACTACATTCTCCGGTTTGTGTTACTTTGTGTATATATTTGATAAAGCTGCTTTCCCCCCTTTTAGCGGGAGGGGTTCCCATTCATATCTTATAAGGAAAAGGGGTCGGGACTGCCTTCACTTCTCCCAGAGATAGAGGAGGAGGTTCTTAACCTGGGGTTCTAGCAACCCCTGGGGTTCCAGCAACACCTGGAGTTCTAGCAACCCCTGAGGTTCTAGCAACCCATGGGGTTCTAGCAACCCCAGGGTTCTAGCCACCCCTGGGGTTCTAGCCACCCCTGGGTTTCCAGCAACCCCTGGAGTTCTAGCAACCCCTGGGATCCCAGCAACCCCTGGGGTTCTAGCAACCCATGGGGTTCTAGCAACCCCTGGGGTTCTAGCAACCCCTG
>NC_134813.1:33638090-33645590 GCF_046742065.1 Oratosquilla oratoria | reverse complement strand
CTCGACTACACGGGGTGCTGAGGTCGTAAAGTTAAATGAATGGGGCTATCACATTGGGCAATTTTTCCTCCTATATCCTACCTTCAACCTCCATTTGAACAACTAGAATATGACCTCGCTTACATAAATCTAGACATATCTAAGAACATTTCAACAATATTTCTAATATTCGTTTAAGTCTACAATCTCCTAGTTCATCATTCAGCTTTACTATACATGACGGAAAGATAATTTGATATTTGGAGATTTGAAAAGATAGAATATTGTAACTGAAATCAATCTATTTATACAAACTCTCAACTGTCGGTGTTGCTGAACCCCAATCAGATAGACCCTTCTGAAGCTCAGTGTGATAACCCTTTACACTGTTTTAGCGCAGCGGTTTCGAAACGAAATCCGCCATTTTACATTGCGGGAGATGAGGGAGCGAGGAGTTACACGTAATCAATGGGTTATTGGGAAGCCCAGGAACCGTTCTAATAAGCCATACCAACTCCAATGTCGGAGCTGGTATAGCGGTGACTTAACATAGTCGCCGCATCGTACCGTGTTAGTTTCGTCAGTACATGTACTTAACACAAAACATTACATGCAGACAGTCCAGGGTCATGCAGGTAAATTAAAAGTCGAAAAGGAGCCGACAGAAAGAAAATGTTGAGAATCAGTGATCTAAATCAAAACGATTTCTTAAGCTTAGAAAATATTCACTAATCTGAGATAGTGACTGCAGAAAAACACTGAACAAAAAAAAAATCGAAAAAAAAATCAAAATAAAAAAAAGGCTGGGAAAAACATCTCCAAAACGACCCGCTACATAGATTCTTGCCCAAGGAAACAAACAGAAAACGGGAAGTTCTCGGCCTCCAAGAAGACCTCAACCTACCAAAAGCCGTCGAGGACTCCGTTCTTCGACTTCGTGGATCTCCGAACTCCATCAGCCACCACGAAATGCAATGACGCTCGGAAACAAAGCACCACAGGACCTCTTCCGTTCGTCCCAAGTACCATAAAGGGGGGCTACGCGCCTTACAGAACGCCATCAAACAACATACAAAGGCCCCAGTCGGGAGCGGCCCAAATCAAAGCGTGTTGTTTCCCTTGGTTCCTAATGGAAGAAAAATGACGAAAAGAGGGCAGGGGAGGCTGTCGTCAGCCCCCATCGCTTTGTTTCATTTAGTCGCTTTTTATGACAAACAGGGGACATGGTGGCTGTGTTCTTGTCCCCTGTTGATTCGTAACAGAATAAGTGGAGATTAAAAAGAGAGAGAGAGAGAGAGAGGGCCATGCTGTAACCCAGTGGATACCGTCTTGAACTCATGAGCAGGTGGTCGTGAGTTTGATTCCCAAAACTCACTGCGGGCTTAACTCGTTAATTCCCGACAGCTCTGGCCAGGCGGGAAAAGTTAAAAAAGAAAAAGAAAAAAAAAGCCGATTGCCACAATTGACAGTGTTTTGCCTTACCATGGGACTGGAATGGTGAGTGCAGAAAAAAACCAATCTCCTCGCCCCTTCAGACGTGCTCGGCAGTTACCAAGGCCAGAATATGTCATAACAAGGTTTCTAGATTATGTACGCATACATGAGTTCATTATGTTTATCTGACATATATATAATCGTGTGTGTGTGTGTGTGTGTATGTGTGTGTGTGTGTGTGTGTGTGTGTGTGTGTGTGTGTGTGTGTGTGTGTGTGTGTGTGTGTGTGTGTGTGTGTGTGTGTGTGTGTGTGTGTGTGTGTGTGCTTGTATGTGTGTGAGTATGTCATGACAAGATTTCTAGAATATGTACGAATACATGAACTCATTATGTTTATCTGCTATAACTAATTGTTGAAAAAGCCATTGATATATTTAGCCCTTTCATAGAATAATCCAAAGTTTTAGAAGAAAAAAATCAAGTCTCATATTACGTAATTTGCGGCTCGTATCTTCTGCCTTTTAAATAATTGATGTGGTTTATGTACAAATTTCATAGTAATGTTGGTTATATATCCTAAGCAATTCAGACAGTTTAACTTTCCTAAATTGCTTCTCTCTGGTTGGCTGACTTTGTTCACATGCATAATCCACTCCTTTTCGTAATACTAGATTATCTTAATCCCGGTTCGCTTTATAACTGGGTTATCTTGATTTTCTTAAAGATAAGGAGAAAAGAAAAACAAAACTTGTGGCCAATTTCGGCGGAACCTTTGGTTATCGGTAGATACGTTTTCTTTGATAATGTCTATCTACAGACTCTTTCGCTCATCTCACTGAAAACCTCTTCTATCTTTATCAGACCCTCGTCCTCCTCAGAGGCAAAGAAAATTACAAATTCTCCCGACGTTGAAGAGTTCCTTTATTTACTTATCTTTTTATTTCTCCCTCTTTTTTGTCGAAGTTACAAGATCATTTCCGGCCCTCCCTTTAATAAATCTTGGAATGTCTGTTTCTATAGCCTGCTTCACATCCTCCACGTAGTGTTAGTGTGTGTGTGAGGATACGAATATATATATATATATATATATATATATATATATATATATGTATGTGTATATATATATATATATATATAGATATACATATATCTATATATAGTGTGTATATATATATATATGTATATATATATATATGTGTGTGTGTGTGTGTGTGTGTGTGTGTGTGTGTGTATTCACTTGGTCTTTGAATCACGTGTTGAACTCGTGATCGACAGCTATTTCCCTCCCGGAAGAGAGCTCAGAGCTCGTGTGACCGATCTATGGGTAATGCTGTGACCTTACACGCACACACACCCCCAACTCCCTGCCCACGAGAGTTGGAGTAACGACTCAAAGCGCAGCGATACTGAAATAATTTCAGCCCTGGGCAGGATTCGAACCAGATACCGCTGGCACCACCGTACCAACAGTCTGGTGCTCTATCAACCGCGCCACCGTGTGTGTGTGTGTGTGTGTGTGTGTGTGTGTGTGTGTGTGTGTGTGTGTGTGTGTGTGTGTGTGTATTTACCTAGTTGTACCTAGTTGTATTTACCTAGTTGTATTTTACGGGAAGGGGAGCTATGTTCGTGGTGTCCCGTCTTCATATCTCATTTTATCTAAACTATTTTTAAATTCATGTATTGTTTTTGCACACACCACTTTCTCATCTAACTTGTTCCAACTGTCTATTACTCTGTGTGTGTGTGTATGTGTGTGTGTGTGTGTGTGTGTGTGTGTGTGTGTGTGTGTGTGTGCGTGTGTATATATATTTGTATATATACATATATATATATATATATATATATGTATGTATGTTTATATCTACATATTCATATATTCATACGTATGCAAATAGTTGTATTAAAGTCCGATTAACTTCAAGTTCATAGAATTTCTGGACAAGAAAAATAAAAGCATTAATCAAATATTTGTCACTTATTAGATAATATTCCCGTGCATGGCTGTCGAAAAATGCTGTGATTTAGCATCAGTGGAGAAGACTATAGCTGGACGAATGAAGGGAATCACAAACGATTCTATTTAAGTTCATGGTTGAAAGTAATAAGAGGCAAATCCCGCCAGAGCACTATCAACGCAGAGACATTCGGGTCTTTGAATGAGAGTTGTACCAAAACAATGATTATCATAATGGGAATGGCCGAGCATTCGTATGGAAATGTTATTATGAATAGAAACTGGTTTCATTAACACGAATACGTTCTTATCCGACCAGATAGGACGAAACTCGACGCTCGCTCTGTCTGTTTTTCGTCATGCACGGAAGTACAGTGTCCATTTAATGAGTGACTGTCATGAACGAGTACCTGCATCTTCCATGCATTCCCCCCCACCACCCCCGGGGTTGTCGCATATGCTTACAGGAGGGAGGAAAGACTGCGAAACATGAAGTAAAGCTATATGCCATAAATGTTTGTTTATACAGTATACATATATGTATACATACATATATATATATATATATATATATATATATGTGTGTGTGTGTGTGTGTGTGTGTGAGTGTGTGTGTGTGTGTGTGTGTGTGTGTGTTTGTGTGTGTATATTGTATGTATATATATATACGTGCATATATACACACACACACACACACACACACACACACACACACACACACACACACACACACACACACACACACACACACACACACACACACACCACACACGCCATTATTTGCCCAAAACTCATTTAAAAACCAATTTACCCCCACGTGATCGCTCCGCTATCTTCATGGATCTGTCAAGATCATCACCATTCTAGGGGGCGCCCCACCCCCTACTCCCCCTCACCCGGTTCCTAATGACCACTGGGGAGCCCCTTTCTGCGGCCCCTTTTGGGACACCTTGGCCCTATTACCCTTTATGCTAATTCGCACCCAAATTCCTCCGCGGCACACTCAAGGCCCATTCAGACTTAATCCTCGACCGAGAAGCAAATGTGGTTCCCGGTTTATCAAACCATTACCGCCCGGTAGCTCCTTGACGTTGTTTGTTCCCGCTGTTGCTGTATGCGTGCTTGGCTACAGAGAGCCCCCCCCCCCCAACTCCCTTTCCGACGTTTAAGGGATAAGAGGGGTATCATCGCTTTAAAGGTGTTAAATCTTCCTCAAAGGATACTTTAGTCACGCCAACGCCATTCACAGAATATTTCTTGTAAACAGTTTAAACTTGTTCACTCATTCCTGAAGTTCCAGAGAAACACTTCGTTGCCTTCACAAGAAGACGCCTCTGTCTTCGGGCCCGGCGTCGAAGATCGTGTTCTCTTTTCTCAGTCTAACACCTTCCTGCCGCATGCACACACCAAGACCTTCTGTGTTTAAGAAGGAATTAGGTAAGAACTGGTCGTTAACGAATGGAATAGACTTATATGAGAAGCAACCTGCGAGAACGGAGCCTTTGTTACTATTACGACGTTTCGATTGTTGCAGTCTTATCAAGTACAAATACCCAGATTTAAGTTAGATAATGTTAGTTCAAATAGGTTAGATAGGATAGAATATTTTATTTTTTTTCCTGTTAAGTTTGCTTTGATTCCTCCTGGAAGCTTTATTGTCATATGCCACCATTTGCTTCAGTTGTTTGTCCATGTTGTCAATTTTCTCTCATCCTTGCTGAATGTGTGTACTTGGTACAAAAAAAAAATAGATTAAAGGCTTCGCTCTTCCATCACTGTTATACCTGTTCTGGCTGTCGCTAGGTGATTTTATTACTCTGTGTAGGGAAACCTACGCGTAGCGAAGAGGTCACTTTCTAAGGTTTCCCGCCTTCGGCAGTTCGAGGTCGATCGATTCCTTTGCGGCCGCGTGACGAACAAAAGGGCAAACCAGACACACAGTCACAAGTCTAAACATTGTTTTGAGCAAAAATGTTCATAAATGTCATAGGAGGCTGTACAACCCACGCTGTGCTCAAGCTGCTTTCAAACTGCATATCACCCATAACCGGCATTGCACGCTACCCATCATAATAATCCTTCAAACGGAGAGATATCAAACTGCCAAGTGCCCGTAGGTAACAAGAGATGTAATTAGTTTTGGGCGTTTAACCAGCAACCTCTTTACAACAAAACACATCCATACTCCTGGGTTGGCAATACGGTGCTCTAATCTCGGCCTCTGTCTCCCGAGGACTGTGGGAGGAGAGGAGGTCGGTAAGGTTGAGTTCTTCACTCGCATATCGACCTCTAAAGTATCGGCAGACTTCTCCGTCTCCAGAGGCTGAAGAAGACGTCACCGAACTTCGATTTTGAGTGATGAGCTCCTCCCAGTCTCCACCTCTCTCTCTCTCCCTCTCTCTCTCCCTCCCTTTCTCTCTCTCTCTCTCTCTCTCTCTCTCTCTCTCTCTCTCTCTCTCTCTCTCTCTCTCTCTCTCTCTCTCTCTTTCTCTCTCTTTCTCTCTTTCTCTCTCTCGAGGAACGTGATCAGCTTCAGTGCCTTGTTATTGCTCTTCCTTAGAACCAATGGATCCATCACCAACATTTTCTTTGGAAAAGATCAGAGAAGAGCATCACTACCTTTGATTAACCTATGTATAGTCATGATCTATATATATATATATATATATATATATATATATATATATATATATGTATGTATATATATATATATATATTTATATATATATGTGTGTGTGTGTGTGTATATATATATATATATATATATGTATGTATGTATACGTATATATATATATATATATATATACATATATATATGATATATATATACATATATATATATGTATATATATATATATATATATATATATATATATGCATGTATGTATGAATGTGGCAGATGGCGAGAAGTCTTATAAAAGCTGTAATAAGCCAAACCTCGTACTAATAAAGGCTCCGTCCTCATATGGTTTTTATTTCGATTTGATATGATATATATATATATATATATATATATATATATATATATATATATATATATATATATATTCTTGTCATATAAGGTCGTGATCATTTTTATACATTTTCCTTTCTTCCTCTAAGTAATTTTCACT
Organism: Oratosquilla oratoria; assembly: GCF_046742065.1. NCBI lineage: Eukaryota > Metazoa > Arthropoda > Malacostraca > Stomatopoda > Squillidae > Oratosquilla > Oratosquilla oratoria. The sequence goes on along the minus strand of NC_134813.1, from coordinate 33,639,110 downwards.
CCTCTAAGGGAAACACAAAGAACATTTATTTTATATCATTTGTTTATTTGTTTGTTATTATTTGTCTGTTTATCATTTGCTTGATTTTCATTCATTATTAGATATCTGTCAATTCATTATTATTTATTATTTAACTGTTTGTTTATTATTTAACTGTACCTATGCATTTATTTATTTCATTTATTATTATCTACATTATTGTAATTTTCATTCATTTATTTATTTATTTTATATCTATTTATAATTATTATATTTTTTTCTCATCCGATCTAGTTATGCTCCGCCTTTGTAATCCTTTGTAATCTTCTTTTGTTTATTTACTTACTTATTTGTTTTCCTTTATTGTATTTTGTTCCTGCTAAGCTATTTCATTCAGCTAAAAGTCATCTTTCCCTATTTCGAGGGCTAAGGTAAGACCTCTCCCCTCTACAGGACATCCGATGCTCGTTCTGCGAGGTTGCTAGGTATGAAAGCCTTTGTTGGAACTAGGGGATTCAGAAACACACGTGTCATTACTCACCAGTGGGTTCGAACCGCCTACCTCTAGCTTCCCGTCCCAATAAATGAATAAATGAATAAATAGATAAATAAATAGATATGATTGGTTGACGGACATTAACATATCACTAACGAGCTCCTTCGTTAGACAAATTACATTTCATACAATATACCTCAGCAAGGAATCACAACTTAATGCAAAATACCTGTACAATAGAAAAGAATATACTTAGAGGTAGTGTACATAGATATTAAAAATTGTACATATGAAAGAAACACAACTTTAGCACAATATGATTACACGATTGACGGGAATGATGGTGACCCAATCGGTGCTGTTTGTGTGGATTCCATGTGTACAAACACAAATGAGGTCAGCATGGGTTCATTTCATAGTCTGGACAAGAGTGATTCGGTTAGTATTCATGAACTTATGTATTAATCTAAACGCACACTGTCGGTAGTTCTATCTGGACGATTTTGCATACTGACACGGTTACAAGTCACAGGCGTTTTTCCAGC
>NC_134813.1:33618090-33625590 GCF_046742065.1 Oratosquilla oratoria | reverse complement strand
TATAACATATCATAATTTGCTATTTATAATTTATTTTATTATTACTTATTATTTGTTTATTATTGAAGATAAATGTAGTTAAAAATAAGGTGATGAGATGTACAAGGGGAGAGAGTGGCAGCAGACTGGAAGTGAGTATTAAAGGAGAGAGACTGAAGGAAGTGGATAGCTTTAGATACTTGGGTGCGAATGTGGCGGAAAGGAGGTAGAGGTAGAATGTAGATTAGGAGAAGCAAGTAAATGCCTTGAGTGAATAAAAAGTGTAATGAGAAATAGAATTTGGGGATGATTGCTAAGAGGAGATTGCATGAAGGGGTGATTTTGTCATCAGCACTGTATGGGGCGGACACACGAAACATAAGAGAGGATGAAAGGAAGAGTTTGAATATGCTTGAGATAAAATGCCTGAGAAGTATGTTAGGGGTTACTAGGCTGGATAGAGTGAGAAACGAGGAGGTGAGGAGGAGAGCGGGGGTGAAAAGGAAGTTGGGAGATAGGGTTGATGAAAGAGTATTAGGATGGTTTGGACACATGAAAAGAATGAGTGAAGAAAGATTAGTAAAAGAGGTGTGGAAGGCAGAGGTGGAGGGAGTGAACATGAGGGCACGACCAAGGATGAGGTTGATGGATGGGGTAAGAGGAGCATTAGGAAACAGGGGAATGTCTGTTGAGGAAGGAAGGGAGAAAACGGAAGATAGGAGTGAGCGGAGAATTGTTGTGTGTGGATGATACTGTGATGCATGGAAGGGAGTGGGTGGGGGATGGGGGGTTAGGGAGTATGTGTGAATGATATTTTGACACAGCTTGAAGGGGTTTCACCCTGTCTTCTCTTTTTCTGTATGAGGGGATGGAGAGGGGGGTCGCCGATTAAATGAAGCACCCTTGCTGTTGATGTGCTTTGTCTTGCTGCATTGCTTTAGACCCAGGGCAGTGATTGAGATGCAGGGATGACCCATTATCCAGGAGGAGCCAAGAAAAAATGGAGGGAGAGGTGATGAATGGGAGTGGAGTATGTGGGGATGAAAAGGGTGGGAGTGGATTTATGCCTTTGACTTTGGCTACCTCCAATGTAAGGGGGAAAAAGCCTTTGGTATATGTATTATTATTACTATTATTACTATTATTATTATTTCTATTATTATTATTATTGTTGTTGTTGTTGTTATTATTGTTATCATTGTTATTGTTATTATTACTATTATTATTATTATTATTATTATTATTATTATTATTATTATTATTATTATTATTATTATTATTATTATTATCATTATTATTATCATTATTATCATTATTATCATTACTATCATTATTGTCATTATTATCATTATTATCATTGTTATTATTATCATTATTAATATTATTATCATTATTATCATTATCATCATTATTATTATTATTATCATTATTATCATTATTATCATTATTATTGTTACTATTACCATTATTATTATTATTGTTATTATTATTATTATCATTATTACTATTATCATCATTTTTATTATTGCTATCATTTATTATTACTATTATTATTATTGTTGTTGTTGTTGTTATTTATCTATTTATTTTTACTTATTTCTTATTTTCTTTATTTTTTATCTATTTATTTATTTATTTATTTTTATCGAAGAGAATGGCTCTTCCCTTCCCTTTTGAGGTTTAGGAATCCAACTTGCATATGCAAGAAGGCTCCCTGTCACTCACGACCCCTGCCTCCACCACACAAAGGGAAACCCGATACACTCTCCTCAAGAACCCCTAAGTTCCTGATGACTTTGCCAATGATATCCAAAATTGCGAAAGTTGTTTTTAAATGTTTTTGATTAATCTAGGGGATGCGATTAATTTTTTTTTTTTTTTTTTTTTTTTTTTTTATCCATTCCTTCTATCTAAACGAGTTGGGTAGTGATGTCTTGTAGGTGCCGACTGTTGGGAATAGTCATGTGTTCTTTTGTCTCTGTATGGGTTTGCAAATCAACTTGTGAGCTTCCGCGTGGTTCCTATGAGTTAAATAGACTCACTTGTGGTTTGCCAGAACAAAAATTTTAGGTTTCAGGAAGTTTCTGCATTACTCCCAATGAACTCCGCGAGAGAGTCTGTCTGAGACCTGTAGGTTCATCTGAGGTGAATAAGATCGTTTGGCTTTTGCTATGAAGTTGTTGTTTGCAAGAACAATATTTTTAGGTTTCAAGAAGTTTCTACATTATTCCCAATGGCCCTTCTGGTCTGAGACCTGTAGGTTTCGTCTGAGGTGAATAAGATCGTTTGGCTTTTGCTATGAAGTTGTTGTTTGCAAGAACAAAATTTTTAGGTTTCAGGAAGTTTCTACATTATTTCCAATTGACTACGCGAGAGAATCTGTCTGAGACCTGTAGTTTCATCTAAGGTGAATAAGATCGTTTGGCTTTTGCCATGAAGTTGCTGTTTGCCAGAACAATATTTTTAGGTTTCAAGAAGTTTCTACATTATTCCCAATGGACTTTGCGACAGAATCTGTCTGAGACCTGTAGGTTCGTCTGAGGTGAATAAGATCGTTTGGCTTTTCCCATGAAGTTTCTTAGAGTATGACCTGTGCAAAAAGACTTGTGGTCATCTACCTTGGGTGCACTGGCAAATGAATCTGATTGGGGAAAAAATCACTTAAACCGCGGCTTTCCTTGTTCCTGAGTATTCCTTTGCAGCTGTTGGATAATCTGATAATTTTTATTACAGTTTCATGCAGGATTCGAACCCACTGCTTTGTTCACTCGACCACTCTCACTGTTGGATAATGTCAAACGATTATTTTTAGTGAAAGAGAAATCCAAGGAGAATATAGTCTCTAAATTGATAACCGATTGAAATTAGTTTAGAGAAAACCGTTTAATAGATCTCCATAAAAACTAACATAGGTGGTCAATATACCGACCATAGAAATTTATTAAAACCAGAGAAGAATCCGTCATCAACTACGTTTTGTAGTGTCAATTAACTTAGGATATTTCACGACAAGGCTGACAAAAGCAACAAATTCCCATCCACGTTGCCAGGAGTACGATGACACATAATTGGTCGTGTTTTTTGAATTCCCACGGCCTGGTTCCTCGGTAATGAAATGAAAGTCTTCCTAACTAAATATCTTTAGGACGCTAAAGAATGCCTTAAGAAGCTTGTAAATATGTTAAAGGTATTATTTGAATGTAAAGTAAATTTTCTTTTTTTTTTCCAATTTGTAATATCGAAGAGAGGATTCTTTGAGCGGGAGGAAAGCCGCGCTCAAGCCCAGAAGGTTGGTTCCGCCGTAGTAAATGGCCTTCTGGGGGGTAAAGCGAAGAGTTTATGACCTTCAGAGAAGATCTCTTGGCCAAGATCGAAGGAACCCTGGCGACCCCGAGCGAGGAGAGTCATTTCGTACGTCGGAAGGAACTCTGCCTCAAGGTCACAACGAAGTCACTTCGGTGATGGGTTCCTGCGGACAACCCAACCTGACCCATGCCATATAGGAACTACGTGAATATGTGTTTATTTGTTGTGTACGTGATATATCCATATATATATATATATATATATATATATATATATGCATATATATATATATATATATTTATATATATATATATATATATGTGTGTGTGTGTGTGTGTGTGTGTGTGTGTGTGTGTGTGTGTGTGTGTGTGTGTGTATACATATATGTATATATATATATATATATATATATATATATATATATATATATGCGTGTGTGTGTGTGTGTGTGTGTGTGGGTGTGTGTGTGTGTGTGTGGGTGTGGGTGTGGGTGTGTACATATATATATATATATATATATATATATATATTTATATACGATATATATATTTATATATATATATATATATATATATATATATATATACACAGTAGTAGGGCCTCTTGGTAGCCCAATGGATACCGTCTTGAACTCATTAGTAGGTTGTCGTGAGTTCGATTACCTGGGTCCGATGCGGGCTTGCCGCATTGGATCCTGATAGCGGGGAGGCGACCCAACATCGACCTAAAAAATTTTTTTTACCGCAACTGACAGGACTTTGGTCTACTAGAGGTTTCTCACTTCCCATTGCGTGGGAGTGTGATGGCGATAGTGACTATATATAGTCATTTCCTTATTGTATTGACGCAAAAGCGACCAAAGGTATATTCGTATAATTCTGAGTCATCGTGGGTCAAAATGGGCTGTCCGTAATTTATGGACTCCAACTGATGCCAGAGGTTTTGTCCCTTCAGAAAAATAAGAAATATTTGCCATTGGCTGAGAAAGAAAACTGTCAAAGTTGTCGTCACCATAACGAAATCAGTTTCGAAACTCTGAATGGGTTGGCAATGCATCACGTGCACACACACACACACACACACACACACACACACACACACACACACACACACACACACACCACGGCTCGACGGCGCAGTGGTAGCGTTCGCAACTGCTAACCCAGTGGTCCGAGTTCGAATCCTGCCCAAGGCTGAAATAATTTCAGTATCGCTGCGCTGCGAGCCGTTACTCCAACTCTCGTAGGCGAAGAGTTGTGTGCGTGCGTGTGTGTGTGTGTGTGTGTGTGTAAGTGTGCGTGCGCGCGCGTGTGTGAGGTCACAGCATTACACATACTGTAGGTCGGTCATAGATGATCTCTGAGCTCTCATCCTGGACGGTAGTATCCGTTGATCACGAGTCCAACACGCGATCCAAGACCATGGGGAATTACACACACGCGCGCCTGCATCGAGAACGTCCCCGTTTCGAAAGAACGGGAGGATCTATCCCAGGCATCCAGATACAAATCATGAGGCCGAATGTACGAAACACCACAACAATCTTTACAGTGGCAAGAGGGATTCTTCAGGAACCCGAGAGAGGCGAAAATGCGCCGTAAACATCATCATTGCGCCGTATTACGACGGACACAGGTCACCTGAATGCGCTGGCCGGGGCCTCTCGGTCAATAATGATGAGGCCATTTTTTCTGTTCTGTGGCGTCTGGTCGACGATTGCTGTGTTCATGGACCCTGCCGGATATTTTTTTCTTTCTTTCTTTTCCTCTCTCTCTCTCTCTCTCTCTCTCTCTCTCTCTCTCTCTCTCTCTCTCTCTCTCTCTCTCTCTCTCTCTCTCTCTCTCTCTCTCTCTCTCTCTCTCTCTCTCTCTCTCTCTCTGAAGCTATGCTCGTAGTGACCAGTCTTTGTTAAATTCATGAATAGTATTCAGTTGTATGTGTGTGTGTGTGTTTGTGTGTGTGTGTGTGTGTGTGTGTGTGTGTACTCGTCCATGTTTGTGAAAATACTTGATAGCTTCAAGATAACTCAGTATAACTCAAGCCGCTCTGGTTCAGACACGCCATTGTGGCTTTGGAGTCACTCCCTCAACACGGCGAGTGACTCCCATTTTGTTGTCGTTACTCCCACACAACTTCATTCACCTGAAGTAGGCGGACGCGAGACGGAATGGGTCCTCGAGGGGTCGAGACCCCGTCCCGGTGGCCAAGTCGACCCCTCAGTTGGATCGAATTGTCTTGTGTTGGACAGAACAAAATATAAAAAAGTGCGTCAACTCATCGACATTGTTAATATAATTCTGGTTGGCGCCGATTCTGTTTGTTCCAAGTGTGACCCTCTCTTCATGTGAATGACGTGGTCTTAAAAAAAAAAAAAAAAAAAAAAAAAACATGAATAGAATTCTTTTCCTGTCGGTCCCTTCCCTGATTCGGATTCTATCCACAGCTGCAGAACCCCTGTCTCCTAATCTAACCTAGCCTATCCTCCTGTCAAAAACCCATCAAGGCACGTGGAATGTATTAGGATCAACCAAACCCTCGAAATAAGAAAAAATAAAAACAAAAAAAATACATCACTCGAAATGGACCATGATCAAAAGATTCAAAATCCCCGAGGTCACTAGAAAAGGGACCCGTTGGGTAAGAATTGACCCTTTGCTTAGCGACCGGGTGAAGAATGCCTGGCACCCCGTGATCGCCCTTATCGACGATGCGGAGAAGCTCGGTCGTGTGTGTAAAGTGATATATGGACAAGGTTGACACTTTGACGACGAGCGAGAGGAGAAGCCGCGGGCTCAGACGTCGCCGCGGGACGATTTAGGGCGACGTCTAGTGTCCTCTACAAGCGCCTCATTACCCTCGGATTTCACGGGACTTTCTCGTTATCAAGCCGGACGCAGGGTCCCGGCGAGGCGATCGGCCATGTCTAATTCAATGAATGAATGGCGAGAGAGGAAAGGGGAAAATATGTATATGTGTATGTAGGTATATATATATATATATATATATATATATATATATATATATATATATATAAATATTTGTGTGTGTGTGTGTGTGTGTGTGTGTGTGTGTGCGTGTGTGTGTGTGTGTGTGTGTGTGTGTGTGTGTGTATACATACATATGTATATATATATATATATATATATATATATATATAGAGAGAGAGAGAGAGAGAGAGAGAGAGGTTTGTTCGTATTCCAACGGTCAAGGTGGATGTACCAGTTTACAGGTGAAAATAGATTGACAGATCATTGATCTGAGTTATAAATAAAAAAGCATAAATATATACTGTAGATGCACGTGAGAGTGTGTGTGTGTGTGTGTGTGTGTGTGTGTGTGTGTGTGTGTGTGTGTGTGTGTGTGTGTGTGTGTGTGTGTGTGCGTGTGTGTGCGTGTGTGTGTGTGTGTGTGTGTGTGTGTGTGTGTGCGTGTGTGTGTGCGTGCGTGTGTGTGTGTGTGTGCGTGCGTGTGTGTGTGTGTGTGTGTGTGTGTGTGCGTGTGTGTGTGTGTGCGTGTGTGTGCGTGTGTGTGTATGTGTGTTTGTGTGTGTGTGTGTGCGTGTTTGTGTGTGTGTGTGTGCGTGTGTGTGTATGTGTGTGTGTGTGTGTGTGTGTTGTATGTGTTTATGTGTTTGAGTGCGTGCGTACGCGTATTTATGTCCATTAGAAGTGCAAGATTTAAGGACGACAGCAGGTAAGAAAGAATAAATGTTAAAGTGAATACTTTAGAACACACACAGTGAATATAGCTGACAGTGTAACGCAGTGCTGACTCCTTTACAGTGAAATTACTCCATAAGTTGAGGAGTTGCAGTGTCTATAAAAGGACATTAGATAACGACAAGTCGTTAGTCAAGGATAGGAAGTCCTTTGCTGATGGTCCCGTCCTCCCCAATTTTTTTAAGAGCCGGAAAAGACTATTTCCTCGGTCAACCCATTTACAAATTTCGTCCCAGTTGACCTGAACAATCTTCATCGTACGAGACCCCACCCCTCCCCCTCCCCCACCCCCCTCCCCCTTCCCCCCATTCAACCCCTCCCCCTCCCACCCACCCACCCCCCGGACAGGATAACCATGTCCGTTCTCAGCCGGAACACGATCTGTCAACCAATGTCCCCGGACTGAAAAGGTTTAAAAAGCCAAGACCCCGGGTGAGTTGTGTCCACTGAATCACTCTGCTCCCCCAACCCATTTAACTCGAGAGAGGCACAACAG
>NC_134813.1:33590590-33615590 GCF_046742065.1 Oratosquilla oratoria | reverse complement strand
CAGAAACGATGGATGGATCCTGAATGAAATCGTCCTGCATCTGGTACAGCAGCAGCAGAATCTGTCCATCTTGCCCCGGGACTAAAGGGCAAGAGGAGGAGAAGGAGGAGGAGGAGGAGGAGGACGAGGAGGAGGAGGAGGAGGGCGGGAGAATAGAAGAAAACGAAGCTGAATTGGAGATGGTTGTGGGCGATAAAATGGAAAGAAGTTTCCAGAGGTTAGAATCTAGAAGAGGAGGAGAAGAAAGAGGAAGAGGAGTATAAGAAGAGAGGAGATAGTGTAAAAACACAGGAAGAAAGAGGAGAAGAAAGAGGGAGAGGAGGGAGTATAAGAAGAGAGGAGATGGTGTAAAAACACAGGAAGAAAGAGAAAAAATATGTCTGATCACCCAGATGACCCCGCCAACCCTTGGCACGTCACTCCTCTAAACTTTTCTATAACATTTAGACAAGATAACGAGTTGTGAGGCGAGGATATTGGGTCTATTGAATCGAAGAAAGAGACGTGGGAGGAGAGGAAGAAAAAGGAAAAAGACTAGGCACAGTGAAAGGGAGGAGGAAGAAGAAGGAGGAGGAGGAAGCGGAGGAGGAAGAAAAGGGTGTGGAAGGAAGAAAGAGGAAGAAGATGTGACAGAGAAGAAACCATGAGGAGAGGAGAGGAGAGGGAATTGCGTTGATCAGATTGGAAAGGAGAAAGAGGGATAAAGGACTATGCAGTCGAGAAGAAGAGAAGAAGAGAAGAAAGAAAGAAAGAAAGAAGAGCTAAATGAAGCAAGGAAGACCAGATCAAGTAAATTAAGACAGAAGACTTGGAACTAAACAAAAAGTTTAGTAAACAAAGACGAAGACCAAGAAAAGTTGAGAGGGAAGGTAATGATGTCCTCGAAGAGAGGAAAGAAAGACGAGGTTGATATCGTCGCAGAGTCTTGAGGAAAAAATAGAGTTGCAATGGCCAGAGATTGAAGTGAGAAAGAGAGGGAGAGAGAGAGAGAGAGAGAGAGAGAGAGAGAGAGAGAGAGAGAGAGAGAGAGAGAGAGAGAGAGAGAAAGAAAGAGAGAAGGAGAGAGAGATAGGTAGATAGATAGAGAGAGAGAGAGAGAGTGAGGGGGAGAGAGAGAGAAAGAGAGAGAAAGAGAGAGAAAGAGGGGGCAGAGAGAGGGAGAGAAAGAGAGAGAGGGGGGCAAAGAGAGGGAGAGAAAGAGAGAGAGAGAGAGAGAATATGTTTGAAATGGACGGACAATGTTATGAGAAAGAGAGAGAGAAAGAGGGAGAGAGAGAAAGATAATAAGAGAGAGAGAGAGAGAAAATATGTTTGAAATGGACGGACAATGTTGTGAGAAAGAGAGAGAGAAAGAGGGAGAGAGAGAGAAAGATAGAAAGAGAGAGAGAGAGAGAGAGAGAGAATATGTTTGAAATGGCCGGACAGTTTCCCCCGGTATGCTGTGTGCTCGGGTGCTCAAAAGTCATCGTGATTGTGTGCATACTGGGAACCTTACCAAGCGGTTACGATTATTGTTGTACAGACTCGAATTTGATCAGAAATTGACTTTGGTTGTTGTTCTATTAGTACAGTCTTGTTTGCAAACGAACCCTTTCATTACGAGAGAACTATAGTATATAGGATTACACTATGTAATAATCAATGAAATGTGTATATATATATATATATATATATATATATATATATATAGACATTTACACTGAATGGTTCCCAGTGATCAATTAATATATTTTTTTCAACCACAAATCACTTTTAATTCCATGCCATCGCAGTCGAGACTGAAGAATCGCTCGATGGAGGCATTCGTTGGAAATTGAAACGTGGACGAGCCGAGGATTCGAACCCAGCTAACCCGTAACAAAGTTACAGTGACTTAAACCAATGCGCTATAACTTTGTCACGGGTTAGCTGGGTTTGAATCCCTGGCTCATCCACGTTTCAATTTCCAACGAATGCCTCCATCGAGCGATTCTTCAGTCTCGACTGCGATGGCATGGAATTAAAAGTGATTTGTGGTTGAAAAAATATATATATATATATATATATATATATATATATATATATATATATACATATATATATATATAAACATCAGATAATTTTATGACCATCGCGCAAGGATTCGAACCTCCGCTGTACATGACGACAAGAGGCCCCCATGACTACCGCCTTACACCGCTCGACCACTGATGCTTAAAATCGTACGAACTCAGAACACTTACTGGTTCTCGAGATTGAGAAGGTCACTACCTGCAACCCTATTCTCATTTTTACCATACGACCAAGCACGCTCGTGGGAGGGGTAAGGACCAGATCGAATCCTTTTCACGCTTCTCGTCATTGTAACCATACGAGGAATTCGCTAGTGGACAGCGACATTAATCAGATTGAGAAGGTCACTACCTGCAACCCTATTCTCATTTTTACCATACGACCAAGCACGCTCATGTACAGCGTAGGTTCGAATCCTTGCGCGATGGTCATAAAATTATCTGATTAATGTCGCTGTCCACTAGCGAATTCCTCGTATGGTTACAATGACGAGAAGCGTGAAAAGGATTCGATCTGGTCCTTACCCCTCCCACGAGCGTGCTTGGTCGTATGGTAAAAATGAGAATAGGGTTGCAGGTAGTGACCTTCTCAATCTCGAGAACCAGTAAGTGTTCTGAGTTCGTACGATTTTAAGCATCAGTGGTCGAGCGGTGTAAGGCGGTAGTCATGGGGGCCTCTTGTCGTCATGTACAGCGGAGGTTCGAATCCTTGCGCAATGGTCATAAAATTATATGATTAATGTCGCTGTCCACTAGCGAATTCCTCGTATATATATATATACATATATATATATATATATATATATATATATATTGCTGTTGTCGTGGGTCAGTATTTGGATGTCCACAGTTGAGCTGTAAGAACATAATCTAAGAACATAAGAATGAAGGAGACTGCAAGAGACCATAAGGCCTACACTAGGCAGCTCCATATCCATCACCACCTGTCATCCCCATTCATAAAGTTGTCTATCCGTTTCTTAAAACAACTTTGCTTCCTCATTCGCAAATATTATTCATTTATTATTAGTTCCAATTGGAAAAACGAGGCTCCCTCTCATTTCCTTGTTTCATCTTTGCAAAAGTTTGCAATCGTATCTTCTTCTTTTCGAAAGATGTTCCATCGTCCCACGCACACATTTGTTCTGACTTATCAAGCCACTCATTTTTTTTTTTTTTTTTTAATTATTCTTTTTCTTTCAAAATTTAATATCAGAGTAGTTAATTTGTCACTGTAGTGGCTCTCGCCAAGGTGTCTAGGTCCTTATATATTACGATTTTTTTCTTCAAGTTTTATAAAACATGTGTCGTGGGAACTCCGTTTCTGAAGAGAAGTTCAAGAATGTCGATATTGTTGATGGAGGGCATTTGAGTTGCATTGCAGATCGTTCAAACAGGAGAATCTTTAATCCAACATTGGCTTAGATACAGAAAATGGTAAAGAAATAAACACTCAAACAGAGAAATAAGACAAATAAAATAACCAGTTAGCGTAAATATTGCTTCGGCATTACAAAGGATTACAAAGGCGGAGCATGTCGACAGGAGACCTTTTGGTCCATATCTAGGTCGGATGCAAACAAAATTATAATAATAATAAATGAATAAATAAATGAATAAATAAATAAATAAAAATTATAATAATATAAGTAATAATAAATAAAATAAATAAATGCATAAGTATAGTTAAATAATAAACAAACAGGTAAATTGTAAATGATAATAAATTGACGTATAAATAATAATAAATGAAGAACAAGCAAATGATAAGCAACCAGACAAATGATAACAAATAAATAAACAAATAATACAAAATAAATGGCAGTCATTACAGCATCTTGCTTAGGTGTTTATCTAAACGAATCTTAAAGCTTCTAACTGAACTACATTGCAGTGCTTCTGCAGGAAGTTTATTCCATTCATTAACTACACAGTTGGCGAAGTTGTTTCTTCCTACTTCCAATCTAATGAATCTTAAAACTTGGAATATTTCTACACCCCATCACTCCTGCGGAAGTTATCGATGATCTCATCGAGCCCTGATGTACTGTTTTGTCTTTGTCGTCAAGCGATTTTATTGTCCTGGGGTAGGGATTGGCCGAGCTAAATTTAAACCAAGTCGGCTACGTCATTCAAGAAGTTAGCAATTCCGCGAACCGCTCGCCGGAAACAAATCTTTCCTTTCTGAAGCGAATTTTCTCGTATTTTTAAAGAAACTGACTGTGTCAAACACTTCGAGATTTGTCCCCCCAAGTATATCTATTTGCTCTATCTTCCTCAGCTGCACAAGCGTAGGACTAACCTGACGTGTTATTTGGTAATATCGTATCCATGTATATTTATTCTGCCACTTAATACTAATCTATTTCTGTACAAGTCTTGCATCATTTTGCGCGCGCATGTGTGTGTGTGTGTGTGTGTGTGTGTGTGTGTGTGTGTGTATGTGTGTGTGTATGTGTATGTATGTGTGTGTGTGTGTGTGTGTGTGTGTGTGTGTGTGTGTGTGTGTGTGTGTGTGTGTGTGATTCACCTTGGTCTTTGGATCACGTGTTGGACTCGTGATCGACAGCTATTTCCCTCCCGGAAGAGAGCTCGGAGCTCGTATGACCGATCTATGGGTAATGCTATGACCTTACACGCACACATACCCCCAACTTTCCGCCCACGAGAGTTGGAGTAACGACTCGAAGCGCAGCGATACTGAAATAATTTCAGCCCTGGGCAGGATTCGAACCAGGTACCGCCAATACCGCCGTACTGACAGTGTGTGTGTGTGTGTGTGTGTGTGTGTGTGTGTGTGTGTGTGTGTGTGTGTGTGTATGTGTGTGTGTGTATGTGTGTGTGTGTTTGTGTGTGTGTGTGCATGTTTGCATTTGGTTACTCTAACCGTGTTCGGATCAGTGCATATGTAATCATATACTTATTAATTAAACACACACACGTTATTGATATCATTACTTTTCATCTGATATACAGAATGGTCGTCGTACATACTCGTATGAATTTTTTTTTTTTTTTTACCCACGATTGTATAATACTCTTTTAAAGGAACATAAAAGTTTACATTCAAACTCCTTTATATATAAAATATCCATGAAACTTTAATTCCTCATCGTTGATATGTAACAAAACTTTTTCTGTTACATATTAATGAAAGAAAAGTTGTCAAGCATAACTTACATATAATGAAGTTTGAAAAGTTGTGGGCTGTCCTTTTAAAGGAACATTATGCGTTCGTGGGTTAAAATAATCATAAGTCGGACGACCATGCTTGGAAGTAATGGTTTCAAGCCAACAAAACATAGATTGAACTCAGTGGTTCTTAAACCTTTTTTCGGTGCTTGTAGCCCTTGATATCTCAGAAAAAAGTTTTCGTAACCCTACCCAATACAAAAACAATGTAAACATATGAAAAGGATAACCTTGCTTTGTTTTCTCATTGTAAATATACAGAACCATTGCGCTGTCTGCCATGTCTCGTACCCTTGGGGGCACAGGTAGCCCAGATTAAGAACCACTATTGAGACAATGCAACTATACGTGTAATGAGTGGAATGGAGAATACATCCAGATTAGATGATAGAATATGATATAATTCGGATTTTTAAGATTCAATTGAATAAACAGACATGTGCTGTAATGTCTGATTGTGTATCATTTTGTCTTCTTGCTTTATTTGCATAACTGGATGTTTCTTCACTTTATTTATTTATTTTTTATTTTTTATCTATTTATCTTATTTATTTATTTATTTATTTATCTATTTATCTTTTATTTTATCTTATTATTATTATTATTATTTTTTATTTATTTATTTATTTATTTATTTTTTCTTCTACAGCCGACCTCATTACGAACCAAGAGGTCTACTGTCGGCTCCATGCTTTGCCGTTATAAAACAGACGTAGACCATAGTAGGCGTCGAAAGAACGGTACCCGTGAGGCCGCATGTTAGGGATATGATTATACGCCTTTGGGAAAACAAAAAACAGACCCGTTTTCTGTTACACTTAAGCGCTCACTCATGAGCCTACAACATCCCTCGGCAACCGCCCCCGTGGTGGCATGTACAGGCATGCCCATGAATATGCGAACTCATGACACACATGGGGGCGCTATTAGTTCGTGTTTATACAAGGGGTGGCTTTATGAGGGTGGCCAGCGTGTTGCATGGGGAGTAATTGCTCTAACGCCTACCGTGTCGACACATATTGACTTCAGCTGAAACATAATTGGAATATTTGATCAAAGGTCCCTGGCAGGTACGGTGATGTGAAAATAATTGTTTCCGATTGTTTTACAGTGGCGAAGCATGGCGACAAAAGAGATCAGATGTAGCGTTACGTTTAGTCTTATCAAACTATGAATAGTACTCTTAAATGAGAATCGATAAAATTTGAAAATGCCTGATAAATAAAAGAATTTCCAAGGTTTACGTTCCCAGCGGATGTAGCCCTTTGTATTCCTTCAATGCCAAAAGTTTGTCTACACACTTTGTGAGAACATTTATTGATCCAGTGGTTATCGTACCCTTCCTGAAGTTTGTGGACTTTAGTCTTAACTGTTGAACCTTCGCGTCTGTGTAGTAATCATAGATGTTTCCTCAAGTTTGAATGAACTGAAACCCTAAACCCCACAATATCCGGCAACGGTACGCGATCCCTCACGCCGATCTCTGAAAAGAAGCGTTTGATAGTGATCCAATAGTCTGGTTCTGTTTCTATATCGTCAGCCAACATGAACAGGAGGAGGAGCAAGAGAAACAAGAAAGAAACAATCGCCAGTTGCCAGGTCTCCTCTCCTTGCGCTGAAAAGTTTTATGGAGATAGTAAAAACTCATATTCATAAATAAATGAAAAATTAACATGTCTGTTTTTGGCAAAATGATCTAGCCGGTGACGGTGATTTGGTAACAATCCACGAGAACCTGATTGGCTGAGAGAGTGGTGACGTGACGGCAACGGGGACAACTGATTGGCCGAGAGTGGTGACGTCACGGCAACGGAGACGACTAGTTGGCCGAGAACGCTGACATCACGGCAACGGAGAGACTGATTGGCCGCGAGCGAAGGTCAGGGCGCGAAACGCCCGCTCACGAAGCGAGCAGCGCCACAGGCCAAGCGCCCATGGCGAAGTCATGGCGGCGAAGCTGGCGCTTGTAAGAAATAAAAAGGTAGTCGGCTCGATGAGCGAGTGTCAGCCCTAGGGGTTCCACCTCCAGATGGGCGATGAGGAGAGGACTCTCTCCGACGCCCATTCCAAAGGACCAAACGCCATCAGGTCCCCATCGTTGGTCCCTGTACCATCGCATCCTCCTCAGAATCCTTCCCCGTGACCTCAACAACTCTTCTGGATTAAGATTGTCGTGGCTGAAGAAATGTAAGTGCAAGAGAAAGACTAAATGGACAGAGAGACCTACTCAGAACTCTCTCCCCCCCCACCGATATAGATATATATATATATAATATATATACATATAACATATGTATATATACATATGTATATATCAACCACAATACACTTTAATTCTAAGCCATCAACATCGAGAGACTCGAGGAGGCCAACATGCAGAAATTGAAACGTGGTACAGCCAAGGACTTGAACCTGCGCTAGCACGCGACAGGTGCTAGTGACTTAACCGATTGCGCCTTCAATATATATATATATATATATATATATATATATATATATATATATATATATATATATGATAAAAAATAAATTAATTAATCAAAAAATTGCCAGTAAGAGAGAGAATATTTGGATCCTGACTTGTGCAGTGCCCAGACAGACAGGCACTGGTGCGTGCAGACATTGCCCTCAATCCGAAGTACTCATTCCGGGTGTTCGAGACTGTCCGGACACATGCGAATGTTGTTCGAGAAAGTCCAGGAAAGTAGAATTCTCCCCCAGTGGGTCCCTTCCCCGACTTCGGATTCTTTCAATCCCTTTCACAACAATTCGGGGGTCGTCATGTTTTGACATTATGGTTGTCCTCCTCTCCTCCTCCTCTTCCTCCTCTTTTTCCTCCATCCACTCCTCTTTTTCCTCCTCTTCCTCCTCCACCTCCTTTTCCTCTTCCCCCCCTTCTCCACCTCCTTTTCCTCCTCCTCTTCCTCCTCCACCTCCTCCTCCTTCTGCCCCTCCTCCTCCCCCTCCTTTTCCTCCTACTCTTCCTCCTCCTGCTTCTCCTCCTGCTCCTCCTCTTCCACCTCCTTTTCCCCCTCCTCCTTCTCCTCCTCCTCCACCTCCTTTTTCTCCTCTTCCTCCTCCTCCTCCTTCTGCTTCTCCTCCTTCACCTCGTTTTCCTCCTCTTCCTCCTCCACCTCCTCCTCCTTTTCCTCCTCCTCCACCTCCTTTTCCCCCTCCTCCTTCTCCTCCTCCTCCACCTCCTTTTCCTCCTCTTCCTCCTCCTCCACCTCTTTCTTCTCCTCTTCCTCCTCCGCTTCCTCCTTTTCCTCTTCCTCCTTCTCCTCCTCCTTCTCTTCCTCCTCCTTCTCTTCCTTCTCCTCTTCCTCCTCCTCCTCCTCTTCCTGTCCTCCTCTTCCTCCTCCTCCTGCTCTTCCTTCTCCTCTTCCTCCTCCTCTTCCTCCTCCTCTTCCTCCTCCTCTTCCTCTTCTTCCTCCTCTTCATTTTCCACCTCCCTATCTTCCTGCTCTTGTCCACACTAGCGTTTCGTGTTTGGTGAGTCCAGCTTCAAATGTTTTTTTTCTTTCTTTCTTTTTTCTTATATGGTCTGGCAGCGAACTATACGAACTCTGTTGTCGAGAGTGATTTTTCCCGACAGAGGGCCAAAAAGAAGCCTCGATCGATCAGTACTGGCGTATCGGCGAGACTCGGGAGTAGACGAAGAGCTCAATATTGTATACATTTAAATAATCACAAGAGAAACAATGGGTGACTTTAGTACGGGGGTTCCTCTAGAGGCTTTCCCCATGGAGAGATCGGAAGTTCTTCTTCGGCCAAAGATCGTAAGACCAAGACCACGGCACCCCCTGGGGGTTATTCTGCCCGAAACGGACACCTGATCTCCTCTTCCTAGTGTAGGAGGACCCCTTTTCCTCGAACTTCGGCGAGAACGACGCACGGACACCCGATCTCTCTTCTTCGCGGAAAAAAGGAGAACCTCTTACGGGCGCCTTCGACGAGAACTCCCGGTTCCTCCCGAGCGATTCTTCGGTTGAGTGAAAAGGGGACTTTTCCTCACCCCCACGACCGTACGCGAGTATCGGGCTGCTCGGGTTTGACCTCGGGCTGTGCAAAACTGCCTCGCGTTGGCCGAAGACGGAGTTCGTACGGTTCGCGCCAAGAACGAAGAAGTTCGAAGTTGGAACAAAGTCGATCAGGTATGAGCCAGCTGGCCTGGACAAGATCAAGAAGATGGGAATGTGAAGAGGAGGAGAGGAAGGAGGAGGAAGAGGAGGAGGAGGAGGAAGTGGATGAGGAAGAGGAGGAAGAAAAGGAGGAGGAGGAGGAGAAGGAGGAGGAGGAGGAAATGGAGGAGGAAGAGAAGGAGGAGGAGGAGGAAGTGGATGAGGAAGAGGAGGAAGAGAAGGAGGAGGAGGAGGAGGATGAAGAGGAGGAGGAGGAAGAGGAAGTGGAGGAGGACGAGGAAAGAAGAGGAACAGGAGGAGAAGAATGCAAGAAGAAATAAGAAAATAAGTAACAGATCAGAAGGTGGAGAATGAGGGAGGAGGAAGAAATGTAAAAGTAATATAGGAAGATAGAAGAAGAAGAGGACGAGAAAAGGAGGAGGAGGAAGAGGAGGAGGAGGAGGAAGAGTATAATACAGGTCAAAATAAGATAAAAAAGGGGCTGTAGATCAGAAGGTGGCAAATGAGGAAGAATGAAAAAAAGTTAAGAGTAGAACAGTAGTATAGATAAAATAAAATAAAAATAAAAGAGAACGAGGTAGGAAAAGAGAAAAGAGAGAAAGGAAGTAGGACAGAAAGAGCAGCATCACAGACAAAAAAGAGAGTAGATAGAGAGAATAAAGAAAGTGGAATAGGAATGAGAGGAAAAGAGGAAAGAGAGAAAGGAAGCAGGACAGAAAGAGCAGCATTACAGACAAAAAAGAGTAGATAGAGAGAATAAATGAAGGGGGAATAGGAAAGAGAGGAAAAGAGAAAAGAAGACAAGATGAGAACACAAATGAGGTGATGGAGGAAACAGTAGAGGAAGAGAGAGAGAGGAAGAGAGAGAGAGAAAATAGTAAACTAAAGAAAGAAAATGGGACTCAAGGAGAAAATGGGAAGAAATAGGAAAAGGAGAGAGAGAGAGAGAGAGAGAGGGGCTAACAGGAGAAATGGAATTAGAAAGGGGAAGAGGAGGTGATGAAGAAAGAGAAGGGGAGAGGAAGATGAAGAGGAAGGAGAAGGAGGAGAATGTTGGGATGGAAATAGAGGAGAAAAGGGCGAGGGAAGGACAAGAAGGGGAATAGAAGATCGGAAGAAATAGGAGGAAAAGAGAGGGGGAAATGATAACGAAAAGGAGAAAGAGATGAAGAATGAAAAGAGGAAAGAGGAGAGGATAGTTCACAGGAATGGAGAAAAGGAGTGACGAAAGTAAAGGAGAGAGAGGGAGAGAGAGAGAGAGAGAGAGAGAGAGAGAGAGAGAGAGAGAGAGAGAGAGGGAGAGAGGAGAGAGAGAGAGAGAGAGAGAGAGAGAGAGAGAGAGAGAGAGAGAGAGAGGGAGGGAGGGAGGGAGAGAGAGAAAGAAAGAGAGAAGGAGAGAGAGAGAGAGAGAGAGAGAGAGAGAGAGAGAGGGAGAGAAAGAGAGAGAAAGATAAAGAGAGAGAGAGAGGGAGAGAGAGAGGGAGAGAGAGAGAGAGAGAGAGAGAGAGAGAGAGAGAGAGAGAGAGAGAGAGAGAGATAGGAGATAGAAGAGAAATTATCGGAAAACCGTGAGAAAGGGAGGAGGAAAGGAATGGAAATGAAAAGAAAGAGAAGGAAATGAAGGAGGAAAGAACTGACTGGAAAGTGGAAGACGACCAAAGAAGCAAATCCACATGATTAACAAGGTGGAAGAAAATGAGGGAAAGGTGGAGGGAGAAGAGAAAGAAGAATAAAAAGTGGAGTAGGTAAGGAAAAATCAACAAAAGCATCAAAATAGAAAGATAAGAAAAGGAAAGAACGAAGCAAAGAAGGACGAAGAAGACGGAAAGAAGAAGATGGGAGAAGAGAATAAGATGGAGAAAGGGGAAAATAGAAAATATGGAAGAGGAGATGAAGTTGACGTAAAATAAAATAGATAAGGACAGAAGGAGAATAACGAAGGGAATGAGAAAGGAGGGAGGAAAAGAATAATGGCGATAAGAATTGAGACGAGAAGTAGCAGGTGTAGGAGTGGATGGAGGAGGAGGTAGAAGAGGAGGGGAAGGAGGAAGGGGAGGAGGGAAAGGAGGAGGAGGAAGGGGTGAAGGAGGAGAGGAAGGAGGAGGAGGAGGGAAATATGATAAAGGGAGAATGGGGAGACGAAAAGGAAGAAAATGTAGAAGAGAAGAAGGGAAGGTAAAAGAAGAGAGGAGGAAATATGAATGGATGACGAAGAGGAGGAGGAGGAGGAAGAGGAGGAGAGATGTGAATACAGGAGAGAAAAGGATGAAAGAAAAGGGGGGAGGAGGCAGGAAATATGGAGGAAACGAAGAAGAGAAGGACGATGACAAGAAGCAGAGGTTTGAGCAGAAGAAGAACAAGTAGGAAAGGAAGAGAAGATGGAGTAGGAGGAGGAGGAGGGCGAGGAGGAGGAGGAGGACGAGGAGGAGGAGGAGGACGAGGAGGAGGAATATGAGGATTCAGGATGAGGAGGGGGAAGAGGAGGATTATGACTGTAAATGGGAGGAGGAAAAAGAGCAATAGGAGTAAGGAAAAGAGGAGGAAGAGGAAGGTAAAGGAAAAGTTGAGGGGGAAGAGAAAAGAGAAGATAAAGAGGAGTAGGAGGAGGAAAGGGAGGATAGAAAAGAGAAAGAGAAGAAGGAGACGGAGGCTGAAGGAAGGAAAAGAGAGGCTAAGGAGGAAAAGAAGGAAGATGAAAATGGGACAGAGGTAAAAGAGGAGGAAGAGAGAAAAGAGGAAAAAGAGTAGGAGGGGAAAAAAGTGGACGAAGAGGAGAATGAAGAGAGAGAGAAGGAGGGAACAGAAAAGGATTAAGAAGAGAAGAAGGAGGGAGAAGAGATTGGAGGAGGAGGTAGGAAAAGAGGAGTTGGAGGAGGAGGAGGAAGAGGAGGAGTAGGAGAAGGGAAGTTGGGGAGGAGATGAAATAGCAACAACAGGGACAAGTAGAGGACGAGAAGGAGGAGGAGAGTTGGAGGAGGAGGAGAGTTGGAGGAGGAGGAGAGTTGGAGGAGGAGGAGAAAGAGAAGGAGCATCTTGAATCTTGATCTGGAAAGATGCAGAAATGAAAATAAATGGTTTCGAGTATGAGCAAAGTGGATATGGAGGAGGAGGAGGAGGAAAAAGAAGAAAAATAGGCGAAGGGATTTGGTAGGGAGAGTGAAGAAGGAAGAGGAGGAGGAGGGAGTGGAAAACGAGAGAATAGGGAGAGGACGAAAGCTGATGATATTGATAAGAAGCGAAATGGAAATAAACAAGATTGATGAAGAGGATGAAAAGGAAAGAAGAGGAGAAAGAGAGAGAGGAGGAGGAGGAGTGAGAGAAGAAGGGGAGAAGGATGAGGATACAAGTGGGTAATGGTTGATCTGTATTAAAAAAACGAAGTATTATTTATGTATATAGGATACGAGGAAGGTGGGAAAGGGGAGGAAAAGGAACAAGAGCAGAGACTGGGAGGTGAAAGCGTACCATGAAAGGGAGGTACGAGAAGAAATGGACGACCGAAGACAGCAAAGGTGGAAAGGAAAGAAAAGAGGAAGTGTTGAATTAGATAAGGATTTTTGAAGGAGAGGAAGTGGGAATGGAGAATGAGGAGGAAGAAGAGAAGGAGAAGAGGTAGGAGAAGAAGGAGGAAGAAGAGGAGGTGGAGGAAGAGGAGGAGGAGGAGGAATAAAGAGGACGAGCGATAGAACGGCCGAGATCAGTTCCTGGATTCAGAAAAGAGAGATAGGGAGAGAGAAAATGGGCGTCGCCAAGAGAGATTTGGGTCAAGGGTAATGAAACGGGGAGAGAAGAGAGACAGAGAGAATCTGTGAATCAAGGAGGAATTCAGGATTGCCCGGAAAGATTGAATGGAACCGGGAAACCTAACCGCGTTATCCGAATTTGCTCGAGCCGTCCCCTTGAACGATGAACTACAGCAGGGTCCAGTGGCTCTCGACCTTATGTGATGCTGTTTACCGGAAACCAATTCAACGTTGATTAAAATCTTCTGACACCTACTAACTACTAATTTTTGGTGTGTGGACCCCCTTTGGGAACTCCTCGATGGGGTAGGGGTCCGTGGCCCGTCCAGGTTGATCACCACTGGTATAATCTCATCATTTCCAGGTATAATTCCTAATAGGGCATGGATCAGTTCCTGGTTTCTGCAGTGACCCTTCGAAAATTGAGGGAACCAAAGGATATTATGCCGTATTAGGAAAGAAAGGAAGAAAACTTGCAGCACTGATAAAGGAGCATGTGACGCTATGAACACAGACCTCTGCCAAAAACAAGAGAAAGCAAAGGTATGCGGGTTGTTATTCATAAAAGTATTATGCCAAACATAGATACTTTTGTATATAGCGTTTTCTCGTGGAAGATGGATATTACTTTAAAAAAATCCTTATCAGTATTATACTGCCAAAGGACAGGTACATCCCGTTTTGTGAGAATCAACACCGTGTGAGATCGAAACCTTTATTGGTACGACGTTTCGCTTGTTACAGCTTTTTCAAGTACAGACATATGGCAAACACTCTGAGTACATATAGGCCGACGGGGAAGGAACTGGGAGAGGTTATCAGGAAGGGGTGGGTGGTAGGTGGAGGGGCGGAGGGGGGGTGAGAAGGGGACGGGTGGGACTTGGTGGAGATAAAGGAGGACATTTCGGACAGTTTGTTGAAATGGACTAAGGGGGACATTTCATACAATAAAAGGTTTCGATCTCACACGGTGTTGATTCTCACAGTCTTGTCGGCTTTTGCCATTGTGTTTCAACATCCCGTTTTACACACACACACACACACACACACACACACACACACACACACACACACACACACACACACACACACACACACGCATATATATATATATATATATATATATGTATATATATGTATATATATATATACATATATATACACATATATGTATATATATATATATATATATATATATATATATATATATATACACTATGGGGGAGATTTTCTTCTAATACTTATTGAGTAGCTGACATGCAGTTCTAAATCATAAATAAATTCACTGAGTAGTTGACATCCAGTACTTAGATTTTACTAAATTAATTTTTCATTCCATCGTGTTAATGTGTGTATTTCGCCAATTTTCTTACTCAAATAGTTAATGTATACATGTTAACAATTGATTGTGATGATATGGATGATATGGTTTAACGTCAAAAACTCCCCCCGTCGGAAGGCTAGGAGGGTGCCCCTCACAGAGGACTTTGTAACGTGAAATTTAATGAACCATGCCCTTGGCTCAACTTTGCCGGTGGCAGGATTCGAACCGCCATCCCCTCAATCTTCGCTGCAAGTAACGACGCCCTAACCCGCTCAGCCAGTGAGCTTCCACAATTGATTGTACTTGTTGAAAATCTTTCAATGAAAATGGATGAATAAACTTTCACGAAAATAACACATGGTTTCGAGCACCAACTTTACAATCTCAGATCTCAGGACAATAAAGTTTGATAGTTTTCGTGTGCCTACAAACATTTAACGACCATGTCAACCATAACAACCTGCCATTACACGCGGCAAGACGAACGACGTTACCCACTTGATCATATTTGTGAAATTCCGCAAGATCAAAATAAACGGACAGGGGAAACGACTGAAATTTCAGGAATTTTCCCAAGGTCCGCTACTAAAGCAGTACATAAAAGCAAGGTCCTCGCTGAGCCCTGACTATCAAATCAGAAGAGACTGAAGACAATGAATCAGTTTCAACCCAATGTAGGAGGGACTACAGTAGACTAACCCTTTGGGGCTGACCCTTTGAGCCCAATAAATATCTCGTAAGATGAATGAAACCTTCTTATGTTAACCATAAGGAACTCATTCACCTATCCACTTGACTGGAGAGCGTTGATGATGGGGGTGGTGAAATGTCCGGCTTAGACAACCTCACCCGTGACATATGCACTACTTATACCCGAGCACTGATCATGAATAGATATTATTACGAAAGCCTAAGGATATACTCGTGAAACCAGCACAGTTAAGTGCAAAGACAACAATCGATGACATGTTAAAAGAATCGTCAGAGAGAGAGAGAAAAATACGAGGAAATAGAGAGAAACTCTAGGAGAAGAAGGACCACGTGGAGAGGAGGATGGAGGGGGAGGCCAGAGGGCGAATTCACGCGGTACATCAAGAAGGGAGTAATGTGAGAGACGAACGAGGAGGAAGAGGTGGAGGAAGGATAAAGCCAGGGAGACCTGAGTTATCTTATCATCCGGAAATTTAAGTGAACCAGGTTAAGCACGGCGAATGGCGATTTGACGCTGGTCAAGACGATCAGGATTATTAGAACAGTGGAAAACGAAACCAGATAGGTTGGAGAGAAAGTTGGAAAATATACCGGTGGAGGAGGAGAATGAGGAGGAGGAAGAGATGGTGAAGGAGGAAGAGGAGGAGGAGGAAGAAGAGGTGGTGAAGGAGGAGGAGGAGGAGGGGAGGGGAAGGGAGGGAAGAGGAGACAAGAAACAATCACGAGGAATGAGGAGGTAATAGTCAATTAGCCGATGGACGTCGATATTACGCCGAGGCTGAGGATGTATACAGTAGTGTCCAGCGAGGGACGAAAGTTCAAAATAAGAAAAAAGAATAAAAAAAATCAAGAACATCGCTTTAATCAGCACCGATTTTCAGCATGCCTCCCTGCCCTGCGAAAACGGGCGAGTTTGCCTAAAGCCACGACGATGAATAAGACAGGGACGGTCCCGAGGAGGTCCAGCATTCGTTTGACGCTGTCGTTTGTCACCGGGCGCAAGGAAGCAAGAGAGCTTACAAAGACAAAGATGGAAGAAAAGACTACCCCAAAGAAACAGAAACATTCCGACCACCCGGAAGCAGATTCCTGGATGTAGATCCTGCCTCACCCGGCCGGCCTTCTCCGGCCTGCTTTCTCCGGCCTTCCTGCCTCGCCCGGCCGGCCTTCCTTGGCCTGCCCAGCCGCTGCACAGGGTTCCCTTGGGAGGTAGTCGCCCTCCAGACACTCCGGACTCCTTGCGGGACGAGGAGAGCCTGCCAGCGGCGACTCGAGAACGAGATGACGAGGCGTTCCACGATCTTTGGCTGCGGAATTATGTGACAAGACGGTGTGATCAATATGCAAGTACAAATGGAATACTGCAGACGTCCTTGAGAGGAACAAGACGAAGAAATGTGCATGAAAGCAGAGGCGGATGGAGTGAGGGTCCCAGCTGCAGATACGCCAGATTTACTAGACCAATAAATCTGCATTATCTTCAAGGTTAACTAGATTTGTCTAACACTCACTCTTGCGCCTACACCCTCCTTCATTCCAAACACTTCCGTCCAGCTCGAGGCCGCTTCTCTTCTTATTCTTTCTCCTCACTTCCCCTCATCTCCCTCTATCTCTCCTCATCCACTCCCTTCCTCCACTCACCATCAACTCTTTATCATTCCCCCACGCTTAAAAGTTAGATCCACTTTGGCTGAGATAGAAATGGCTTTTGAACAACGTAGTTAAAAGTTGAAACAAGAGAACAAAGAAACTTTTTTCCTCGGCCTTTGCAGACATCTCGAAGAGTTCTGAAGCATGAAAGGGTGCAGAAGAGATACGGGGCTGATGGCTCATCGCGACTTAATTATGGAATATCGTCCCGTTCGCTTGAATTTCACTCCCCCTCCTCCCCTCTCCCCTCTCCCCCTTCCTCCCTCTCCCCTCTCCACCTCTCTCCCCTCCTGTCTCCTCCCCCCCAACTCTCCCTCCTCGCTAAGCCGCCCCCCAAACAGAATCACGATGGCGGGAAAACAGATGGAGCGGACCGATGAGCTTACAATGACTGATATACAGTCGGTAGAACGTTATTCACCCAATTTCACGTTCATAACCCCATGACTTCCTGCCTGCCCGCCCGCCTGCCTGCCTACTTACCTGCCCGCCTGCCAGCCTAACTACTTTCCTGCCTGCCTCTCTTCCTGCTTGCTTTCTCGCCCACGTATCTGCCTGTCTGCCTCCCCATCTACCTGCCTCCCTCCCTGCCTACATGCCTTTCATCCAGCCTACCTGCCTGCCTATTTCACTGCCTACCAACCTACCTGCCTGTTTTCCTGCCTACCTGCCCTCCTGCCAGCCTACCTACTTACCTGCCTGCCTCTCTTCCTCCCTGCATTCCTTAATTCCAGCCTGCTCGCCCAGCCTGTTTCCCTTCCAGCCTGCCTGACTGCCAGTCTATTTCTCTTCCTCCTTGTCTACCTTTCTTCCAGCCTGCCCACCCACCTGCCTTCCAGGCTGCCTCCCTTCCAGACTCCCTGCCTTCCAGACTGCCTCTCTCCCTGCCCGCCTTCGGATCGCTGGAATATAAACCATTGCCACGATATCTTACGTCCTTCATAAGATAGAATTATATTCGCGTTTTGTCTTTGTAATAGTGATGAAAACCGTGGGTAAGACACAACAAATATAACAAGGAATTACAAAAGTATTGGGAACCAGATAATAAATACAAGGAAAACGAAGAAAATGAAGAGGATGAAGAATAAGAAAATATAGAAGCAGAAGAGGATGAAAAGGAAAAAGTGGAAAATTTTGAAATGGAAGAAGAAGGAGAAGATAATGAAGGAAAGATAGAAGGCAAAGAAAAATGGTTGTCAAAGATAAAGAGGGTTCATGGAGAAAATTGGGGAAAGCGATAGAGAAACGGGAAGAAATTGGAAGACAAAAAAGAGGAAATCATGTTATGAAGGAGAGAGAAAGTACACGAGTAACATAGAGAGAGAGAGAAGAAGAAATATATGTATATATATATAATTAGAGAGGCTGATAATATATTTTCTTCTGACACACTGGTTCCAGCGTAAAGTAAAGTTATGGGGTGCGTGTATGGTAGTAAATAGGTGTTGGACTGCCTTTGTTTACGTATGTGTGTGTGTTGTCTGAAGAAGGTATTAAACGATATTGGCACCTTTTTTTTTTTTTTTTTTTTTTTTTTTTTTTGTCCGGTAGGCATTAGAACTCGGGGTCTATTGCGCGCGAAACGAGCACGTTGCATTGAACAACCCAGAGCTCCCAGAGGCGAGGAGTTAGTGAAGGAAAAAGACAAAAAAACAAAAATGGAGGAAATCCAAAAACGGGGGAAAGAGAAGAGAGAAGAGGAAGGAGAGGAAATAGAGAGGAAAGAAAAATAAGGCAGAGGAAGAGACGAAAGAAAGAAAGAGAGGGGGAGGAAGGAGAGAAACAAACCGAATAGAAAAGAAAGAAAGATGAGGAGAGTGTAAAAGAGAACAGATGACGGGGAGGGGGGGAAGGGAACTGAACAGCGAAACTCAAAAGGATCATTTAAAAAGTTGTCCACCTATCAACATACTATCAAATTCTTTTAGTCCACCAGGCGTATGTGTATATATATATATATATATATATATATATATATATATATATATATATATATGTATATATATATATATATATATATATATATATATATATATATATATATATATATATATATATATATAAGGCATGTATCGCTAGTGTCCTGGGATTTCATAAAGGTGTTCAAATGGGTCAAGGGCTTTAACAAGGGTAATGCAGATAATATCATAATTTTAAGACAGCATGGTAGGACTCGCAGTAATAGATTTAAATTGGACAAATTTACATTTAAGAAGGAAATAGCAAGAACAGGCTTACCAATAGAGTGGTTAACGAATGGAATAGTCTTAGTAACCATATAGTGAGGGCTGAAATGATATATATATATATATATATATATATATATATATATATATATATATATTTTATATATATATATAAATATATATATAATTATATACTGTATATATATATATATATATAATTATATATATATATGATATACTGTATATATATATATATATATATATATACTTTTTTTTTTTTTTTTTTTTTTTTTTTTTTTTTTTTTTTTTTTTTTTGTTTTTTAGGTTAGATAACTTTTTGGATGGGAATGAAAGGTGGTAATGGACATGGAACTCCCAAGTGTAAGCCTTATGGTCTCTTGTAGTCTCCTTCATTTTTATCTTATGTTCTTATAACCATCAGTGACTGCCATTCGCCCTGCCTTCTCGAAAACCTAGGACGAAAATGACGGTCTCGATCTTAGTTAAACGCCCCCTGGTGTAATATTTTAACTTTATGTTTGTGCATGCAATGATAACTGGAAAAGTCCAGGTTTTTCTTCAATCGATGCAAATCTTTGGAGATCCATACCGTCTCACTTTCCGTGGGAAGAGAAGTTGACCAATAACGGACAAGTGTGTGTATGACTCACCATAGTCTTGGATCACGTGTTGGACTCGCGATCGACAGCTATTTCCCCTCCGGAAGAGAGCTCAGAGCTCATATATGACCGATCTATGGGTAATGCTGTGACCTTACACGCACCCCCCCAACTCCCCACCCACAAGAGTTGGAGTAACAACCCGCAGTGAAGTGATAATGTCTGTGTGTGTGTGTGTGTGTGTGTGTGTGTGTGTGTGTGTGTGTGTGTGTGTGTGTGTGTGTGTGTGTGTGTGTGTGTGTGTGTGTGTGTGTGTGTGTGAGTGTGTGTGTGTATGAAACGAAATCGCCTCAAGTTTGTCAGAATAAAAGCCATTTATTACTTCACGGAAATGAAACTAAGGATGACAGTCACTTCTGGAAGAAGCTTCAGAATCAAATGTTATCATTGGCAGCTAAGATGCCGTTTAGCTTCAGAGTATTAGAAGGACCCTTTTGTGCTACAGTGCGTGCGCTTCAAGAAGTCCATTTTGCCAAATCAACCTTAGCACATGCCTCTCTATTTTATTTCCCATATATTTGCTATTTGATTTTTTCTATATATTCAGTATATAGTAAAGGAAACTATATAGTGCAATGAGTATCGCTTCCAAGAATTATAACAACAATTTGAATCCATTCCATGACAAGTGGCAACAGCGCTTTGTCTCCCTCCTGTTGCCACATCTTGATGTCACTGGGGGACAGGTGACAGTGGCGATCCGATAACTGGTGGTCAAATTGGCAGCGTCGCACTCTGGGGAATTTTGACTAAAAACATCATGAGACCACGTGCCTTACCAACTACGCTGACAAGACACACTTAATACATTTTGTTCCTGCTAAAAACGGGAGATTTCATTCAGAAAAAGGGAGTGGATTCCAGCTAAATGGGGGTCACGGTCGACTGAAACCCCTTTCAGACTTGTGTCCACAACCTCGGAACACTTTACAGAGGACTGACACGTCGCTTTGAAGGTCATGTTTACGTTGGGGAATGACATTTAGGAATGACATTGAGGAATGACATTGAAACCAGATTCCACGCATCCAGTGGTCCAGAGACCAAATGGAGTACACAGTG
The DNA here is from genome assembly GCF_046742065.1 of Oratosquilla oratoria. Classification (NCBI taxonomy): domain Eukaryota; kingdom Metazoa; phylum Arthropoda; class Malacostraca; order Stomatopoda; family Squillidae; genus Oratosquilla; species Oratosquilla oratoria. The sequence goes on along the minus strand of NC_134813.1, from coordinate 33,594,846 downwards.
CAAGCCTCTGGTTGTGTTCTTCGTGTCCGTTTTCAAAGTTCCAGCCGTTGCCCGCTCTGCGAGGTGGCTAGGCATGATAGCTTTTGTCGGGGCTTAGGGGTTTAAGACCCTGCTTGCCTCTTACTGCCGTTACGTGTTGAGTTTAGAGGGACTCGAACCGCCAACATCTAGCCTCTCGCCCCCAGACGCTATCGCCTTAAGATGCTTTTACACTGGGCAATTTTTCCTCCGACTGTTGGAGCAAATTTGCGGCCCGGATCCTTCGGGAAGGAATCTTATATGCTGAAGAAAAATAATTTTACTCCAGCATATCAAATGACATTCTATGTAAATTGTAAAAAAAAAATGAGGTTAAATTTTAGTTGTGCATACCTACGCGATATAGCAATAGTAAATTAATTTTTGATTTTGTAAATTATAATACATTAACGTAATATGCGATTTTCTTGGCGGAAAGCAATAACAAAAAAGTTGCTAAAACGTATTTTCTAACGAACGAAGTCGCGGCGGTTGAATGATACGCCATGTTTGTTTTGGTAGATGCGGAGGTTGACGAAATGAAAGGATGATAAATTCGTCTATTCTAGCCTAACCTAACCTAGCCTAACCTAACCTACCTAACCTAACCTACGTAATCTAACCTATATTTAGCAATTCGGTACCTCAAATTCTAAAGATCATACGGGTCGTCTTCGTCGCCATGGATGCTGACGGCCTGATTATTATTGTACCTCGAGCAATTAACAGATGATGGCAGAACCTCATGTTCTATCAGAAAGTCCAAGAAAGCCCTATTGTCTTTGTGACAGTGCTTATTAACGTTACCTGGAGTTGGAGAACACCTGTTTCACAACGTGTAAGTCATCGTCTAACTGACAGTGACTGGACTGGACAGACAATAGCATTGCGTCCGTACCGTATCCTAGCGGCTTCGTTCGTTAGTAGATTTGCTTGTAGCAAGTTTTTTTTTTTTCATTATTTATTTCCGCCAAGAAAATCGCATACTACGTTCATGTATTATAATTTACAAAATAAATATTTAATGTTCTAATGCTATATCGCGTAGGTGTGCACAACTAAAATAAAAACCGAACAAAATTAGTTTACGATATTGATTCTATGGCGGAAAAAGTTCTGGAGGATACGGGCAGTACCGCCGATTAATTAGAGGTTGAAGGAAAATTAACCCAGTGTGATAGTACCTCTAATCTCCTCAACCAACAAACTTTCTAGATCCTTCGTGGTACGTACTGAATGTTGGTCTCGCATTCGTTTAGGTGTGGGTTCGAATCCCGCACACCTCTCCGATTCCCAGCAGTCCAAGCACACAGCAAAAATTATGGCCATGGGCGCAGCTAAGCTCCTCCTGGTGTAGGCTCCTCACACACACGCACGCACACACACACACACACACACACACACACACACACACACACACACACAACTCGTGGCGCAGTGGTTAGAGTCCTCGCCTTCCACTACGGCGGTCCGGGTTCGAATCCTGCCAAGGCTGAAATAATTTCAGTATTGCTGCGCTGCAGGTTGCTACTCCAACTCTCTTGGGTGGTGAGTTGGAGGCGTGTGTGCGTGTAAGGTCACAGTATCACCCATAGATCGGTCATACGAGCTCTGAGATCTCATCCGGGAGGTTAATAACTGTCGATCACGAGTCCAACACTAGATCAAAGACCATGGTGAATCATACACAGACACTGTACTGCCTGGATGCCATCTAGTATCCGAAAGATTCTAGAATTAACAACGAAACAAGTCCCCAACCGATGAGATACTGGGACAGAGTTTGAAGATTGAATGTTCAGTTGGAGAAACATACATACATACATACATATACCAAAGGCTTTCCCCCCTACACGGGGGGTAGCCAAAAATAAAAAGGCATAGAAACCGCTCCCACCCATTCCATATCCTATATATTCCACACTCAAGGAAAATGTCGTAATGCCTGTCATTTGGATTGTTTTGACTTGTTCTTATTTACCATTTTGGCTGTTCTTTATCTTTTTTTTATTTCATCTTAATTTCTGGCCTCGCTATGGGCCCAAAGGTCTCCTATCGGCACTCGAGCTTTGTGAGTGTTGCGTTGTTGTTCATGCTGACAAAGTTCTTGGGCAAAATCGATTTGACTTTCGTTCGAGGAATTCTGATTTTCTCGACGATGGAAACTTCGAAACAAGGGGATTATGACAAAGTTTTCCACACCTTCCTGGAAAATAGATCAACAACAACGACTTTATATGTATCGATGTATATGGCAGAAGGAGCGCGCGTGTATGTGTGTGTGTGTGTGCGTGCGTGTGTGTGTGTGTGTGTGTGTCTGTGTGTGTGTGTGTGTGTGTGTGTGTGTGTGTGTGTGTGTGTGTGTGTGTGTGCATGTGTGTATGTGTGCGTGTGTGTATGTGTGTGTGAATGTGTGTGTTGTGCTGTGTTGTGTTGTGTCGTGTTGTGTTGTGTTGTGTTGTGTTGTGTTGTGTTGTGTTGTGTTTCAACGCCGCTACCCGGCTCTTCTATTATTGGAGACAATATCACTGGTCCTCAAGTGTGCTTGGAAAACTTGAGGACGTTGAAGAACTATGGGATGCTTTCAAACATAAAGATCTGAAAGCTCCCGAGGAGTAAATTGGAAAGCGTCCAAGATCGAGAGGTGGTGTGGCGTCGTGTGAGGCAGAGATATGACAGTATGGAGGCGAGTGTTGCCACAAAAGAATCACATTCCAAAGTTGCGTAGTGTATTACAGTGTGTAGGTCATGTCGAAAAGTCATTTGAAGATTTGTCTCTGCCCAATGCGCTATTAACTCGCTCAGCAAGAGTATGTGGTATCGTCGACGTTTAAACAGGACTAAGATCCGGATTTACTAATTGCTGGTGCTATATGTCTTCCTGTATGGACTGGGAAGGACTGTTGCAAGGGAGCTTACTCGAAGACATCGTGTAGATTGTCGATGATGTATGAATGAAACAATGCGCCCTCCTGCCATATATCTCCACTTGGTGATATTACGAAATGAAAACAATAAACACAGGTAATAGTCTGAGACATGGACACAACTTACCCTCTCCACACTTTTTCTTCTCTCCCTCCGCCTCAGGGGACGAAAAGCAATCACGCCCTCCTCTGTTTTGTTCGTAATTGAAAGCTTACCTGAAAAGAGAAGAACAACATGAGTTTTTTCTTTTTAAGTAACAGGAATAGATATTAATCAAAACCTGAATGAATATGATATATCCAGTCCCCCCTTCCACCCCCCAGGGCAAAAACAAGTTTTGATGTGTTTACGCTCACATGGGGAAAAGTAAGAATATATTTATATGCAGAGGAGAATAACCTATGGCCTATTAACTGAGTCAACACAACTGACGGGAAATGCATACATTGCACGTATGCACACGTGCACACATACACACGTATACACACACAAACACACACACACACACACACACACACACTCCCCTCCCCTCTCTCTCTCTCTCTCTCTTTTTTTTTTTTTTTTTTTTTTTTTTTTTTTTTTTTTTTTTTTTTTTTTTTTTTTTTTTTTTTTTTTTTTTTTTTTTTTTTTTTTTTTTTTTTTTTTTTTTTTTTTTTTTTTTTTTTACGGCAGTTGAGGTACCTACACCCACCCCTCGGCCAGAACTGGAGTGAAACCGCCACTAGACTGGAGTGCCCGTGTTCCCGGCCACTTCCTCCCCGCAGGGACCGAACAGAGTCCAGCGGACCCTCTTCTTCGCCTCCGCGCCGCGGCAGGATCGGCGGACGGGAGGAGAGGTCTGGACACAGGTGGCACTATGGCGGACACCCAAACCTGACCCACTGTATATCAGAAATAGATATATCTTTTATTTACACAAAAATATATATATACTTTAATTATAAGGGAGCTTCTGGGTTTAGGAATGTATCACATACTTAAGAACAAAAGATGTATCTATATAAGCCTGCGATTGTCCCGTGGGTCAGATTGTTGATGTGGTGAGGAAAACTACTTCTATATCTCTCTGTCCTCTGTGACACTATTACTATTCTCTGTGACACTATTGCTATTCTCGTGATCTGAGAATCAGTACGGGATAGTGTTTCAAAACTATTTTTGTCAAAGACATGTCTGAGAGCTGAATGGGGTTATTGACTGATATTAGTAATTCAGGGGTCTCAGGGACACCCCTATGGACCAAAGTCACACATTCCTCATGTATATTTTGAAATTAACCTCTCTTCATAAAGGTTTTTTTTTTTTTTTTT
>NC_134813.1:33573090-33580590 GCF_046742065.1 Oratosquilla oratoria | reverse complement strand
CGCGGTTCATACCGCTAGTGTGAACAGGGCTTTAGTACAGGACCAACGATAAGTAACCTATCTGCTCGTGTTGGTCTATGAGATGGACGTCGAATGGAACTTTCTCCACATGGCCCATTTTCTAAGCCTATCAGTAACTTTGTTTGGAGGTGCGCCCCCAAGGACTGGCATTCGGTCACCGGGCATAAGGCCTCAATGAACTTAGATTACACACACACACACACACACACACACACACACACACACACACACACACACACACACACACACACACACACACACACACACACACACACACACACACACACGGGACATCACGAGCGTATCTCCCCTTCCCGTAAGATACAACTAGGTGATACACACACACACACACACACACACACACACACACACACACACACACACACACACACACACACACACATAAACACACACAGATCTAACAACCGGCGACTGCTCCCCTCCTATACTACAACCCAGACAGCATATCGGCGTTCCTTCCAAGAGAGCCTAAGGACCGTTGCCATATAATGTGGGGCTGCGTGCCTCCCGTCAGTGTAATACAGGGCAACGTTTACTGTTATTATTGTTGTTATTATTATTGTTATTATTATTATTATTATTATTATTATTATTATTATTATTATTATTATCATTATTATTATTATCATTATTATTATTATTATTGTTATTATTATCATTATTATCATTATTATTATCATTATTATTATTATTATTATTATTATTATTATTATTATTATTATTATTATCAGTATTATTGTTGTTCTTGTTCTTGTTTTTATTATTGCTGTTATTATCCAGGAGGCGCAAAGATAAGAGGGAGGGTGGAGGGGTGTGGAGTGTATTCAGGGATGGAATGGGTGGGAATGATTTTATACCTTTTCCTTATTGGCTACCTCCCTTGTAAAGGGTATTATTACTATTATTATCATTATAATTGTCATTATTATTATTATTGTTATTATTATTATCATTATTATTATTATTATTATTATTATTACTATTATTATTATTGTTATTATTATTATCATTATTATTACTATTATTATTATTATTATTATTATTATCATTATCATTATTATTATTATTACCATTATTACTATCATTATTACTATTATCATTATAATTATTATCACTAATATTATAGTAATAGTGGCCATGTACCTCAAAACTAAACAAACAAACAAACTAAAATAGATAAAAAAAAAAGCGTCCTCAGCCGTGGGTGTGTTGCCAAATGAAAAGTAGACATAACTGCTGTCAATGCGACATTAAAAGTGGTTATACATGAAATGCATGTATTCATGAGCATGTTCCGGCCGAGCAATAAAGGCCTCACCGTGCTGGGGTTTTTGCAAAGTAAACGTGGAATTCAAAACCCGCGCGGGGGGAAATATATCCGGAAGCTTTGACTGACATTGCCCCCACCAAAGCGCTCGGGATGTGTCCCTCCGCCGAGCCGAGCGTAGAGGTCACCGAATCTTGGGTTTCGAAGGTGAAAATGGACTTCCGGGAAAGGTGGCATTGCTTGCAATTTTTTTTTTTTTTCTCAGAACAAATCGCTCGACTTCAAGAACATCATTCGACAAGAAGGACTGATTCGTTGCCAAAGGAAAATATGGGCAATGACTAAATAGAAAATAATATGACACAAGTGACAAAAGGGACGTATGCATAGTACAAGGACCTCTTCGAGTCAAAACATACTGTCCATGCCGTGACTCATCCCATGAGAGAGAGGGAGAGGGAGAGAGAGAGAGAGAGAGAGAGAGAGAGAGAGAGAGAGAGAAAAGAGAGAGCGAGAGAGGGGGAAAGGAGGGTGAGAGGAGAGAGAGAATAGTCCCCTGACTCCGCCCAACTAAGTCGCCTTTTACGACACGCATGAGAACTTGGTGGCGATAGTCTTATCTCCCGGCTCTGGTGCAGGACAAAAGAAGAGGTGGAATTCCACGAGCTGTCCTTATCTAAATCTCTCATTTAAGTAAGGACAACCGAAACAAAGGATAGTTTTACTATCTTCTGTAACTGAATATCAATCCTCCGTGTACCGCTGGTCCGTAGGAGCGCCGTTACAAAATCCATCAAGCCGTATTTTTCAAACTTGGGGTCGTGACCTCATTTCGAATTCTGGTGAAGGTCCGGGGTTGGTATTTGAAAAATTTGGACGTTTCACCCGCCCGCAACCCCCCCCCCCGTCGTTTGTAATGGCTACCGCCACCGCGCTGTATATTTACTCGTTGTTAGAGCGAGTGCATGTCAATGTACAAAATGAATAAGTAAGTTGACCGTGTTCAACGAGTTTTATCTGAAACCACGTATAACATGTATGCGTGTGTGTGTGTGTGTGTGAGAGAGAGAGAGAGAGAGAGAGAGATGTGTGTGTGTGTGTGTGTGTGTGTGTGTGTGTGTGTGTGTGTGTGTGTGTGTGTGTGTGTGTGTGTGTGGAGTGTGTACGAAACGTTACTATGTATTATTAACTACACATAACTAAGTAGTCAGTATTCATTTCTGGTTAATGAGGCAATAGAAAGTCACAGAGAAAAAATGATATATATAATAAAGTTTCAGGAATGACAGAATAATAACAAGGGACAACAGATCACCCGGACAACAAATCCCAGAGTCCAGGAGAGGTTGTTGGTCAGATTGCCAACAACAGCTCCTACGTTTGCCTTCTGGATCGAAGGAAAAATGTTGCTCGTGGAACAAAACTTGGTGTTCGGGTTCAGCCTCTCGATTCTCGTAACTCTCCTGTTATCGGGCCGCACGCACTTTGCATAATACACGTAAAAAGTTAATCGAGCAATGATAAGAAAAGTGAGCGAGTGAGCTGGGACCAATTCAAATAATCACGTTGAGATGAAAAGTAGGTAAACAACAGCAATAGTAATAATAACAGCAATAATAAAAAAAGATCAAGAACAACAACAATAATAATGATAAGAATAATAAGAATAATGATGAAAATAATAATAATAATAATAATAATAATAATAATAATAATAATAATAATAATGATAATAATAATGATAATAATAATACTAATAATAATAATAATGATAATAATAATAATAATAATAATAATAATAATAATAATAATAATAATAATAATAATAATAATAATAATAATAATAATAATAATAATAATAATAATAATAATAATAATAATAATAACAAGGGGTAGATTAACTAAGTAGCCCTCTCACGCCGAAGCAAGAAGGGGTAGATTAGATAATAGCTTTATCACGTCAAATTAAGCAGGATTAGATTAACTGACATTTATTTCACTCCTAACCTAACAGGAGTAGGTTAACTAACAGCCCTTTCACGCCGAACATAGCGGGAGTAGATTAATTAATAGCCTTCTCACACCAAACTTAGCAGAAGTAGATTAACTACCAGACTTCTTACGTCAAACCAAACAGGAGTACATTGACTAACATTCCTCAGCATGGTACCGCACTTTATAAAATTCATTATGTTTAATGCCAGGAGACTTGATTCAGATGAAGATTGGAGCACTGCTTGAGTTGTGTCTCAAGTCCTGTTCAGGCAAGAAGTCCCTCAAGCTGACTAAGATTTCCTGTCCTCAGCCGGATCAACGTCCTTGAACCAACTCAAGAAGGACGAGAAAGGTAGTCGTAAGTCCAAATGCCTACAGATCAATGGCGCGTTGTTTTCCTTAAGATTAGGAGCGCTGGTGAGGTTATGGTGAAGTCCCAACGACGAAACGGAATCCCGTTACTAAGGTGGTTTCTTTCTTAGGTGGATAAAGTCGTCTGGCTAAGGGCCCCACCTCGGCTTTGAAGAAAATCATCGAAGAGGTCCCGAGACCGCAGCCCCTGGTGGGTCCTTCTGTCCACCCCTTGTCCCGGTTCGATCCTTCCCCGAGGGAATAGGCCACCACGGCCACCAGTCGAACTCACAGTTCCCTCAGTGAAGAGATGTTACGCGGAAACACGTAAAACAATCCCTTATTATCCTCCTCTTCACCTTCTCACCATACTCCAGGTAGAGCAATTGCCCTGTCAGTTGTGATGCCTCGCAAAGCTTCTCCATTGGGAATCGATCTCTGTACCTCTCTTCATCTTCTATCGTCTCCACTGTCTCTCCTCTCGTTTCTGCTGCTTCCCTGATTCCATCCTTCCATCTTTTCCTGTGTCTCCCTCTTGGCCTTGTCCCTCTCGGTGCCCAGAGGTAATACCTTAGACCAGCGTTTCTCAACCTTTTTACCCTTGCGTAACCTTTAAAATAAATTACATGTCTCAAGGAACCCCTGCGCAAAAAAACAAAAACAAAAAAAAAACATATACCATATCTTTCTCATTTTATTTTCATCGTAATAATAGGTTAGATAGGATGATGTCTATATTACATTATTACAATAACCAAGAATATGTCGTGCGTGTTTAATTATATTATGTATATGAAATTAGATAAAAGAAATCAAAAGTCCATTAGCCTATCTCACTTGTTCTCGCGGAACCCTAAGGGATCTTTTGCGGAACCTTAGGGCTCCGGGGAACTTCCTCATCACGTGTCTGTACCTTCTCACTAACCAGGTGATTACATTCAACCGGGGACCCCCGAGTCGAGACAAAATGGTGACCTCGACCGATAGAGACGCCTTCGGCTGAATTAAATCGTTCTACGTTAACCAGAACACAATATGTGGCTTACGACAACGACCTAAGTAGATGAGATCGAACTGTACTTCGCGGACCATAGCAAACACCGTTGAAGAACCTTTCGGAGACATCGAAGCCTTCCATGTCTGCGGAAATTCATCAGAGATTCGAAATGATCTTGATAATTTTTCATCGTTACTGAAAACATTTGAAATTGTGTCACTAAGCACTTAGTGTGTAAGGGCCGATTAAGTAACAAATTCGTCAGAGCTGACACGAAGAATAACTAGGACATTGTGATGAAATGTGCTTAGCTGGTATATCATAATAACAAGCCAACTAAGATGGGAACATTTGTGAAGCACATTTTCGTCACCTAAGATGAACGGAATAGAGTACTTGCAGTCTGTGTACATCCTTCCTCCTTCACCACCCTCTCCCCCTCTCCCCCCTCACCTTCCTCCCTCCTCTCGCCATCCCCTGAACATAAGATATCGGACTCGATTGGAGTGTGCCAAGTGCCATAATTGCATCGATCCTGAGCTTGTGCCACTGAGCTTGTGGAACTACCTCGACACCTGCAGCACGACAGCGGGTTTTATTTTGGCCGGTTCTCTGTCAGACTTTTACGAATTTACGAGTTCGTAGAGCTCAACCACTTCGTACAGATACGACATAGAGGCTCGTACGTGCCTCCCAAAGCGCCCTGAAAGACATCAGTTCCTGTATCACTTAAGAGGCAATTGTAAATATAACTACCGCTTATGTATTGTATATGTATTGCCTGAATAGACTTGATAAGATTAAGATTATTTATTGTACCATATGAGTGTCCTCGGGTAATACTCACGTCAAGTTCCAGATCGTTCCTCTGGTACCACCAAGTGTGGTACAATGGTAACCTCCTTTCTTTGTGGCAAAAAGTCGCACAACCAGGGGTTCGAGTCCCTGCGACGGAGCTTGTTTATCCATAAAGTTTTACTTCCTTCTCCTACGGCTGTCCTAACATAAAAGGCAAAGGAAACTGTATTGTTACCAGCCAAGCATCTCTGGTACTCACTTCTCTCAATGCATATTTCACAGCCGGTATGATTTCATTATTCGAGTATTTGATGAGCTAACATGTTTGTCTATTTGATTTGAGCCTGAATGTTTATCTTCGTGAGAAATTCATCCACGTCGTCTGTTTGCCTTGCATATCAGCCTGTTTGTCTACGTGCAAATTCATCTCTGCCGCCTAATACGTTGTATTTGTATATATTAGAATGATTTCCTTTACCTTTAGCTAAGCTTCGATGATAGCATTTCATATACTGAAGCTGAAATTAACTTGGTGATAGGAAAATTTATAGATTGGGTTCTTCTCATATCTCACAAGTTAAGAAAAGGAAAGTTAGTATTCAGTGTCTGAAGCTAGCAGTCACAAACATAAAGAAGTTGAACAACTTCAAGTGTAAAGGATTTATGTAGCCATTTATTAGTGGCACGTACAAATGAATATGTTTCGTGATTACAGCCTACAAGGCCTTGTAATACTTGTTACCGTTTAAATAAGTTACTGGGAATATTTTCATCTCTCAGAATTAATCAATGATCTTACTAATAGTCAGTTAGCGGTGATGCACAATTCACCAACGGAACGAAAGAGGAATATAAATTCTCTGAAAATCGGATTCCTTGCAGAACATGTATCCCAGATTTTGGTGAACATCGTGGAAACTGGAGGAGGAAGAGGATGAGGAGGGAGGAGGAAGAGGAGAGAAGGAGAAGGAATAGGAGGATAAGGATGATGAGAAGATATAATCGAGATCTTCGAGTCATAACCTCAGTCTGTTCGTTTAAACTGAAGAAGATCTATTAGGATTAAAACACATGAATCCAGGAAATGAAGAAAAACAATCATTCCCTTACAATTGGAAATTACAATCTATTAAACCGTGAAGACAAAGAAAACTTCTGTCAGGTTAAAATGAAGAGTAGAAATAGTCGTTGATAACTAGTACACCAACACCAAGTGGATTGAGATAGTTGAGGCATATCACCAAGAAAAATGGGAAGGAGTGTTTGGATCAGCATTGCGGTTCGGAATGAGAGGATTGAGACCTTGAGGAAGAACGAGAAGAAGATGGAGTGATACAGCGCAGAAGGAGCTTGGGAGGTCTAGACAGGGCGAGCCAACCGATCCGTGGGAACTTAACAAACATGACCATTTGAGTGGCATTAGAATTTTGGCAGCATGTATGGCAAGTTGTTGTGGTTGACATTATTGTACAATGACTTTGTATTATTATTTTTTGCTCATTTATTTCTTTTGTTTTATTTCATTTTTTTTACTTGTTTGTTCTATTCTTATTTATCTATTTATTTATTTATTTATTTATCTATTTATGTATTCATTTATTCATTTATTTATTTATTCTTTTTTCATTGTCTAGGTTTGGTATCCTGAAGTCTCATCATGTCACTCTTCATAGAAATCCTTCAAACCATTCTAGATAATTATTTTTTCAATACATTTTCTTGGCTGTTGATATATAGATTTGCCAGAGGCTAACCAGAAAGATTGTGAGGTGGATAGCCATAGCACAGGCGACGAAAAGTCTCCATAGACTTCGTGGTAGACTCGGATTGATTATTGACTAATTTAATCAGTATGAATTGTATAATTGCGTAATATATCCAGGCAGATAATTAGTTAATTGAATTAATCTCCGTGAATGAATTGTTCATCATGCATGACTGAGGCACGTGCATGACCCGGAAGGACGCTTAACAAGGTCTGCATGAAGGACTCGAGAGGTGATTGATGAACTGCAGTTTACCAGCGCTTCTATACTTGTAGGTAATCTTG
>NC_134813.1:33550590-33553090 GCF_046742065.1 Oratosquilla oratoria | reverse complement strand
GTTTATATACTAAACGTTCATTAAGTCATCACACATTGCCTCTTCAGTCTCATCACACTAAGCCATTTCATTTCCTCTTGACACTATTCATCTATCGTGCGCATTCATCATAGTCTCACGTAGTTTCTTTACCGTCTTGTAAATTATAATCAACACCTACCATGGAGCCTTCATATAACACTATGTCGTATTCAAATCTATGAGTATGGCGTACAATGCATTACCTTCTCTTACAAACTGATTAAATGAAGCGGCCTTGCTGTGAATGTGCTGTGTCTTGCGACACTGCTTCTGACCCAGGGCGGTGGGCAGGGTGCAGGGATGACCCGTCATCCAGGAGGTGCTCAGATGAGAGGGAGGGTGGGAGGGGTGTGGAGTGTATTTAGGGATGAAATGGGTGGGAGTGTTTTTATGCCTTTCCCTTTTTGGCTACCTCCCTTGGAAGGGGGAAAAAGCCTTGGTATATGTATGTACAAACTGTTTAATTCCTTCCGCTATACACACCTGGTTCATGCATCATTCTTAAAACTCATTGGCTACTGAAAGCTCCCAGTTGAATAAAATTGTCTGCCGGCAGCCAGAAATTAAAGTTATATGTTTGCTGTGGCAGTGAAAGGATTGACAGTGTTATTCTTAAAAAAAATCTATCCTTATATAAATCTTTTCTTATACAATTCTTATATAAATCCTTGGAAGGGAAGGATTTTTCTTAACAATACCACCGTAAGAATCATACTGTGGTATTCTTAAAAAATACTTTCCTTATATAAACATATAAATCCTTGGAAGGGAAAGAATCTTTTAAGAATACTACCGTAAGAATCATACGGTGGTATTCTTGAGAAAATTTCTTTCTTTATCTAAATCTTATATAAATCCTTTGAAGGGAAAGAATTTCTTCAAGAATACCACCGTAAGAATCATATGGTGGTATTCTTAAAAAATACTTCTTTATGTAAATCTTTCCTTATATAAATATTATATAAATCCTTGGAAGGGAAAGAATTTTTTTTTAAAATACCACCGTAAGAATCATACGGTGGTATTCTTGAACAAGATATTTCCTTATATAAATCTTATATCCTTGGAAGGGACAGAATTTTTTTTAAGAATACCACCGTGAAGCCCCTCCAATTTTACTTTTCCCGCTGATTCATTCAGCTATACCACCTCCTCACGTCCTCCACCATCCCCTCCAAGCTCTGTTTGTGTTTCCTTAACACGCTATATCCACCACGATATATATATACTTATTTTTCCTTTATTTTCTGCCTAGAGGCTCTATTAATGCCATCTCGTCTCCTTGAAAAAAAAATCCGCATTTTTCGGAGTTCCTCCTTCTCTCTGCCTCTTCATAGAACCTTCTTTTTTTCATTTTTTGTATCAATACTGTAATTCTTTATTTCCTGCTCCACTTTTCCCCAAATCACGATCTCCTCTTCTCTTCTCCAAGGTCTCCTCTTCACTTCTTTTCAAATCTTTCTCTCTCTCTCTCACACACACACACACACACACACACACACACACACACACACACACACACACACCACATATATATATATATATATATATATATATATATGTGTGTGTGTGTGTGTGTGTGTGTGTGTGTGTGTGTGTGTGTGTGTGTGTGTGTGTGTGTGTGTGTGTGTGTGTGTGTGTGTGTGTGTGTGTGTGTAAGTGTGTGTGTGCGTATGTGTACCACCACAGAAGAAGAGAACCTTGTAGACAGTAAATACTTTCGTGTATTCATATCTTCAGACAAAGTAAAGCAAAAGAGATACAATTATAGTTAAATACATAAAATGTAAGGAGCACGGATGTAGGAGAAACCAGCAGAGGAGAGGGGAGTGATGTACAATGAGGTAAATGACCTTATCTTCCTTCCCTAGACGAACCGGGTCACCAACTGATCACGTTCGAGGTACTCATACCTCAAGTTTACATATCTATCCTACGTGCCTGAGATTAAACCTGATTCGACCACACTTCTCTCAGATAAAACCCTTGATTCTGCTCAAATTATTGCCCCAAACCAATCAATATGATGGTTATCTAATGCTTTAATGTTGAAATAAAGCATTGTTTTCTTTGGTAGATCTTGCAACTTATCTATGTTGGGAAATCCTTGTTTCAATTTTTTTCCTTGTTTGTCCAATATAATTTTTTTTACAATCTTTGCAAGGTATTTTATAGACTACCCCGTTGTTATTAGGCGGGCTGTTCTTGATTACAGTTCTTTTAATACTGTGGTCTTCAAATACTACTTTGACATTTAATTTCCGAAGGAATTTTACAACACCTTGAAAGTTTTCATAGAAAGGAAGATCAAATGTCCTAAGGTTATCGTGATTTTCTTGTTCTTCATTATATGATCTGTAAAAAGTTTCTTAGCGATATTGTGACATTGGATAAGGAGAAGATATTTCAACTTTTCTCCAATATCAAAGGTATTTCTTATTTCATCATCAAAAAATCCGGTTCTGAAATCCTGTAAGCT
>NC_134813.1:33533090-33545590 GCF_046742065.1 Oratosquilla oratoria | reverse complement strand
TAAGGATGAGGAAGGTACGAAGCGTTTTTTTTTTTTTTTTTTTTATCATTATTATTATTTCATTTCAAAGAATCATAAAAAAAAACAATCTTTTTCAAATACATTCGCTTTTTAACCATTCCATCCCTGTCATCTTCAGACAGTTTTACTCATCTCAGAGAAAATCCCTTAGCAGTGAAAGTTTAAGTAATATTGCGTGGAAGACTGAAACAGTTTTATACCAAATTGATCTAAACCCCCATGGAAATGTGTAAAGTTAATCAATGCGTTCCCTGTTTGGGCCTACCGCCCCCCCCCCTCCACCAACCCACTCTTTTGCAAAAGCGGACACCGTCGTGTCCTGATAGCCTGACAGGCAGGAAGATGCTATCGGGAGGAAAGGAAGGGGGAAGTGTATTTACAAGGAAAGAAATCGATAGATTAAAGTCTTTGTCCAAATATGTTGGCCGAGGGAGATAGTGGATGGAAGGCTTCGGGAGGGAGAGGGCGGGGGGGGATTTTTTTTTTTTTTTTTTTTTTTTTTTTTTTTTTTTTAAGGGGGAGAAGAGGAGTTGAGGCACTGACGCTGATTTTTTTTTTTTTTTTTTTTTTTTTTTTTTTTTTTTTTTTTTTTTTTTTTTTTTTTTTTTTTTTTTTTTTTTTTTTTTTAGGGGGAGAAGAGGAGTTGAGGCACAGAAGCTGAAGGGTTGGATGACGGGTCTCACTGCTGAGTGATGAGTTGGGAGTTTTTCTTCTGCTAGAGGGACTGTTGTCTGTTAATCTCAACTCGACGGAGATTCATTGGACAACAAGAGACAGCTAGAATAAGTTCTTGCGAAATACGTTATAGTATGTAGGGAAACAAAGTAGGACTTTTTCTTAAACTCAGAGAAATGTAAAGAATTAGGAACCAACTCTTCAGCAGTGTCAATATAAAAATATTGTTCCTCTGGGATTTTTTTCTTTTCTTTTTATAATAATATATAGAGTAAATTCGAAAGTTTTTTGCAGTTTCTGTGTGATTTGTATATTATATTTGATGTGAGGCTTATGACTCTCCTTTGTGGTATTTCTAATTTGTCAATGTCTTAAATGAGATGTTGGAACCATACGGGAAGAGCATAGTCTCATTGTGGGAGGACCAGTGATCTATGTAATATGTTAATCACCACATTCTGTTTGTTTTTTCTGAGAAAGAAACAATGTTTTAAGAACGTTACTCATAATTGCACAAAAATCCTTTTTATTCTCTATTTTTATTATATATATATATATATATATATATATATATATATATACATACATATATATATATATATGTATATGTATATATGTATGTATATATATATATATATATATATATATATATATATATATATATGTATATATATTGCGAATAGCTTTTAGTTGTGTTTGGTATTTTTATACCATAAATATGTCCATAACGTTTTACTTACGTGAGCTAAATTTCATTAGCCACTTATGAGACCATTACTCTAGTAATTTGTCTAAATCTCCTTGAATATCCAATTGATTAGAGTGATCATTTGCTATTCCGCACAGCTTAATGCTATCAGTGAGTTTGGAGAGAGTAAGAGATTTATGGGCAAATAGCTAACCTACAGTAATTACCGTTGATGTATACTATGAACAGAAGTCCTAGAACGGAACCCTGAGGGACTCCACTCGTGACATCACTGCAACTGGAAGTTTTACTGTTCAGAATAACTCGCTGTATACGATTATTTAACCAATCTCTAATCCAGCTTAGTTGATTACCTCTCACTTCCAGGAAAAGCGAGTTTAGTTTTCAGTCTTTCGTGCGGGAGAGTGTCAAAAGCTTCTTCAAAGTCCAGATATATTAAATCTATACTATTCCTCCTGTGGTTGAGGCAGCGATGATGTGAAATTCTGGAAGGTTGGTTGTACAAGAGCGCTTACGTCTGAAGCCGTGATAGTTGTCTTTTATTAGACAGTCGTCTTCCAAGTGACGTTCTGTGGCATCTCATATAACCATTATCATCAGGTTTCCTATGGTTAAGGTCAGGACTTAAGTGGCTTCTGTTTTTATTTTATTTTATTTCTACTTCTAATTACATATTACATATTTATTGTTTCTCTTATATAAGAGCAATGTTGAATGACTTTTATTCTCCTTGGACATCCCTGGCCGTGATAGATTTTTTTTTTTTTATTTATTTTTTTTATTTATTTTTTTTTTATTTTTTTATTTTTTTTTTTTTTTTTTTTTTTTTTTTTTTTTACAGCTTGTTAGTAATATCAGTCATTATTGCCTCCAAAATGTTTGGATACTAATCATGAAACCCTGGTGTTTTATGGACTTTGAACTTTTCTATACGTCTTCAAATGCTTTATTTGGTCATGTTTACGGAAGTAAATTGCCGTTGAGCATAACACATGACTCAGATAATACTTTACTTGAGGTGTTGTACGTATTTTGTTTGCAAATATATTCACACTATTTTTATTTATTCATTTATCTATTTGATTTGATTCATTCATTTCTTTACCTCTGTATTTGTTTTCTCCCACTTCCCTCTGTTAAAAAGTCCTTCGTTTAGGGTAACAGTCTTTGCAAAGCACATATGTTAGCAGGAAAAACAAATTCTTGATCGGCAAAAATTCTTAATTTAGTGAAATATGAAAACTATGCACTGAGCGAGTTAGGGCGTCGTTACTTGCGGCGAAGGTCGAGGGGACGGTGGTTCGAACCCTGCCACCGGCGAAGTTGAACCAAGGGCATGGTTCATTGAATTCCACTTTACAAATTCCTCTGTAAAGGGCACAGTCCTAGCCTTCTAATAGGGGGGGTGGGGGGATTTGTGACGTTAAACCATATCATAAACCAACTATGTAACAACATCAAAGAAGAAAACCTCCGGGTTAGGAGGAATATAGTACAGGCTACACCATCGATCCCCCGAGTCTGACGGCCACGGTGAAGACTCACAGGGGTCTCACAGACCCAGCGGACTCAAGGGAAAGCACCCAATCTTCTCCTTGGGTCGCCACACACCCCAGAACAGTGTCCCCCTAGCCGACGAGGTCCTGGGGCCTCTCAGGAACCACAGCACCGTCCAAAGAGGCCTTAAGACTGAAAACGAGGGGCAGTTAGCAGATGCCAGACGATTCGATTCAGTATTGGAGTGATCTCCGGGAGACTAAGAAACGATAAGAGGGAGATCTAGAGGCAAACAGGTCCCCATAGACCCAAAGGTCTCTCAGAAGTACACCAGTCTTCTCAGAGGAACGTGAGAAATCCCTTTGGGACTCCTAACAATCTCTCAAAAGAAACATAACTCAGACTCTTTCTGGTTCCATGAACTAAGTATGTACCTGGTAGGAATACTTCGAGGGAACTTCAAAGAGATCTGGTGGGACATTATGGAAGGAGAGGAACAAGGACAATATGGCGCACTGCAGAGGAAAATTGTTTGGAAAGTAATTAAATGAAGCTGACTAGGTTAGGCGAGGGTAAGATAGTTTATGGGTTAGGTTAAGTTAGATTAGGCTAGGAATGGGTTACGTCAGGCTAACCTAAGTCACAAATACTGACAATCTAATGAGACTAGCTTATGCCAAAAAAAAAAAACACTAAGAATATTCCATGCCCTTTCATCTTCTTTTAATGTTATTCATATAAAAGTGAAGACATGAAATCTTACGGTTTACCGAGTGGCCTATGACTGGTTGCTGTTATCTTAAGCATTGTCCTTCTCTTTGCATTTTGGCTCTGTGTGACACGGGCGATGGCAATAAGCGAGAATGCTCCGGGAGACTTCTGGTGTCCCACAAGAGGGAAAAGGGAGGGCCTCTGGTGTAATATTAGAGGCAGTGGGGTAGTAGGAATGGGGGGGGGGGGGACGGGACAAGATATTATGCTGAGAGGCAGTGCGGAGGGAAGGAGGAGATGGTCACTGGTGGGAAATAAGAGAAAGGGAGAGGACCGTGCGAGTCAACACAAAGACAGGAATCTTAAGGGGCATTTAGACGGCCAAACGGTTTGACAAACCCGGTTTGTCAAACAAGTGTTTGAAGTGATGTTTGATCGTGTGAATAGGGTATTTGGTCGTCAAACACGTTCGACAAACGTGTTTGACGACCAAATGCCCCATTCACACGGTCATACATCACTTCAAACACTTGTCTGACAAACCGGGTTTGTCAAACTGTTTGACCGTGTAAATGGCCCTTTAGAGGAAGCTACGGGTGAACGATGGAACAAGAAAGGAAAGATGAAGAGGAAGAAGAGACGAAAAGGACACGGCGGGAACAGGAGGAAGATTTAGTGACCTTCGAGGAAACATTATGACGAAGAGAAGGTTGAAGAGGTTGTAATAAGCATACTGGGGAAGTATGGAATAGGGTTGTCACTGTGATTTATGCCAGTCCCCACAAATGAGCGAGATTTTTTTCCACAAAATTTCCACTTTTTTTTTCTCACACAAAAAGAAGGAATTATTATATACACAAATAAGTTCATTGCAACATATAATCCTTCATATGTCCATACAACGTGAGCAAATTTTTCCCACAAATTTGTGTGGAAATTTCTCCCACAAAATGGCATCCCTGTTATGGAAGAACAGGCGGGAAGGACACAAGAAAGGACAAGGGGAAGAAAGCTGGGTGATGGGAAGGCCGGAGGAATTGTATGAAGGCCACTGGAACAAGAAGGGCGTTGAGACCGCAAAGGGCGAGTCGGAATGCGGCCTTCAGGAGCGAGAAAGACCAGAAGCAGAAGAAGAAGAAGAAGAAGAGGAAGAAGAAGAAGAAGAAGGACGCCAACGGTGAGACTTCAAGAAACGTACAAGAGAAAGAGGAAGGAGAAACAAATGAACATCTCAAAACTGGGAGATAAACAACGAGAGAAGGAAGAGAAACTTGGACCAAAGGGGAGAGAGAAAAGAAGGGAGAAGGAGACTTGGGAGACAAAAAAAAAAGACCCCAAGCAACAGGTTTGGGGAAGGATAAGGAAGACGTTGGGACAACATAAAACTTTCTTGTCACACAGACCTTGCAGTCCCTCGCAGGTAATCACCCCCCTCGTCTCGAGATGAAAAAAAGTGGCGAGGAACAATGGGGGAAGAGTGAAAACATAAATAATGACTAACTCAATCCCCACCACCCTCTACCCCCGCCGTCTCTCTCTCCGGCTGGAGAAGAGAGAAGGAAAGGAGATTCAAGTAGAAAGGAAGGAGTAGGAGAAGGCGAAGGAGGAGAGAAGAAGGGAAGGAGAAGGAGAGGAAGGTGAACAAGAGGAGTACAAGAAGGAGGAGGAGGGGGAAACGAAAACAAAGAAAATGAAGAAGGAAAAGGAGGGGACGAAGGCGAAGAAAAAGAGAAAAAATATGATGATGATGATGATGATGATGACGACGATGATGATGATGATGATGATGATGATGATGATGATGATGATGATGATGATGATGATGATGATGATGATGATGACGACGACGATGATGATGACGACGACGACGACGATGATGATGATGATGACGATGATGATGATGATGACGACGACGACGATGATGATGATGATGATGATGATGATGACGACGACGACGATGATGATGATGATGATGATGATGATGATGATGATGATGATGATGATGATGAAAAAGAAAAAGAAGAAGAAGAAATTAAAAAAAGTGTCGGAAGGGGAGGTGGGAAAGGCTCTACGGGTGACGAGGAAGGAAGGAAGGAAGAGAAAGGGAAATGGGGAGAGAAATGGCTCTTACCCGGACTGAATAGGTTGTAAATACGGTGGAATGGGAAGGGAAGTGAGGGCATGATAGGGGAGATGGAGGGTTATCGTGAAGGGCGGGTAGGCTGGAAAGGGAGTCAGGGAAGGGAAGGGAAGGGAAAGGAAAGAAAGGGAAAGGAAGGGAAAGGAAAAAAAGGTAAGGGAAAGGAAGGGAAGAGAAGGGAAGGGAAGGAAAGGAGAGAGAAGGGAAGGGAAGGGAAAGGAAGGAAAGGGAAGGGAAGGGAAAGGAACGAAAGGGAAGGGAAGGGAAGGAAAAGGAGATGGTAAGATAGGTTTGAAAGAAAAGACAGAAAGTGGAAATCTTAGGAAAATGAGGAAAAGAATGGCTTAAGTGAAAGAAATGGAACTAGAAGAGTTGAGGAATAGAAGGACAGAAGAGAAAGGGAATCTGGCAAAGAGACGGATGGAAGGGAAAGGAGGAAGATAAAGGAGTAGATGGAGAGGAGTAGATGGGAATGGAAGAGGTAGATAGTGGATGACAGGAATGTGACAGAAGGGAAAAGAGAGAAAAAGAGACAGGGAAGAGAGAGCGACAAATGGAATGAGTAATTTGGTCGTGGTGGGGGAGAGCCGACTGGAAGAGTAGAAAGGGAAGAGGTAAAAATAAAAAAGGGAAAAACGAGAATAATTGAATAAAGGACAGAGGTAGGAGAGGGAGGGATGAGTGAAGGAAGATCCGGCCGAATGGGGTAAGAGCAGAAAAAACATCTTGATAAATTTAGGGCGAAAATGAGAAGACCATCGAGGTAAAGTTGGAAAAGAAAGGAAATGTAAAGGTATCCAAAGAGAGAGAGAGAGAGAGCCGGGGGATAAAGAGAGGAAGGAAAGGAAAGAGAGAAAGAGAAAAGGGAAATGAGAGGAAGAGAGAAAGGAAAAGAGAGAGAGAGAGGAAGAAAGATAGCAAGTGAGAAAAAGAGAGAAAGGAGAGGAGTAGGAATGGATATGAAAAATAAAAGAGAAGGAAGAGACAGTAGGAAAGAGCTAGAGAGCAGGATAAAGAGAGGAAATGAGGAAGAGTGGGTGAGAAGCCAGTGGAAAGGGAAAGAGAGAAAGAGAGAGGAGGGCAAAGAGAGAATAAGAGAGAAAAGAAAGGAGGGATAGCGAGCGAGAAGAGTAGAAAGACAACAAAAGATAATAAGAGAAATCCAAATAAATGGGAAAGAAAAGAGAGAAAATAAATATGTGAGAAAGAGGAGAGGGAGTGAGAGAATAAGAAGAGATTTATAGAGAACAAGTATTTAAGAGAGAGGAGAAGCTGAATGTAATAGAGAGAAAGAGAGCAAGTATGCGAGAGAGAAAAGGAGAAATTGAGGAGATATCTTAAAGGAAAGAGAATAAAGAGAATAGTATGTGTGTGGGTGAGAGAGAGAGAAAGGGAGAGAGTGAGAGAGAAGAGAGAGAGAGAGAGAGAGGGAGCGGGATTGGATAACGTTAAAGAATCCTGAGTACCTTTTTCGCCCAATGGTGCAAACAATGAAAGAATGTTGAATGGATGATTCCAGCGCGCCTCGTCTGTTTGGGCAGCAGACGCGACGAGTCTACGAGAAGAACCTCGTACCACCGGCCTCGTTTTGATGGATTACATTATATAGCAGCCGCCCACTTCATGCCAAATGCAACAAAAGAACCTCCCCCACCCACCCCGGATCCCATTATATAGAACCCCGAAACCATCTCTTCGTCTTGTTTCGAGAACTCCCCAGTCTTTCCCTCCTCCTCCTCCTCACCCCTTTGAGGATTACCCACAGGGGAATACGGGAGGTTGGGTGTATGTTCGAACCCTGATACCTCTTGGCGAGGACGCCGAGGTCTCCGTTGTGATTGGAGGCGGCGAGGCGCGAGGACAGCGGTCCTAGGCCGGAGGTCCTCGCCCAGACGTGAGCCGGATTGCTCAAGTGCGAGTCGTCGCCTGGAATGCAGGAGGAGGAAGCAGAGGAGGATTCCAGGGATTTAGGGGGGTCGTGGGGGGGGGTATTTCGTCTTCTTCGTCCCTGATAACCCCAAAACACTGACTTATGTGTCCGTAAGACTACCTTATTACTGTACTGTCAGTTTAGAGTAATACGTATCAGCATTGGAGTTTGGAAAACGAAACTTCCATAGATTGGTTGACACACTATAAACGCATTTTCGTTCAAATTGCTTTCACAAAATTGAGTTATAAATGTTTTTCATGTTTCATTTCAGCTGTCAGACCCTTCTCTTTAAACCCCCTACCCCACCACCCCCAAAAAATATATGTACTGATCCCCAAAATATAAGCAAAGATTAAGCAAAATCAACTTTAACCCTTAGAGTCGTTTCAGGGCCGAAGAGGAGACACAGTGGAAATGGAAGTCGGTGGGGAGTTACGGGCGGGGAGTGTTAGCGTCACTCGCAAGAATTTGATCCGCCCAAGAAGATATACTGCCGAAGAAATAAATGGGTACATGGACTGCCGGCTCCAAAGAAGAAACCGGCAGTGAAGAAGAAGAAGACCATCATACTTTTCCGAGTTCTTCTTTGAATTGTATAACAAAAGTGCTGCGTCAGATGTGTTCCTCACTTGGACAAAAAAAAAAAAAAAAAAAAAAAAATCTGCAAAATCATTCAAGGAGTCTTCACGCACTCTTAAGTTTATCGATAATGTTAAAGTATTGTTGGCAGTATTAACTGGTCGAGTTTGATGTTGGTAGTGCGTAAGAGGTGACCAGTACCAGTGATAAAAAATATATAAAGATCCTTATCCATGATATACTGGGGAGAAAAAACAAACAATTGTAAACATTTGTCAGCGACAACTTGATAGTGCAGGGATTCCCACAAGGAACTCGGTTGGTATGAAAACTTAGTGGTCGAAAAAGGACATCATAAGAAGACGTCCTGCGCCAAAGCGACGCTACATGGGGGAGAGGACTGGGTACGCAGATGGCCTTGACGGGAAAGGAGAGAGTGGGAGAGAAGAGAGGGGAGGGGGGAGGGGAGGGACGAAGTTTTTTTTTTTTTTTTTTTTTTTTTTTTTTTTTTTTTTTTTTTTTTTTTTTTTTTTTTTTTTTTGCGAAGAAGTGGCTAGTGTGTCTCTCGTAAACATTTCTCTTTGAGAAAGGAAGTTTATTGGAGATACTGCCGGCAGGAAAATAGAAAATCAAGAATGAGGCCGTAGAATTTTTTCTTAAAGAAAAGAGTGACGCTAATTAAAGAAAGTTTATAGGGTTCGCAGAATCTCACCTACTTCCCCCCTCCTCTTCCCCCCTCCCCCTCCTCTTCCCCCCTCCCCCTCCTCTTCCCCCTCCCCGTCCCAGACGAGAAAAGGAAGGAACCGCTTCGGTAAATAGGCATTGATATTCCGGAAGGCGTAAGGTTAACTTCCCTCCACCCCATCTTCTCCTTCCCCCCCCCACATCCTCTCCCCACCCCCACCCCTACACCCGAAGGAGGAAGAGCGATGATAATAGGAAGGCGACTGTGGCCACGGAGAGGAGCGGGTGGGGTGGGGGGGTTAGACAACCCGAAAATCTAATAAAAGAGTGAGTCAACAAATTAAAGAGAGGGGGCGAACTGATTTAAGACGCCTTATTGCTCTTCTCCGCCTTTCGACGACCGAAAGCGTATTCAAAAGAGTCTCCGTTTTATCTGAACGAGAGAGAGAGTGAGCGAATAAAAGGGAGAGATGGAAACTATTAGAAACAGACAAAAAGACAAATAGAGAGAGAGAGAGAATAAAAGAGAGAGAGAGAGAATAAAAAGAGAGAGAGAAAGATAGAGAGAGAGAAGGTAAAGAGGAGGGAGAGAGAGAGAATAAAAAGAGAGAGAGAGAGAGAAAGAGAGAGAGAGAGAGAGAGAGAGAGAGAGAGATGGTAAAGTGGAGGGAGAAAAGAAAAAGGAAAGAGGGCATTATCAGATAAAAGGCAGAGCAGAGATATCTAGATACAGAGATAGAGAAAGAGAGAGAAGTAGGGACGGAGATGTAATAAGAAAAAAGAGGAAGAGAAGGAGGGAGAGGGTAAACAGGGGAGACGAGGGGAAACTGGAAAGAGGGACTTGCCAGACAAACGTCTGAGTAGGGCCGGCCCCTATTGTGAAATCTTAACCGACCAGCAAGAGGTTGGACAAAGCGAACTGTTAAGAAACTGATAGTAGGACAGCCGAGCGTAAACACACAGCGTCTGCTGAAGAATAACGGAAAACTAACAACCCATACCGCGAACGAAGAGGAAACACTTCGGCGGAGAAGACCCACCCTGGAGACGGGGAGACAGGCGAACAAACAGACAGACACACGTGTGGACAGTCGCTTTCCTCACCCCCCCCACACCCACAAGCGTTTCAACAACTGACGGCTGGGTGGCCGCGCCCAAGCCAATAAGGTTTTTTATTTAATTTCCCCTATTTTGTTTCAACCTTTTACCAATGTTTTCTTCCTCGGAACGGCTCTCCCCCCCCCCTCCGCCTCCCACCTCACCCCGGCCGTAACGAGTTTGTGTTTGAGTCGTGTCCTTAGTTCGTAAGCCAATTACGAAAAATTACAGAACCTGCATCCGTGCCGGACTCTTTTTGAACTGTGATGGAGATGTCCCCCTCGCTCGCTCCGAATAGGGAAAAACAGGAGAGAGGAGGGTCAACGGGGGAAGGGATGTGGTTACCCCACGGAGACCCACGCACAGAAAGGGAGAGCGTGCGGTCCCTGAGTGCCTTGTTTGGATACTTCGGGGAACATTTTTGGTGTGGTAGTGTTAACTGGGGAGATGATGTTTGCACTGTAAGCAGTTTCCCGATGTACTGGCAAAAAACATGGTGTTATGGCACCCATGTGGACGAACAACTGCACCTATGAAGCCTATATATGTGTGTATGTGTGTGTCTGTGATTCACCATGGCCTTGGATCACGTGTCGGACTTGTGATCGACAGTTATTAACCTCCCGGATGAGAGCTCAGAGCTCGTATGACCGATCTATGGGTAATACTGTGACCTTACACGCATACACACACCCAACTCCCCGTCCACGAGAGTTGGAGTAACAACCCGTAGCGCAGCGATACTGAAATTATTTCAGCCCTGGGTGGGACTCGAACCCGGACCGCCGTAGTGGCAGGTAGGAACTCTAACCACTGCACCACGAGGCTGTGTAGATTGAGTGTGTGTGTGTGTGTGTGTGTGTGTGTGTGTGTGTGTGTGTGTGTGTGTGTGTGTGTGTGTGTGTGTGTGTTTTACCTTGTATTTACCTGACCATAATATGCAGGATATACACTATACTCGTAGGATACTGCCCATGTCTCCACTTATGAAACTTGTCTTTAGTTTTATTGATGACATCCACTGTTTCTCCTAATTTATTCCACCTCTACTGAAACTTGTACTCGACGTCTTTCGGACATTTTTTTTTTTTTTTTTTTTCTCGTCCCATATTTATGGTCGGTGTTTCTTTGCCATCCTCTATGTGGTGGGCCATACCACTGCTGCGTATTCTAGTTTGTGGCTAATTATTATTATTATTTTTTTTTTTTAACATATGTCCGTCAATTTTATGATTTTTTTTATTCTTATGCTCGTCAACAGTTAATGTATGTCTCCTATCACCCTGCCGATATGTTTATCTAGCGATAAATTGTTTACAACCAAGACTTTTATGGTGCGTTGGTGACGTAATCAGAGGCGTGCTGGTCTCGCATTCGCTTAGACAAGAGTTCGAGTTTCTCCATTCCTCTCCGATTCCCAGCAGTCCAACCGCATAAAAGGGGCAAAGATGACGGCTTCGGCTGCATCTACTCAGCGCCTCCTGGCGTAGGCTCCTCATCCTCTTCACCACCTTTCAAGTCCCTTTTCTCTTTTGGTTTAGACATCGTTTCATTTCCCAGTGTGAGGTTTTCTTCTTGCATCTAACCATCTCCAAAGTTTGCGTTTTTTTTTTCACATTAAATTTCGTTTCCACCCCCCCCCCCTCCTGACTCCAGTCATAAATCTTGCCTACACGTCTTCCTGTAGCAACTTACAATTCTCTCTCTCTCTCTCTCTATCTCTCTCTCTCTCTCTTTTCTTATTCTTTTCATGATCTTAACGTCGCCTGAGAAAATGTTGGGATGACTATTTGTTCCATCAATCATGTTGTTGACATATTTTACAAATGATGTGTGTGTGTGTGTGTGTGTATGTATGTATGTGTGTGTGTGTGTGTGTGTG
Organism: Oratosquilla oratoria; assembly: GCF_046742065.1. Taxonomy (NCBI): domain Eukaryota; kingdom Metazoa; phylum Arthropoda; class Malacostraca; order Stomatopoda; family Squillidae; genus Oratosquilla; species Oratosquilla oratoria. Next base: position 33,533,661 of record NC_134813.1, on the reverse strand, counting down.
TGTGTGTGTGTGTGTGTGTGTGTGCGTGTGTGTGTAAGTGTGTGCGTGTGTGTGCGCGTGTATGTGTGTGTATTTGTGAGTAAGTAGAAAGGATTTTATATGATTTGATTCTGACGTTTCATAAAAAGAGTACTTAAGGACCAAGAGTCTACTGTGACGTATCCGGAATGGTGGAAAGGTCACCCTTTCTGGGACCGTGGGCGTTGTGATCGTACATCTGTGTTTTTGGTAAAAGGGGAAGATACCCCCGCTCGGACGGGTGTGATATGTTTGTATTATGCGATGTGACAGTTTGTGTGTCGTCTAGCTGCGGGCGTGAGATATGGCCCTGTCGGGCCCACTGCTCTGTGGGGATAGAACGAGGAGGGGGAGTGTTGTGTTGACAGCCCTGGTGAGGGTATGGGCGAGCCAGTGAGGTATGGTGGAGACCAGGCGTACAGTGCCCCCCCGAGATCGTCGTCAGAGCTTCCCCGGCCCATCTCCGCAAATGGCCGATGGGGTGGTGTGGGGTAGGGTGGGGAGTTTAGTTTTTTATTGTTATAATTATTGTTATTATTGTTATTATTATCAT
>NC_134813.1:33525590-33528090 GCF_046742065.1 Oratosquilla oratoria | reverse complement strand
AATGTGAAAAAAGGATATACCTTTGTGTGTCATTGTGAGACATTGCTCCTCGATCAAGCCTCGTGATTGTATAGCTCCGGGGCCAATTCCCAACGCTTGTCTGTGACTAAGCCCCCCACCCCCTGGTCTTCCTATCATATCGGGCGAAGGTGATGTCTGAGGCGAAAGGAAGAAGAGCATCTTGAGAGTCCTCCTCTGTATTTGTTGGTTCATTCTGGCCCTGTGACAATGAAACAAGCACACTCTGTGGTGGGGAATAAGAATACCACCCCCGTGTTTCCCTGCGTGTTATAAAAGAGTATTATATAAGACGGACAGAAGGGGCTATGGACCTTTTCTTTTTATATATTTTTTTTTCTAAGAAAATTTATACTTTGAATCGGTCATCACCAGCCCTGTCACAAAGTAATTTATACAATGAGATAATGAGGTGAGATGTAAAAACTAGCCAGAGTAAAGTTGCGGAGGATATTTTAGTTTATAGCGTAACCAGAAGAAAAAGAAGTGGGGTGATGCGCATTACTCCCACGAACTTCTCCAACTGAATTTAAGAAAATTCGAGTCATGGTACCTGCGACCGCTTCTGCAAGAAGTTTCTTCTTTTCGTCTTTCGCATGACGTTAGAGTTCGTTAGTCAACGGAACTCGAAACGAGAATCACTCCCTCCAGTTCAGGAACTCTTCGTTTGATGCATTCTGAAATGCTTCTATTTTGGGTTAGACTCAGAGACCGTTCACATTCTAAACGTGGGTAGAGTACGGGCATAGATACTCATCCTTTTCTCAAAAAACGGTTTGGCCTTTGTCGTGAAGAGTGGAGGAATGCAATTAGCCCTGAAATGCTGTTTACTTTTATCATGGGGATGCGGCTCGTTGGGCCTCGAGCTCAGCTCCTACAAGCGCACAACAGGACACTTCCCAGAGATGAGCGAAAACAGACATCCTCAGAGAGTCCTTGACTCTTCCCTCAGGTGAATAAAATCGCCTGGTGGAAGAAACAATAACCACACAAGTCGAGGAAAGAACTCAAAGGAGTGACAGCCCATCCTGGTGCAAGTTCGTCACCTTTCTGTCCCTGAAATGCAAGAATTATTCAAATCGTCATTATCAAGTACACTAAACATTTGTTATAAGGACCTTGATTTGACCAAGGACCTTGACCTTGACCAAGTATTTGTACAAGGTCTTGATGTGGTGGACACACGCCTCAATCCTATGAAAAGGTTTCGATTGTTGCGTGATGCAGACAACAATGGCTAACTCTGATGACCTTCGACATTCAGTATCGCAACAACCAAATGTTCGTTAACCACGAGTTCGTAGACAACGGGAAAGGGTTTCATAAGTCTCATGACGCAAATAAAATGTAAGAACACATGGATACACTGCACTTGAGGCTAAAGTATCCGTCTCTACGGCCGAAGATGGGTTAACGAAACTTGTAATCCTTAATCACGCACCCCCGCTGCTGTGTCTGGCGACACTGCTTCTGACCCAGGGCAGTGGACAAGGTGCAGGGATGACCCGTCATCCAGGAGGTGCTGAGATAAGAGGGAGGGTGGAGGGGTGTGGAGTGTATTCAGGGATGGAATGGGTGGGAATGATTTTATGCCTTTTCCTTTTTGGCTACCTCCCTTGTGAGGGGGAAAAAGCCTTGGTATATATATGTATGTATGTACGCGCCCCCTCACATGGCTCCTCCGTACATATCCCTCCTGCAAACACCAGACAACTATAGATTATCCGGGATGAGGCCACCGGAAGCTGTGTCGACGACGAAGAATGTCCGGGCCCGATCTCAGCAAGGCTTTTCTCCCCCCGGAGGACCCTCCTCAGTCCTCTCCGGAAGTCATAGGGTTCCGGCCATGAGATGGCGAGGAGACCTGATGGAGCCAACCACCCACTCTTTCGGAAGTGGGCGTCCGATGTAGATTCTGTCAACGTTAGGCAGAATAGTATGTGAAGAGTGTCTTACCTTAAAGAGGAGAGGTGTTAAAAGAGGCAGCTTTAACCTCCAGAGAGGTTAGCTTTTAGCTATGGGTATTGTATAGTTCTCCCTCGAAACTTGAGTGTTCGCATTTTCAGAACCATCTTGTTACTTCGAAGTCCGGGTTGCAAAGTATATATGTATATATATATATATATATATATATATATATATATATATATATATATATATATATATATATATATATATATTCACGCCACCATGACGTCTGGCAAAACAAGCCACGCCCCTTTATTTCCTGGCCAATCGCAACCTCCTTGCAACCGAGGCAGACCCCAACCACCCCTTCACCCAATGCGTGTCATTCATAAGCAATCGTGATTGGTCAGGAAGGCGAAAGGGGGCGTGGTTTGCCTCGCCAAAGATTGCCATCACTTTTTCTTCTTTTTATGTATAATGCAATGGTTTCCTAAGTGGTGTTGGAGATTTTCAAAAAAGGCGTTAAATGACCACAGTCGTCTGTGACTCTATATCAATATACGGCTGGTTTTAT
>NC_134813.1:33505590-33513090 GCF_046742065.1 Oratosquilla oratoria | reverse complement strand
TATGGATTCTACAATGTAGGCAATCTACAGGCCATCTCATTTTTTAATGTGTCACAGACTGAATGAACAATAAAAGTGAATATGTTACCCTCTGGGTCAGACGAATGATGAAAAAGGAACAAGAAGGATTGAGAACCACTGGACTAGAACGAAGAACACAAACATCAAATCTTCGAGATGAAGACTCAAGAAGTACAAAGCCTAAACTCAGGAGGAAAAGGAAGAGAAGGAGGAGGAGGAGGAAGAGAAGGAGGAAGAAGAGGAGGAGAAGGAGGAGGAGGAGGAAGAGAAGAAGGAGCAGGAGGAGGAGGAAGCTGGACGACACGGGATAAACTGCGACCAGTCCAAGGCCACTTAGGAAAACGCAAGATTTTAAGATTTCGGTGTCTTTGTGAGTGGCTTTGTAAGAAGAGAGGGGGGATAAAAATATTCATAGTATCTCTGTATAACTTACTCTTAACATTTTTTCAGTATACGAGTATTTCTAATAAATCTTACATGACCTTACCTAATATAACCTGACCTAACCTAACCTAACCTAACCTGACCTGACCTAGCCCAACCTAACCTAACCTGACCTTACCTTACCTAAGCTAATCTAACCTGACCTGACCTGACCTAGCCTAACCTAACCTGACCTGGCCTAACCTAAGCTAATCTAACCTAACCTAACCTAATCTATCCTAGCCTAACCTAACCTAATCTAACATGACCTGGCCTGACCTAGCCTAACCTAACTTGACCTAACCTAATCTAAGCTAATCTAACCTGACCTGACCTAATCTATCCTAACCTAACCTAACCTAACCTAATCTAACATGACCTAACCTAATCTAACCTACCCTAACATAACTTAATCTAACCATGTCTAATTCAGTTAACCATCATGGAGATACTCTTAATTTCCTCGTGCAGTGCACAACCTCTACATGATTCATCTTTTCGCTTTGGGGAATTATCGAAGACGTTCCCGCCCCCCCTAAGCAATATCTGAAGAACTTCTCTTCCCAGCAACTTGCCGATTGCTCTGAGTGATGAGGGTATAGCGAGAAAAAGAATTTTGCAATATGTCGCCAGGATGGAAGGGAATCTGAAACACGGGTTCGTCTTCGCCCAAAATACAGTTGTTACCAAAAGTTCGTCGACACTTTCTGGCGCGTCGTTTTTACGCAATCGGGAAGACGAAGTAAATTGTCGAAACAGCTCGTCCTGAATAAATAAACGGAGTTTATTGTTTGCTTTGTTCCTTAGACTATCAATGGAAGACCATTTTTTGGCGATAAAGAAATCAAAACACTTTTGATATCAACACCAAGTAACATGACTTGGAAAAAAGTATTTTCCCCCCAACTATACAGCCGGATACCAAAGTTTGCCTCAAGTTTTTCACTATATTTGTCTTCTAACGAAAGTTACCACGTGTCACATTTCTTTCATGAAATATCTTGATATGATTCCAGAGGCCTGGAATATTTGCAACGTAACGACACTGAGGCGAAGGGGGCACCATCTGCAAATAGACCAGAATAACACAATTTGTCGTCGAACTTTAGAAATAATTTATACTATCACGGATACCAACACTGTGTGAGTCGTATATCATCTCCAAGTCGTAACTTTACGACTTAAGTGATTGTTTTATGCCTGATCGACCTCTTTGTGTCGCAAAGATACGAGGCGAAAAGATGGGCTCGATTCGACATCGCATAAAGACTCCAGACCGCTGTAGTACTTAGAACTGGAACCAACTATCGTTAAACTATGACTTCCCTAAGGACAGGGTCATTCGTTCCATGTATTTCCTGTGAATCTATTTAGAAAAGGGTTTAAAGGAAACTAGAAGGATTTGTAAGGAAATCTGGGGCATTTTAGTTGAGGTGTTGGGGAGTGACTTTAACAGGTATACGTGGTTCCACTGCCAAGACTGGACGCGTTTTCTTTTATGTGTTGAATCTTATAAAAGAATGTTGTCTAATTTCGATGTTTGCATGGCAGCTTTCAGGGACAAGTAGGAGAATGTGCGCACATTTGACAATGACAATTTGACTTTTTTTTTTTTTCCATACCATCCTCAAGGTTTGCCACTACATATAGTTGCTAGGTAGATCGGGAGGAAAGTAGATATATTGGTATGGTGCTTGCATGTAGGTAATAAGTAGATAGATATATAGGTCTAATTTCTATGTTTGCATGGCAGCTTTAAGGGACAAGTAGGAAAATGTGCGCACATTTGACAATGACAATTTGACAATATTTTTTTTTTTTTTTTTTTTTTTTTTTTTTTGCCATACCATCCTCAAGGTTTGTGTCCACATATAGTTGCTAGGTAGATCGGGAGGAAAGTAGATATATTGGTATGGTGTTTGCATGTAGGTAATAAGTAGATATATAGGTATGTTTCATATATTTATGCACAGCGTGTATTTATGCATATATATAAGCACGCACAGCATGTATGTATATATGCGTATCTATGTATGTAGGTTGGTTTGTACTCTATGTATACATGTATGTATGTATGTATGTATGTATGTATGTATGTATGTATGTATGTATGTATGTATACATAAATGTACGTATGTATTTATGCATGTATGTATGTATGTATTTATGTATTATGTATGTGTATGTATGCATGGATGTATGTATGTATTGTGTACCTGAGTACACATATGTACGAGTATCTCTAGACAATGAAACTGCTGGTACCTGTGGTTATATTTGATGTACATATTAGCTTTCCTCAGTCAGACATACAATAAAGGCCAATCATTACCACTGTACCTAATGGCGTGGCACATCCTCATTTCATAGAAAGACAAGACCTTCGTCTTTATTCTCATTCTAGTTGTGTAAGAGATGTATTATATATCAGTTTCATTGTACCAGTGATTTCTTTGGCTAGCTATACATGTGTTCATATGCTACGTTTTCCTATAAAGAATATAATGCAATATGGTGTTATGGGTTTCTATATTGACTACTACACAATAAGAAATGTGAGATATATATCATTGCAGGAGGGGAATCTCTATAAAAGAACTTTCGTGATGTTCTCTTGATTTGAGGTCCTCGAGTTGTTGGTCATTTGAGGAGCGTGAGACCTACCCGGTGAGGTGTTGAGGATTTCCAGGTGGGGTGGGGTGGGGGTTGAGGGTGGGGGTGGGGTGGGGGTTGAGGGTGGGGTTGGGGTTGGTGGATGGGGGGTGAGGCTGGGTGGGAGTGGGATTTTAGGGATCAAATCGGGGGATGAGATGGGAAGACACTATCCACGGACCTGAAACAGCTTAACGTGAATGGCCGGTGGATCAACACGTGTATGAATACAATCATAAGGGCTCAGATGCTTCCACTTATAAGTACTACAGTGGCTGATGTCCACGAAGAGCGATAGGTAAAGTATGTTAGTGTGATCGTAAGTTTACGATGTGAATGAGTCTTTTACGACCTGTTGCATCGTAAATATACGAGGTAAAAGAATAGGCTTGTTATAACTTAGCATAAGGCTCGGGTTACTGTAGTACTTATAAGTGAAGCCAAATTTTGCATCACGGACACAAGAATTTGATCCGTCAGAATTGTGGTAAACAAACAACAATGAAAAGTTTGAAGTAATGTCTCATTCTGCAGGAAATCGAAATTGTGCATACAAGCCAACGACGAAAGGATATGCTGGCATACTTCTAAGATATTTGGATCAGGTTTGGACTTCCGAAGTAGCGCGCGCACACACACACACACACACACACACACACACACACACACACACACACACGCACACACACACACACGCACACACACAGACGGTGGCGCGTTTGATAGAGTACTGGACTGCCAGTACGGAGGTGCGGCAGTACCTGATTCGAATCCTGCCCAGGACCGAAATTATTTCGGTATCGCTGCGCTTCGGATCGTTACTCCGACTCTCGTGGGCAGGGAGTTGTGAGTGTGTGTGTGTGTAAGGTGAGAGCATTACCCATAGATTGGTCATACGAGCTCTGAGCTCTCTTCCGGGAGGGAAATAGCTGTCGATCACGAGTCCAACACGTGATCCAAAGACCAAGGTGAACACACACACACACACACATACACACACACACACACACACACACACACACACACACACACACACACACACACACACACGATTTGGTGGCGAGGTTGGTAGAGTCCCAGACTGTCAGTATGGCGGTATCGACCGTACCTGGTTCGAATTCTGCCCAGGGCCGAAATTATTTCAGTATCGCTGCGCTTCGAGTCGTTACTCCAACTCTCGTGGGCGGGGAGTTGGGTGTGTGTGTGCGTGTGAGGTCATAGCATTACCCATAGATCGGTCATGCGAGCTCTGAGCTCTCTTCCGGGAGGGAAATAGATGTCGATCACGAGTCCAACACGTGATTCAAAGACCAAGGTGAATCACACACACACACACAGACGACCACATACACGAACACACACACACACACACATACACACACACACACACACACACACGAAAACGCACACACACACACAGGCTCGCGCGCACACACACACGCATACACATACACACACACACACACACACACACACACACACACACACACACACACACACACACACACACACACACACACACACACACACACACACACACGGACACACACGGACACACACGCGCGCATGTAGTGACGAAGGCTTGACACGCGTCGCTGACTCAGCGTCCTTCCACGGAAACAAAGCAAACTCGAAACGCTATCCAAATATGTGTGCGTCTGTGTGTGTATTTACCTAGTTGTATTTACTTAGTTGTATTTTACGGGAAGGGGAGCTATGCTCGTGGGGTCCCGTCTTCATATTTCATTTTATCTAAACTATTTTTAAATTCATGTATTGTTTTTGCACACACCACTTTCTCATCTAACTTGTTCCAACTGTTTATTACTCTGTGAGGAAAGCTGTTCTTTTTCAAGTCTCTTCTATAGCTGTCTTTTTTTATTTTCTTTCCGTGTCCTCTTGTATTTCTGTCATCCCATTTTATCAGATTCTCTCTATCAGTAATTTCTATGCCTTTCATGATTCTGTAAATAGCTATCAAATCTCCTCTCTCTCTTCTTTGCTCTAGTGTCTGTAGTTCAAGTTTTTCTAGTCTCTCTTCATATGATAGTTTTGAGAGTGTTGGTGCCAGTTTTGTAATTGCTCTTTGTATTCTTTCAAGTTTTTTTATACATTTTTTTGTACTTGGTGACCATATCGTTGCTGCATATTCCAATCTTGGTCTTATCAGGGTGATTAGGATTTTCTTCACCATTTCTTCATCCAGGTATGTAAATGCAACTTTGATTGTTCTTATTAAATTATAAGTTTCTCCAAAAATCTTATTTATATGTTTCTCAGGTGACATATTATTCATAACAATGACTCCCAGGTCCTTCTCATTTTCTACTTTTTTTATTCCTTCTTCTCCCAATTTATATGCTCCTGTTATTCTGTTTTTGCTTTTTCCAAATTCCATTATACTACACTTTTTTGTATTGAACTCCATCTCCCACTTCCTACTCCATTCCTGTACTATATTTAGGTCTCTCTGTAGTGATTCACAATCTTCTTCAGTTTTCACTCTTTTCAGTAGTTTTGCATCATCTGCAAAGAAGCTCATATAGCTTTCTATTCCTTCATCCATATCATTAATATATATAGCAAACATTATTGGGGCCAGAACTGTTCCCTGCGGAACACCGCTTATTACTTCATCCCATTTTGAGTGCTGGTTTCTTATCACTACTCTCATTTTTCTTTCTTGCAAAAAGTCTTCCATCCAATTTAGTAGTTTTCCCTGTATTCCTCCTTCAGTTTCTAGTTTCTTAAGCAACTTCTTATGTGGTACTTTGTCAAAAGCTTTCTTTAGGTCTAGAAATGCACAGTCCGCCCATCCATCTCTTTCTTGTATTATATCTATTAGCCTTGAATAGAAACATATTAAATTGGTGACGCATGATCGTCCTTGTCTGAATCCAAATTGCCTTGGATTTAACACTTTGTTTTTTTTTCTAAATATTTTACCCATCTACTTTTGATAATTCTTTCACAAATTTTTGCTATTGTACTTGTTAGAGAGACTGGTCTATAGTTTGTAGGTTCTTCTTTATTTCCTCCTTTATATATAGGTACTATATTTGCTTTTTTCCAATCTTCTGGAACTTTTCCTTCTTTCAAGGAACTGTTTAGTATGCTATGTATTGTCTGCCAGTTCATTCCTGCATTCTTTCAGAATCCAGTTTGCTATATCATCTGGTCCATGCGATTTTCTGACATCAAGATTACTCAAGTGTGTCAATATTTCATTCTTTGTTACTTTTATTTCTTCCATAGGGGGGACTTTCTCTTTCCATTCAATCTCTTCAGGTTGTATGTTCTCCCTTGTAAACACTGATTTAAAATGTTTGTTCATAATTTCCGCCATTTCCATTTCCTCAGTGTATTCAACTCCCTCTTGTCTTAATTTCTCCAAGTCTTGTTTGTTTTTCAGTTTATTGTTTACAAATCTGTAGAATAGTTTTGGTTGATCTTTACACTTTTCTATGACATCTTTTTCATATTTTCTCTTTTCCTCTCTGCACGTTTGTACATATTCATTTCTATAACCGGTATATATTTTCCATTTTTCAGGTCTTCTGTCTTTTTTCCATCTGGTCCAGGCTTTGTCTCTTTTGTCTTTTAATTCCCTACAACTTTTGTTGTACCAGCATTTTACATATTCTTTTTCTTGTTTTTGTCTTGGGACATACTTTTCCACTCTTTTTTTGTAAATTTTTGTCAAAATATTCCATTTCTCTTCCACTGTTGTTTCTTCTTTGTATATTTCTTCCCAGTTTTCTTGTTGAAAGAATTCTCTTATTTTATCAAAGTTTGTTTTTTCATACATCATTCTTCCTTTTCTATATTGCTCATTTCTTTTCATATATTTTTCTTCATTAAGTTCCAGTTCAATCAATATGTGGTCACTTTTACTTATTGGTGTTTTATATTCAATCTTGTCCACTATTCTAGGTTCAGATGTAATTATTAAGTCTAGTCTCGATGGTTCTTCTTCATTTCTATACCTGGTGTTCTCCTGTACCCATTGTGTCATTGTATGGTCAGTAATCATCTCAAGTAGAGCGTTTCCCCATGAGCCGTCTCCACCCTTTACTGTCATTTCTTCCCAGCAGATTTCTTTGCAATTAAAGTCGCCCATTATAACTATTCTTCCTCCATCTTCCATTATTTCATTTAATGTTATCTTTGTGTCCTCTAACATACTTTTATGTTCACTCTCCTCCCATGAGGCTGTTTTCGGAGGCACATAATTTATCACAAATTTTCTGCTCTTTTTATCTCTGTCTTCCACTTCTATCATAATCATCTCTACTGTATTCTTTCCATATATGACACCCTTCACGTTTATATCCTTCTTAGTCAGGAACATAACTCCACCCCCTTGCTTTTTCTCTCTGTTTTTAATCCAATAATTATATGCAT
>NC_134813.1:33493090-33498090 GCF_046742065.1 Oratosquilla oratoria | reverse complement strand
TGTAAAGGAAGGTTGTCAACGGTGAGGATGATAATGTGGTGCAGAGAGAGATCAGCATCGTTGATCTAAGCATCGTTTCGCGTCGTGGTTGAAACCGTTTTGGAGCCGGCGTCGTGATGCATACTTAGTCGGACTTCTACTATCCTAGCGTTCTTCTTCTTCTTCTTCTTCTTCTTCTTCTTCTTCTTCTTCTTCTTCTTCTTCTTCTTCTTCTTCTTCTTCTTCTTCTTCTTCTTCTTCTTCTTCTTCTTCTTCTTCTTCTTCTTCTTCTTCTTCTTCTTCTTCTTCTTCTTCTTCTTCTTCTTCTTCTTCTTCTTCTTCTTCTTCTTCTTCTTCTTCTTCTTCTTCTTCTTCTTCTTCTTCTTCTTCTTCTTCTTCTTCTTCTTCTTCTTCTTCTTCTTCTTCTTCTTCTTCTTCTTCAGATTCCGAACTACTCGACTTATCCGCTATAATTGACGCCAAACGATTTCAATTGCTCTATGAAAACTTCCTCACTAGAGGCAGTTACACGTCGTACACACACACACACACACACACACACACACACACACACCAGCAGTAATCCCTACCTAACAGGAATCTCACCTCCAGACGCCGGTGCCCAACACCGTTGAAGATTTTTTTTTTTTTTTTTTTTTTTTTTTTTTAATAACAAAATGCTAGTGTGTTACCACAACCCGACTTGGGCAACGTCAACACAGATTAGGCACACACCAGACACTGGTTCACGTATAGTCACGCACATCTTCACAGACCTCACAGCACTGGAGGTCCCACAGACACGACCATAACATATCGGAGGAGGAATTCCGCTGGCAGGACTTGAGACTTGAGACCTCTTTCCTCCGTTCCTCCAGTATCGTAGTTCCTTCGTCGAGGGCGACACAGTAACTGCTAAAGGAATTGATCTTATTCCACAGCACAGCATTTGTGGGTTCTATTATTAAATCTATGAGTAGAGACAGCGGTTGAAAAAATAAAAAAAACGCGGTCCACCTTATTACTGCTACTGGTGTTCTTCAACTGAAGAGAAGCGCTAGGCACATCCACCATTTCATATATAAGTATATACGTACAGATACATATATATATATATATATATATGTATATACATATATATAAATATATATATGTATATATATATGTATGTATGTGTATATATATATATATATATATATATATGTGTGTGTGTGTGTGTGTGTGTGTGTGTGTGTGTGTGTGTGTGTGTGTGTGTGTGTGTGTGTGTGTGTGTATTTCTATATATGCGGGTTTTTTGGCTATGCAAGGCTTAGTCATGATAGGTATTAATCCCATGACATCCTAGACATTCTCCTATTTTGATCTAATCTCCCAGCGAAAGAGGATATTATGCTACTGGTGACTTTGGCGCAGCCCCATGAATAAAATTTGCATCATACTCGGCAATGGAGACCAATCCATCATGAGAGTCGATAGTCCAATGGACAACCTTGCCTTTTTTTTTTTTTTTTTTTTTTTTTTTTTTTTTTCCCCGACTAATCCATTTTTCGTAAATCCAATGATTTACATTTTCGATTACTTTCTGTCAGGAAAGGTGTTCTTTCAATCATGAGATGTTAAGTCAACGCCAGTACTTCAACGAGACTTGAAGAAGAAAAAATAGTCTTAGAAATTGCCTCATGTACTGTTTTTGATTCTTCATCTATTCAAATCCCAACGGCTCACAATAGCACAGGTTAGAGCCCCACTGGCTAACAGATGACTGCCACTTGCCCTGACTGTCCCAGCATAGAAGGCAAAGGTGATAACTTCAATCCCACCACACCTAAGACCTCCCTGGAATTACCTCTTCCCTCCTTACCTTTAAGAAATCTTTCTCAGTTTCTTGAATTTTACATAAGGAGAGCTGACAACCGACTATTGCTCCCCTTCCTACCAGTTCCAACAGGTTATAGAGAAACAGACTAATGTAACTCATACATCTGTCTAAGATTTCTTACCGAGGAGAGTTATGAGAGGACCCGAGGATCATTATTGGCTATTCTGGAACTTCAGCTTCCAGTCATTGAATTTCTAGGCAACAGTTAACCTACTTACTATTACCAGTTAAGTTATATCTTTGATTGTGTTAGATATTACATTGCTTGGTCAGAGTTAGAATACAAGACAAATTATTACAAATGATCATTCCGATGATCGCCTTTCTCGATCTCTTCATCTCCAGGCTACGTGCTCGTCACTTACTGTCATTCCGTCTCCTCACGGAGCTCCAGAAGACTTGGTGTAACGTTTTCGCCCCGCGCAAGAGACCCGAGCTTGAACCCTAAGTGATCAGACACGAAAAAAAAATGATGCTGGTATACGTAAGACTCTTGGCCTTGCCTGATGCCTTGTTCAGACAGCGCACACTCACAAAGAAAATCAGTCCATCACCTTCCTACTACATGCACACTACCTGTGTGGTAGAAAAGAGTACGCCTTCGACCTTAGGGCTTTCATCTGAGGTTCCCCACCTAGGTGGGAGGCGGGGTGGGGGTGGGTGTGATTTTTCACAGGACAGTGTGAATGGCCGGCTGTAATTGATAAACTAAAGTCTCTACTTAAACAGATAGCTCTAACTACGGGATTCGAACTGTAGTTTGCGTGGCATAAGACCCAAAGGCTAGTGTGGTGATGTCAGTTGATGTCTGTGGACCAAGTGGTCTCTTCTAACATCCACCCCTTGGTACAGTCGCTAGTGCATTATGCTTGAAGTCTAATGCCATACGGCCTAGGGTTCGAATCCCGTCGATACAAGTATATAACGTCTCCACGCTACGACCTCATTACTACCTACCTCTTATCCCCATCGTTCCTGAACGTCGGACCTCTACGTCACGTTCTGGCCGTTCTTTAGCGTCACGTTCCCACTTGACGTTCTCGTCAGCTTTGATCGACCGTCAGCCTTGCAGCGTCATCGGGCTAACAACCCCGCGCGCCGTTACGCCCTCTGACCTCTGATCACGTTCGTCCGTAGTAGCTCTCAACCACTGTGACCTCAGGTCATATTGAGGTCTGCCCCATCTTGGAGGCGGAACCCTGTCTCGTTTTTTTTTTTGTTTTTTTTTTTTTGGGGGGGAGGGGAATTGAAACTCCTAGGAAGGTGAGAGGTTCTCACTCTATCCCGTGAGAACATGATTTACCATAGAAATCGGTTTTCTAACAACGTACTGTTTTGTTTCGTTTTTTCATTTGATTTTCTACTGAATAAATATTTCGAAATGCATATAAGGAACTTTTGAAAAATACCATCTTATGAACGGGGAGGTGCCATAGATAAGAAAAAAAGGTTGACTAAATGAGGTGTTGGCGGAGGTGGGGTATGTTGGCATTAATGCCTAAAAACTTGGGACCTATTGCCTTGGCTTAAAGAGAGAGATACGGAGAGAGAGAGAGAGAGAGATATAGAGAGAGAGAGAGACGGAGAGAGAGAGACGGAGCAAGAGAGACGGAGAGAGAGGGAGAGAGAATAGAATGACCTGGTGGCAGACATAATGAGACTCCAAACCTCCCCTCTTTTGATTTGTTTATTTATGTATTTATGTTTATTTCTTATTATTTATCTATTTCTATATTTATTTATCTATTTGTGTGTTTACTAGTTTTTAATTATCTACTAATTCATATCTTTATTTCTTTATTTATCTACGTATCTATTTATTAATTTTATTTTATTATTTATTATTTTTTTTATTCATTTATTTTTTTTATTTATCTATCTATTTTATTCAATTTTTTCATTTATTTATTTTATTTTATTTATTCATTTATTTATTTTATTTTATTTTATTTTATTTATTTATTTTATTTTATTTTTCTTTCTTTTTTGCCTTGACCTCTGCAACCTGATGCTCACGAGAACCACTTGAAGAGGATACGATCTCGGAGGGGAGTGTGTACCTGACTGTTGTCATCCTAACCTGACCCACACTGGCTTTATCCAAATCAAAATTTCTTAAAGAGGAATTAAAAGCTTTCGGTCCATAGTTATTTGAGGTCACTACTTCAGGAACATCAGAGGCGCCTCTACGGACCAGCACTCCATACTCGAAGACCGATCTTTGTCTTATTTAAAGTCTCCCCTTCATCTCATTGGGTTCCAACTTTTCTGGTCTTCTTTTCTCCTTCCCTCACTCACTCCCTCCCTCCTTCTCTCCCTTCCTCCCTTCCTTCCTCCCTCCTTCTCTCCTTCAGTCCCTACCTCTTCTCTCTCCCTCCCACCCTACCCTCCTTACACTATTCACTTTCCTCTTTCCTCCTCTCTTTACTCAGCCTCCTACCATCCCAATCCGTCCCTCTCTTACTCTCTACCCTCTCTCAGTAGAAATAAGATAATATGTAATGAACCTTTTGTTAAAACGATATGTAATGTTTTCCCAGTAATTGTAATGTAAAGTGATTGGATATATACATTACATCGTACTATATGCACAGAAACTGTGTCCATACTTTATGAAAAGTCTGAGCACAATGTCTGCCTATTTCTGTCCGTCCGTCCGTCTGTCTGTCTTTCTTTCTGTCTCCCTCCCTGTCTCACATCCACTACCACCCCCTCCAACCTGCCCTGCCGCCCACCCCCGACGCCCATCCAAGAGGGCGTGCCATTGGGTTTGTGTGCTTACCTATTATAGTGGCGAGGATCATCACTCCGAGGACAAAGGCCGTGAGACCGGGGATCAGGAGCCTCGCCTCCAGGTCATCAATCGCCGCCGTCCGGTTCCCGCCGTCGTTGTCGATCTCCTTCCACGTTTCGTTGAAGACCGTGACGGAGGTGTTGGCGATGTCGAACAAGTTCTCCGAGTAGACCTCGACATCTTCCCTCCACTCGGGGTCCACCCATCGGAAGATGGGCGTCACGAAGTCGTCGATGGATGTGGAGGCGAGGGGCGGGGTCCTCGTGGAAGAAGAGGAGGAGGAGAGGGCGAAAGACTGGAAGTTCGGAAGGGAGACTGAAGACGAAGGAGAAGGGACGGAGGAGGAGG
>NC_134813.1:33478090-33480590 GCF_046742065.1 Oratosquilla oratoria | reverse complement strand
TGTTCTTATTTCTTCTACAAATAATATTGTCAATTTGTTTCAGTTCTAAGGAATCAAGAAAATAGATCATCAAGCAGTATACTTTACTTTCTTTTATCCTTCTGATAACAAGCTAAGGGTGCTGGACTGCTTAGACATGACAACAGGGGGTGCTATGGTCGGAAAAGGTTGAGAAACGCTGGTTTAGATATTTTACTTTGACTCACGATAGATAATGCCATTCAGTTGAACACAAGATGCCGTGATGAAGCATGTAAAGCTCTTTTTCCCAATTAACTAACTCTCTATGATGGCACTCTCTAGTGATTTAATTCTAGTTACCACCGAACGATTCAATTCAGCTGAGGGATGGACGTTTTGCCAAAAATGTCAGAGACAAAGCGTAACAAACGAGAATAAGCCAAGCTTAGAATCACGAGTATGCATTCTAGATCAAGTGGGGGTTGTGCATATAGATTTGAATATCAAAACATTACGTGGACATCACTCAGGAACGTGATTTAGAAACAGACGAAGTAGAAAAATTCAGATAACCGTTCCCATAAGCCTGGTGGATTTTGCATTTTGGTCAAAGAAGGTCAGCAACAGGATGTTCACATTTAGCATGAGAAAAAGAAAGAAAGAAAGGAAGAAAGAAAGTAAGAAAGAAAGAAAGTAAGAAAGAAAGAATGAAAGAAAAAAAAAGTAAGAAAGAAAGAAAAAAGAAAGAAAGAAAGAAAGAAAGACAGAGTCTTGATGGGATATCGGGTTGGTTACTGAGTGAGGGCACAGGTAGATCAACCACAATGTTTATGGACATCCTGAAGATCTCGCCAAATGAAAGTAAACCTTCGCCCAAGTGGAAAGAACCAAGGAACTTAATAGAGAGGACCCATCTGACGACAGACCTGTGTCACTCATAGATGTTTGGGAAAACAAGAGAAAGGACAAGTACTCATAGATTGAGAAGGTTATCTTGAAACAAGAAGTGATATCGGGGGAAGTGGTAGGGAATTTGTTGAGTAGATGAGACCTGTTATGTCTTCTGAACTCATAAAAGAGAGCTAAGGACCACCCATAACAGAGAAATGGATTGGAAAATTGTCTTTTACGAAATTTGGAAAGACTAAAAAAAAGATGTGAAAAGGATTTTTTAAACTGAATAAAGGACGTTCTAGCATGTGTGTGTATGTGTGTGTGTGTGTGTGTGTGTGTGTGTGTGTGTGTGTGTGTGTGTGTGTGTGTGTGTGTGTGTGTGTGTGTGTGTGTGTGTGTGTGTGTGTGTGTGTGTGTGCGAGCAGTGCATATAAGCACAAACTACCACATCCTACAAACAAGTAGCAAAGAAATCCGTCTTTGGCTTAGAACTCGAACACACGAGCTCAAAGTCAAATTCAATTGAAGTGCTTTATTCATTTCTCTCTTTCTCTCCTTTTCTTCCTCTCTTTACAATAAAATCTACTCCAAGGCCAGATATCTGATGGGAAATCTCTTAATGGGTGACGGATTAACCGGGTGGTGGCTCCGAAGGGAGTAATGCCCCATTGTCACGAGAGAACTCAGATATCGCTTTATTATCCCGTCGAGGGGCATAGGAATGAAGCCCAGTCGAACTCGATAAGAAGCTTCCATTCCGCAGGGAAGACGTTACGGACGTCAATTAATGAGCTCCGGCCAAACTTTCGTACAACTGAGCTCGATTGAGGCCGACAACCTCCTTTTAAAAATGCAAAGAGCCATTTGCATTCCTCCCCTCCCATCGTCCTCAGCCATTACTTACTTCGGAGGACGATGAGAACTCGCCTCCCCCCCAGTCGAAGGAGAACGGCTAAACCCGGAGACCGCCGAAGACACAAAGGGCGTTGAGGACACACTCCAGTGAAGCCAACTCGTACCACTCAACTCGTGGCACCTCTACGGTCCAGAGTCATACAGCATTCTTTCAGGATTTGAGTGTAATCTCCACCTTTAAAAGAATGGTAATCACTATCTTCAGCCTTGTCTTTCTACTGCCATTTTCATACCTCTCCTATACCGCTGATGTATCTCCACCTCATCCACATAATATTGAACCCCGAGGATAGAAACGCCGGTTATCGGCGACGAAACGTAATATCAGTGTTCTTCAAGGACTTGACTTCTGCAGTCCACCTTCTTTAAGGAGGAACATTTATGGATGGGGGTGATAGGTGGTGATAAAACTTACTAATGAAAACCTTGTGGTCTCTTGCAGTTTCCTCTACTCTTACGTTCTTATGCTCTTATTTGTACTTCGATGATTTCAAGAGTGTTATCGTTCTCGGATCGAACTGACACTTTCGGTTACTTCGATTCAGTTCGTGTCTGTGATGATACAACTGCCTAATGAAAACCTTGTGGTCTCTTGCAGTTTACTCTTACGTTCTTATGCTCTTATTTGTACTTCGATGATTTCCAGAGTGTTATCGTTCTCGCATCGAACTGATATTTTTGGTTACTTCGATTCAGTTCTTGTCTGTTACACAGAAATTCTATTCTTGTC
>NC_134813.1:33460590-33470590 GCF_046742065.1 Oratosquilla oratoria | reverse complement strand
GCACTGTCACACTGTCACTGTCTATCAGCACTGTCACTGTCTATCAGCACTGTCACACTGTCACTGTCTATCAGCACTGTCACACTGTCACTGTCTATCAGCACTGTCACACTGTCACTGTCTATCAGCACTGTCACACTGTCACTGTCTATCAGCACTGTCACACTGTCACTGTCTATCAGCACTGTCACACTGTCACTGTCTATCAGCACTGTCACACTGTCACTGAGGACCAGGCCAGGTCCACACTGATCTTCTATCCCTCATTTCTGTTATCCTTCTTAAATCTCTCCTTAACCAACTCTTCAGGCTAATTTTGTCCCCAAGGAAAGAAGCTTTGCTTATGACGAACAAAAGATAAGGACAAAAACTAATGAAATGTTAGAGTTATAGAGTATGTAGAGTTTCATTTTTTAATATTGGTTTCCTTACAGACATGCTGATCAATGTCAGCAAAGGGGACGATATAGAAAACAAATGAAGAAATCTGAACATCGAAGATCCCAGCGTTAACATTCACGATGGGGAGAAGGAGTGCTTATGGACAGCAACTTGGGGGAATTGACCAAGAATGTGGAGACTTCGTGTAGCCTCGACAGACCCCCGAAGTTTCGGACCACCGCATGGTTAAGGTCCGGGCGAGTGACAGCCCCGCCAACTAAAAAAAAAAGAAAAAAAAACAAAAAAAAGGGGGGGGGTGGAGAAGAAAGACAACCGTGGCGAGACGGGAAGCCCTTCTTGCCGCAGTTCCGCTGACGCGAGTGGACGATTCCGAATCTAATACCACAGGAACTGTATATATTACGCGCCAGGAAAGAAAAGATGGATGACATCTAACAAAGGAAAAAAGGGGCTAATGATGAATGATGAGCCCAGCTTCGACACCCAAATAATACAATCTTGATCTCACCTCATAAGTAAGGGGATTAGTATTCGACCTTCTCCCACTCTCACCCGCACCCTCCCCCAACCCCTGACTATATCTTCCCCCAGGCTGTCCAAGCACGAAGGGCAAAGGTGACGGTAATGGCCTGAGCTAATCTCTTTCTGGTATAATACTCTGCTATGCGTCTCAAACAAAGGGGTGGATCCAATAGGACGGATACCAATCAATTCTGTTGCGTCGCATTGCAATGCTGAGCGACTGAGGAGTCGAAGAGAGATGGAATTCATTTAAGACGAAACGGGCAAATAGATTCAGAACGTTTTTGAAAACAGAAGAGAACGAAAGATAGATAACTACGAAAAAGACGGAGATATAGTGAAGGAGGAAGATGCAATACTCGTGGCTGGAAATAGAAGATAAAGAAGAGTTCATAAGAGGTATGACAAAGGTGCAACAGAATGGATATTGTATGTGAGTAAAGTGATTTAAGCGTGAATAAAACACATGTGAAGGGACATAGGTACGGTTGCTGTAGGAAATTAAGTTGCTCACGTATGAAGTAAAATTAAATTAGAAATGTTTCGTAAAAGAACAGAGAAGTCATCTATTTTACGTTGAGAAACAAACGTCCAGTTATCCTTCACACTACAAACATAACCTCTAGATGCAATTTCGTTTCTAAAGATTAATTTACATATTAATTATCCGGTCGAATTCGTTGTTGAAAATAGATAAATAAATGATGAAACAAAATAAATGTATCTCCATGGAATGTGTAATGGTTCGCATTCATAAACATTACACTATAATGTGGAAGAGAACAACTTACTTTACGCGCAGCTAGACGTACGATGTCACTGAACTGATCATATTCACAAGAACTCCTACGGACATTTCACTCTACAGAACAATTATTCCTGAATAAAATCGCCCGGTGACAGCCAGAACTAACGTCTAAGTTTAGAAAAAACAGTGAGAATGTAAAACAAATTCTCAGACACGCTGGAGAAAGATATAAAGATTTCATAAAAATAGGTACCAGATCATATATGCCATACATCGTTGCGGACTGTCAGCCATATTGTACTGTGATCACCCTCCATCAACCTCCACCACCACCGCCCACTCACCCTCAGAGCCTTTGGGGAGTTTCTGAAGCTTTTCATGTATTCTTCTCTCTCACACAGGAAGGCCTGCGTCAATAAAGACAAGTAACTACGGACAGAACAGACTTGTAGTGTTTTCTATGTACACAAAAGATACCTTAACCACAGCATCGACCATAAATATATTTGTTCTATTTTCCAATGCATTCCCTGTATGAGTAACACAATAAAAACCACCATGGAGATACATACACAAAATTGATTTAAAAGTTTCAAAGGAAAATGTAAAATGAATGAGCGTAGGCTTAAATTAATTTACAAATGTTTTTGATATTTTGGCACTTGATTTTATTTGGTATGCATGTATGTGATGCGTGCTTGTTTATTCACATGTTTGTTGTTCACATGTCTTTGTACCTGTATGTGTACTTCTGTCTGCGTGCATGCGTGTGTGTGTGCGTGTGTGTGTGTGTGTGTGTGTGCGTGTGTGTGTGTGCATGTGTGATTCACCATTGTCTTGGATCAAGTGTTGGACTTGTGATCAACATTTATTAACCTCCCGGATGAGAGCTCAGAGCTCGTATGACCGATCAATGGGTAATACTGTGACCTTACACGCACACACATCCCCAACTCCCCGCCAACGAGAGTTGGAGTAACAACCCGCAGAGCAGCGATACTGAAATTATTTCAGCCTTGGGTGGGATTCGAACCCGGATCTGTGTAGTGGCAGTCGAGAACTCTAACCACTGCGCCACGAGGTTGTATGTGTGTGTGTGTGTGTGTGTGTGTGTGTGTGTGTGTGTGTGTGTGTGTGTGTGTGTGTGTGTGTGTGTGTGTGTGTGTGTGTGTGTGTGTGTGTGTGTGTGTGCTTGTGTGTCCGCGTGTGTGTGTATGTGTGTGCACGTGCGCATATGTATGTGTGTCCATTTTACGTGCCAAATCCCACTTTCTTGCGATGGAGAGGATACGCGGACTTTCAGGGTTTAAGCTCAGGATTTAAGGTCGCGGGCCCTTGCTGGCGCTGCGGTTGGCGGTTGGCGGGGGGCGAATAGGTGTGGAGGGTGGGAGGGTCGAATCTGATTTTATCATCTCCCCTTAAAGTTTTAGGGAAAATAGTGTAGAGTGTTTTAGGAAGTCTTCGTATGATTTGTCCCTCACAATTGGCGTCAGTTTTGTGGCTCATCTCTGTCAGCGTACGAATATTTAACGAAATTCGCGAATACGACAGAAACAACAGATTTCAACGATCTAGTGAAATGGTTGCTGAGACTTGGACATTTAATGGCAATCTATCATACTGATAACCACACCAATATACTTTTCAATTTCCACTTTGCTTAAAGTTTAAAGTTTTCCCACTTTCTCACAAGTGTACACAAACAAACTCGAATACATACACTTATGTGAGCAGGCAGGCATGTGACTGAGTGTATAAACAAGACTTTATAACTCCTCTCTTGAGTCAGCGTGTGCTCACATTCGGTTCTTGTTGTTGTTGGAGAGAGAGAGAGAGAGAGAGAGAGAGAGAGAGAGAGAGAGAGAGAGAGAGAGAGAGAGAGAGAAGAGAAGGATCCAAGCCAAAGCCAAAGAGAAAACCATATCCGAATCCATTACCTTGAATGACCAAGAATCTGAAGCGTTTCTGGAGACCATTAATCCGTGAATGAGGGAGACCAACAAGACGCCAAGGATTCTTATCTCCTATCCCCCCTCCCTCTTTCCTTCCCCCCTCTCTCCTTCCCCTCCTTCCTCTTCTCCCTCCCCCTTCCTCCCTCTCCCTCTGTCCCAAAGGGAAGTTGATATGAGGACGTTTCAACTAGAAGAAGAGAACGGCACGTGCGCACACACACATATACAAACACACACGCACACACACACACACACACACACACACACACACACACACACACACACACACACACACACACACACACACACACACACACACACACACACACACACACTCACACACATATGCACACATACAAACACACACACACACGCACACGGACACATACACACACTCAGACACACACATACACACACACATATCAAGTATGCATATGTATACATACATATATATATATATATATATATATGTATATATATATATGTATATATATATATATATATATATATATATGTATATATATATATATATATATATATATATATATATATATATATATATATTCCACTTCTCTCTTCTCTCCTTTTTTCCACTTTCCTCTCTTGTCTTCTTTTCTCCTCTCTTTTTCTCCCCTCTCCTTTCCTTTATTCTCCTCTCCTCTCCTCTCCAATCATTTTTCCCTCTTTTCCTGTCTTCTCCTCTTCTCTGTTCTTCTTTCCGCTCCTCTCCTCTCTTCTCCTCTTCTCTCCTCTCCTCCCTCACTTCTCTTTTCCTAACCTTCCTCTGCTCTCCTCTTCCTCTCTCTCACATTTCCTGTTCCCCTCTCTTCTACCCTTTCCTCTTTTTATCTATTCTCTCATCTTCTCCTCTCCCCTCCCCTCTTTTCCTCTCTTCACCTCTCCTCCACTCTCCCATCAACTCTCCTTTCCTCTCCTTTCCTCTAACACCTTCTCCTCTTACCTCTCCCCTCTCCTCCCCTCTACTCTCCAATCCTCTCCTCTCTCTCTTCAGTTTCTCTTTTTTCCTCTCCTCTACTCTCTTCATTTCCTCTCCTCTCCTCTACTCTCCTCTCCTCTTCTCTACCCACCTCCCTTCTCACTTCTCTCCTCTCCTCTCCTCCCCTCTCCTCTCCTCTACCCTCTCCTCCCCTCTCCTCTCCTCTTCTCTCCTCTCCTCTCCTCTCCTCTACCCTCTTCTCTCCTCCCCTCTCCTCTCCTCTTCTCTCCTCCCCTCTCCTCTCCTCTCCTCTACTCTCTTCTCTTCTCACCACTCCCTTCTCCTCTACTCTCTTTCCCTCTCCTCTCCCCTACTTTCCCCCTTCTCCTATCTTGTCCTCTACCCTCCTCTTGATCCATTTCCTCTTTCCTTCCCTCTCCACTAGATGTGGCCTCAGAGTCTCCCGTCTTATCTTTACAAGAGAAAAAGAAGAAAAAGTAAGAAAAAAATATATAAATAAAAATAAAAGGAGAATAATTCCACAGCCCCTTGCCCCCCTCCCCCACCTCATCCCCCCCCTTATCTTGCCTCACGTCCTTATCAAGCCTTCCCCCCTCCCCCCCTCCCTCCGTCCCCCGTAGCCTTTAGCCACAGCGGTCCTATTCGGCAGGGTTCAGCATTTTAACCTCCGGCCATCCCCCCACCCTCCAATCAGATATTAACCCCCCACCCCCACAGTCAGATCTTAACTTCCCCCCCCCACCTAGCGCTCCTTGGTTGAGCGAATTTCCTTTGGGTCATTTGGGACACACGAAGAATTTATTCGCCCGAAAGAGAACCTCAAGGACAAGGAGAGTCTGCAATGACTTGATGATTTTTTTTTTTTTTTTTTTTTTTTTTTTTTAACCGTCATGTCACAATGCTAAGAAAATAATAAGATTTTATTTATCTATCTACATATTATTTTTTTTTTTTCTTTCTTTCTTTTTCTTTTTCAGGACCTTTCGTGTCTTCCTTCTTCCGGGCCATTACAATAGAAAAAAAAAAAAAAAAAAAAAAAATCTACCCCCCTCCCTCTCCTTCCCCCGTCCCATCCCGACCATCCCCTGACCTTCCCCCTCCCCCTCCCCCCTCCCTTCCCCTCCCCCTCCCCCTTCCCCTCCCCCAATACACAGTCGTTTTCGCCCTCATCAGCTCTGCCTCGGAGGTCGTCTACTCTGGTGAATCCGCCCTCCACCCTCACCCCTTCTCTTCCCCCCTTCCCCTCCCTCACTTCCCCCTCCTTTTCTCCCTCCTCTCTCCATCTCCCCTCCTCCCTCTCTCCAATCCTCCCCCTCCCCCTCCCCCTTTCCTTCCCACTTTCTCTTCCCCTCTCTTTCCCTTTCCTTCTCCCTCTTCTCCTCCTCCCTTCCTCTTCACCCTCTCCCTTCCCCTCCTCCCTTCCCTCCCCTTCGTCCCGAGACTTTATCGTTCCTTATCCCACTTTCCTCCCTATTTGCCTTCCGTCTTGGCTCTCACCCACCTCCCCCCTTACTTCCCCCTCCCCTCCCCCTCCCCCTCCCCCTCCCCCACAATGAATCCGACTCCATCTCCCATTCCTCCCCTGTTCTTATGGTCAAATCCTCCTCTCTTTTCCTTCCTTTATTCTTCAGTTCCTCCTACTTCATCCTTCTTCTCAATCTCTTCCTCCTTCTCACACTCATTCTCCTCCTCCTCCTCCTCTTCCTCCTCCTCCTCCTCCTCCCTCTCCCTCTCTTTCTCTCTCCCTCCTTTCCCTCGTTTTTCGTCCCTTTTCTTCATTATTCCTTTTCTTCTCATCCTCCCTTTTCACTCACCCTCAATTTCCCTCTTCTCCTCCTCCTCCTCCTCCTCCTCCTCCTCCTCCCCACCTTCCTTCCTCCCTTCCTGACATTCTTCTTCCTCTTTATTCTTCTTTCCACCCTCCCTTTCCTTCCCTCCTCCTCTCCCGCCTCTTTGTCTTCCTCCTCCTCCTCCTCCTCCTCCTCCTCCTTCCTCCTTCCTCCTCCGCTATCTCTCTTTCTCTTTATCCTTATCGCCACCACCACCCGATACTGACTTCCCTTTCTTCTCATCATATCTTCCCTCCTGCCGTTGCCCATTTACCCTCACTTTTCCCCTTTTCCCCCACCTCTGACGCCGTGCCCCATTGTCTGGATGATTCGTCATCAGGCGGCAGCCTGTTTCTTTACTCCTGCCATGGCAGCTTCGGGATTCGGATCCGCTCGGATCCCTACTCGGGTTTGCTCGGTTCCTCTGTGTGTGATTCACCATCATAGTCTTGGATCCCGTGTTGGACTCGTGATTGACAGTTATTAACCTCCCGAATGAGAGCTTAGCATTCGTATGACCGATCTATAGGTAATACTGTGACTTTACACGCACACACATAGCCCCAACTTCCCGCCCACGAGAGTTAGAGTAACACCCCGCAGCGCAGCGATACTGAAATTATTTCAGCCCTGGGCGGGATTCGATCCCGGACCGCCGTAGTGGCAGGCGAGAAATCTAACCACCGCGCCACGAGGTTGTGTGTGTAATAATAATAATAATAATAATAATAATAATAATAATAATAATAAAAAGGTTTATTTCTATTACAGTGGTACACTGACAATATTACATTGGAAAAGTTTATTAAAGATATAAAACTTGGAATATATACATGGAGCAATTTTACAATGAGTTAATTATGTGCACAATAGATGGGATAGCACTGTTTTTGTAGCGGTCTGTCCTTGGCGCTTTGATTGGTATGAGTCTATTCATGTGTCTAGTGGCGTGGCGAGTTGGTGGAGCATCAGGAGGGAGGAGGTGACGTGACGGTGTCTAGGGTGGGAAAGCAGGCTTTCCCAAATTTCCTTAGTGCCTCCCCGTGCAGCTCGGACACCCTAGATAGAGTAAGGGTGGTAAGAGCATGGTCGTAGCTGCTGTACTCCACGCCCAGGATGATCCTGCACGCTCTCTTTTGTACCCTCTCCAGCTTTTGTCTCTGTGTGAGGGGTGAGTGAGCTGCTGTGAGGCGTACATGAGGGTGGGGAGTATGAAAGTTTTGTAGACCTTGTAGCTCAGATGTAGGTGTTGTGTGAGTGTGTGTGTGTGCGTGTGTGTGTGTGTGTGTGTGTGTGTGTGTGTGCGTGTGTGTGAGTGTGAGCGCGAGCTCGCGTGAGTGTGTGTGTGAGTGTGTGTGTGTGTGTGAGTGTGTGTGTGTGTGTGTGTGTGTGTGTGTGTGTGTGTGTGTGTGTGTGTGTGTGTGTGTGTGTGTGTGTGTGTGTGTTTGTGTGTGTGTCAGCATCTTGAATTTCTTTCACCTTTCCTTCCTTCCTTCGTCCTCTTCGATTTCTTTAATGTTTTCTCTCCAGTCGTTGTGGTTTTCCTTCCCATTTTCTCTGTTTGTTTGTTTTTTGTCACTTGTTTTCTTAAAGTATCATTCTCTTCTTTCCTTTCATTCTATTATCTCCTATTTTTGTCTATATTTCCTTCTGCTCCTTTCCTTGAAAAATCTCTCTTCTCTCTCTCTCTCTCTCTCTCTCTCTCTCTCTCTCTCTCTCTCTCTCTTCCTGCTCTCATTAAGAGTACCGCTATCTCCGCCCCCCCACCTCCTCCTCTTCCTCCTCTTCTTCCTCCTCCTCTTTTTCCTCCTCCTTCTCCTCCTGCATCTTTCACCTCAGCCTCTTCACCTTCTCCAGCCTCCCCCCATCCCCTCTTCCCCCTCTTCTTCCTCCTCCTCCTCCTCCCGCTCCATTACACAAGACGACGCTTGTTTTCCGACCTCGTCGCTAAGTCAACACAGAGAGGAGGAGGAGAGAAGGAGGAAGAGGAGGAGGAGGAGGAGGAGGACGAGGAGGAGGCACTCTAGGACAGGAGCATCGTCGCCGGCAGCAGCAGGTACGTCCTCTCAAGTTCGTCTTACCCTGGGAGGAAAGAACGAGTTTCCCGGTTCTCAGCGTCCCGATCAAACGTTCCGTGGAAGGCGCCAGTGACGTTGTTTTCTGTTGTCATTTGTCGCTGGATGGAGGAAGAAGGGACGGAGGCTGGAGGGAGGGGGTGGGGGTGGGGGTGGGTGCTTTGACAAGGGTTCCGTGACTTTGAAACTGGTACGTCCCTACCCTCCCACCCCACAGGGAGAACGGGAGAAGATTTGCAATGAGTAACCTAGACCCCAACCCCAACTTGCCTCACCCTTAGTCCCTTCTTCAGGAAGCTCTCCAATAAGGAAAATCCTGTCGGTTTACTTTACCCTCTTAAGGACCCTCGCACAGTCTCTGACATATCAAACCTCTTCAATCCCGAGAATATGCCACGAGAATGAATAAAATCGTGTTCCGGCAGCCACTTGGACTCGAGCCCTTGGCTATGGAGCTGCTTACCACATGGCAAGGACGTTACCATTGTACCAGACTTGATCGTACAAAAGGAACGATCTGGAACTTGACCTGGCCGTTCTCCCGAGGACACACGCGTGGTAAGTTATGTATCCTTAATTTCGTCGAGTCTTTATCCGGGCGAGTCATCCGACAAGCGCGTGAAGTCACGACAAATGAATCAACGGTAGCAGAACTTTGAGTAATTGCCCCTTACAACCACAACCTGCTCTTTCGTAAGGCACCGTGCTCGTGACCCTGAACTGGAGAGTTGATGACGTTAAGCCGATTCAGTCATTTCAAGTGGAGAGAACTGTTGGTTAGTTTCTTACGTCCAAGGGCACAGCCGGTGACGCAAACATTTATTCAACAAAGTAACGGGGAGAGGAGTGAGCTTGCGAGAGTTGCCAAATGCTGCGAGAAGTCCCAATAGACGTAGATCGTTCCACTGTGCCAGGCTATTTTGTCCCCGGATTTATGTAACATCGAAGGCGGACAGGAACCTCGAATGTGAGCGATCTCTTGGATTCTTGTTTGATTACCTCCAGAAGAGTCTATTCAGCCGAGGGACCGTGACATCACTGAAAGAGGTCAGGACTCCTCTCCACCATCACGTGGGGATTTCGGGCGCCTGTTCGGATCCTGGCCACGGCGCAGGACAAGATTCTTAAACGCGTACACCCTAAGAGCAAAGTGCACATATGGCAAAGGTGACGACCTAGATTGCTGCTAAGAGTCTCCTGGCGTGAACACCTCACCTTTCACGCCACCAACGAAATGTGTGTACAGCCAGGTGAGTGTGTGTATGTGTGTGATTCACCAAGGACTTGAATCATGTGTTGGACTTGGGATCGACAGCTATTTCCCTCCCGTATGAGAGCTCAGAGTTCATATACACTCGATCAATGGGTAATACTGTGACCTTAAGCACACACATTCCTAACTCCTTGCCCACGAGAGTTGGAGTACCGGCTCGCAGTGCAGCGATGTTAAAATCATTTCAGACTTGGGCGGCAATCGAACTCGAACCGCTGGGTTAGAGGCTGTGAACGATACC
>NC_134813.1:33453090-33458090 GCF_046742065.1 Oratosquilla oratoria | reverse complement strand
GGAGGGATTGAGGAAGTTGGTGACAGAGTTTGGGAGAGTATGTGATAGAAGAAAGCTAAAGATAAATGTGGGTAAAAGTAAGGTGATGAGATGTACAAGGGGTGAAAGTGGCAGTAGACTGGAAGTGAGCATTAAGGGAGAGCGACTGGAGGAAGTGGATAGTTTTAGATACTTGGGTGCAAATGTGGCAGGAAAAGGTGGAGTGAAGGTGGAGGTAGAATGTAGATTGAGAGAAGCGAGTAAATGCCTTGGTGGATTGAAGAGTATAATGAGGAATAGACATTTGGGAATGGATGCTAAGAGGAGACTGTATGAAGGAGTGATTGTGCCAACAGCACTGTATGGAGCAGAAACATGGAACATATGAGAGGAAGAGAGAAGGAGTTTGAATGTGTTTGAGATGAGGTGTCTGAGAAGTATGATGGGGGTTACTAGGCTAGATAGAGTGAGAAATGAGGAGGTGAGGAGGAGAACGGGGGTGGAAAGGGAGTTGGGAGATAGGGTTGATGAAAGAGTATTAGGATGGTTTGGACACATGGAAAGAATGAGTGAAGAAAGACTAGTAAAAGAGGTATGGAAGGCAGATGTGGAGGGAGTGAACATGAGGGGACGTCCTAGGATGAGGTGGATGGATGGGGTGAAGGGGGCTTTGGGGAAGAGGGGAATGTCTGTTGAGGAAGGACGGGAGAGGACAATAGACAGGGGTGAATGGAGAATGGTTGTATATGGATGATGTTGTGATGCATGAGGTGGAATTGGCTGGGGGATGGGGGGTGAGGTAGTATGTGTGAGCAAAATTTGACGCAGCCCGAAGGGATTTCTCCCCGTCTTCTCCTTTTATGTATGGGGGAACGGAGAGGGGGGGGATCGCCGATTTAATGAAGCGGCCTTGCTATGGATGTGCTGTGTCTTGCGACACTGCTTCTGACCCAGGGCAGTGGACAAGGTGCAGGGATGACCCGTCATCCAGGAGGTGCTAAGATAAGAGGGAGGGTGGAGGGGTGTGGAGTGTATTCAGGGATGGAATGGGTGGGAATTATTTTATGCCTTTTTCTTCTTGGCTACCTCCCTTGTAAGGGGGAAAAAGCTTTGGTATATGTATGTATGATATATATATATATATATATATATATATATATATATATATATATATATATACATATACATATATATATAAATATATACACGTATGTATGTATACACACACACACACACACACACATAAATATATATATATATATATATATATATGTATGTATATAGAATATATATATATATATACACATATATATATGTATATATATATATACATATACATATACGTACATATCTATATACACATACATTTCTTTTTATCTCTGGTTCAGAAGATTTGAACATTTTGTTAATCAGAGGCATATAGATTCATTTTCACTCCGGTGAATCATAGATTAAAAGGAGCAACTGTGATCTTTAGCACTCTACGAATAATTGCAGTTGCCTCTATTTCCAATTATTACAACGTCTGATGGTGTCTTCTTGGGATCTGTGGGAGGTGTATGTCTATCTCGGAGATCGTATAGGTACGATGCAAATGCTGTATGACCTATTGGACTTTTCGATACTGTAAATATTCAACATACCGTTACTATAGTTTTGAAAAAAAGACGTCTACATCTGTAGTACTTAGAAATGAAACCGGCTGTACATCAAATCTGCTCTAGTTTCCTTTTTATGAAGGGTTTTTCCGTGAGAGTTTCGTTTTGTTTTGTTTTAATCCTTAGCTTATCTGTTGTACGAAAGAAAACGGAAATTCAACACTCAGAATGCCGGGACTATACCCTGAGGTACTCCGCTTCTCACAGGAAATTGTTCGCTTCATTCTTTCCTTCTTTTCCAATTTCCAATAATCAACTTTATTAGGAGTTCTGACGAAATCCAAAGCCCTGTGTTTCACCATAATTTAATAGTTTGCATGTTCCTGCCATGAGATATCTCATTTCTTAATAAGAAAAAAAAACGAATCGTTTTTTTAATAAGTTTTGTGAAACTACTTTTTTGATAAATGCAAAATCAATTCCTGTATTTAAAAAATACGTCTCGCTTTGGCTCTATTGATTGGCAGTGAAACCTCGTCATCAAAAAGGTCTTTAATATTTATTTATTTATCTATAATTCATTTATCTGTTGTTATTCTCTTTATCTATCTTCTTTTATTCCATAAATAAATTTTAGTTGTTACTCTTCCAGACATTGTACTTGACTAGTCATATGGGTGGAATGTAGATCACATATCTATTCTTTATGAAAGTTTAATTTTTTTTTTTTTATCTTTTTATTTTATTTTTTTTTTCACGGGAACCCTTTTACTTCCCAGAGGTCACATGAAAGCTGAACAAAATTCATTGGCGTTATTCAAAGCAAAATATGTAATCTTTATCATATCAAGTATGCTTCTCTCTCTCTCTCTCTCTCTCTCTCTCTCTCTCTCTCTCTCTCTCTCTCTCTCTCTCTCTCTCTCTCTCTTTCTCTCTTTCTCTTTTTGTATGAGTAAATGGCTTCATGCACCAAGCTGACGCGAGTAAAAGACAAGAAAATACAACGAAGGGTCGGAAATCATCGTCCCACGGAAGCAACAGGTCTCGCGAGTGAGTAGCCTTCCGTGGTCACTGTTCTTTTCTTGCTCCTCGCGTCGTTCATCGCTTCGTTACTCCTCCTATGGACGACCTGTGCCTTCTTCTGAAGGCCGCTCCCTCCTCACTCGTCAGTGAGACTACACCAGACGGAGCTTGACAGCCGGTTGAGGATCGAACCCAAACCTCCTTAGTTGCGAGGAGAGGTCATGACCTCTTCCTGCCGGGAAGGACGAGGGAGGGGTCCCCAGTCCCCTCGAAAGGGGGAACAGAGTGACGGAATCCATATACCTCCGGGGACATTAGAAAGGAAGAGAGGTTGGCTAAGAATCATTGTAGCTTTCTGTGACCATCTCCCTCCTTCCACCCCTGTTGCCAACCAGAAAAAAACTCACGAAGGTCGTCATTTTAGCAAAGATCCCAGGAAGGACCTTAGCCTGATAATAAGATCATGTCCCTCCTTCCACTTCTGTCGCCAACCAGAAAAGAACTCATGAAGTTCATCCTTTTAGCAAAGATCCCAGGAAGGACCTTAGCCTGAGAATAAGATCGTGAAGCTGGCCAGAGTAAAGAGAGGAAGGTTCCCCGTTCTCTGTCTTCCTCTCTCATCAACTTTTGAGGGCTTCGTCTTCGCAGACCAAATTGATTCCCCAATAGCTCAGTTCCTGTCCCCAATGGAGTTCGCAGATCTTGTCAACTTCTCTGTCTTATCCTACTTAGCTTAGACCCGAAGTGATTACGATTATAGAGGAACCTCCCATAAGGCCAACTATTAAGGATATACCTTTTCGTGTGTGTGTGTGTGTGTGTGTGTGTGTGTGTGTGTGTGTGTGTGTGTGTGTGTGTGTGTGTGTGTGTGTGTGTGTGTGTGTGTGTGTGTGTGTGTGTGTGCGTGTGTGTGTGTTTGTGATTCACCATGGTCTTGGATCACGTGTTGTACTCGTGATTGACAGCTATTTCCCTCCCGGTAGAGAGCTCAGAGCTCATATAGACCGATCTATGGGTGATGTTGTGACCTTACACGCACACACATCCCCAACTCCCCGCCCATGAGAATTGGAGTAACGACTCGCAGCATAGCGATACTGAAATAATTTCAGCCCTGGGCGGGATTCGAACTGGTTACTGGGAGAACTTCTGCTTCCCAGTTCAGCGCTCTACCAACTATGCCACCGAGTCGGTGTGTGTGTGTGTGTGTGTGTGTGTGTGTGTGTGTGTGTGTGTGTGTGTGAGTGTGAGCATAGAGGCAATGATAGTATCAAGCACATCCGAGAGAGCAATCTCAGGTAGGAGTGCGAGCATAGCGCGTTCGAGATATCTTATACGCAACAAGGTAGCGTTGGCCAAGGTGCCTTATTTATGACCCCGCTGGGGATGTTTTGAAGAGAGCCAGCAGGTTCGTAAACAGTGAAATCTGTGAAACGAGGTTGATCCCGTATACACAGAATAAAGGTCAAAAGGAAGATATTAGATAAAGACGAATTGTCCGATTTGGAGGGAAGAAATTAGAGCGAGACGCAAAGGAGATAAAGAAAACGGGAACAGAGGAGTAAAGCATTCGGAGCTTGTTCATAGGGAATGTTGTAAAATATGCTCTTTGGAAGCCAAGAGAGGGGAGAATTGTAAGGAAAGGGGAATAATGGGTACTGTGGACAGCGAAATAAATAGAAGAAAGGGGAACAGGGAAGGAACATACATATGGTCCGAAGGCTCTTTGTTAGACCCACTTGCTGAGTGAACTAACCTGTATATATGCAAATGCATCTATGTATATATATATATATAAATATATATATATATATATATATATATATATATATATACATAGAGAGTAAGGGAGAGAGATAGAAAGTGAGGGAGAGAGAGAGAAAGGACAACAAAGAGACATTAGGTTAAAAGGAGAATGCATATAGAAGAGGAATACAATGAAAAAGAGTTTGGGAAATAAAAAGAAAGAAAGAAGATATAGTTTGAGACAAAGAGGAAGTAGGCAGACATAAAGAGAGATAGAGCGAGAGAAAGAAAGAGAGGTAGACAGAGAAATAAAGAGAGCTAGAGACAGAGAAAGAAAGAGAGGTGGAGGCAGAGAAAGAGAGAGTGGTAGAGACAGAGAAAGAAAGAGAGGTGGAGGCAGAGAAAGAAAGAGAAGTAGAGACAGAGAAAGAAAGAGAGGTAGAGACAGAAAAAGAAAGAGAGGTAGATGACAGAGAAAGAAAGAGAGGTGGAGACAGAGAAAGAAAGAGAAGTAGAGACAGAGAAAAAAAAAGGTAGAGACAGGAAAAGAAAGAGAGGTAATTGACAGAGAAAGAAAGAGAGGTAGAGATAGAGAAAGAAAGAAAGGTAGGGACAGAGAAAGAAAGAGAGGTAGAGACAGAGGAAGAAAGAGAG
>NC_134813.1:33445590-33448090 GCF_046742065.1 Oratosquilla oratoria | reverse complement strand
TCATTATCATTACACAATTACATTCTAATGTTTTTATCCACAATGTTTGTCTTATTTCATTCTCGTTTTTTTCCGTTCAAGTCTGTCTGGCCAATATCATTATCATTATCATCATTATCAATACACAATTACATTCTTATGTTTTAATTCACAATGTTTGTCTTATTTCATTCTCGTTTTTTTTTTTTTTTTTTTTTTTTTTTTTCCAAGTCTGTGTGGCTTCCATGCCTATGATCCGTTTCGGTCAAAATTGAAATAGATGGAAGAAGGACTCGACAATCGTAGCAATGGCGTCGGCATTTGATTCGAGATGCATATTCACTTTGGTGGAATCTGGCCTCAACAGCGCCTCATAAAATGATGTTTACTTGTATACCGAACACTTGTGGGCAGACACTCGATATCGTTCGAATGGGAATTCTTTGAGAATGCTAATATCGTTCCCGCCGCCAAATGCACATGAAACCGTGATTGCTTTTGAGTGGGGGATTCACAGTCTGTGCGCTTGCTAACGTTTCACGATTTTCTATAACAATTTCGTTCGTTCGGTTCAAAGTGAGCTCTCTTGTAACGAATAGGTTAAAGACAGGGCATATTTCTCGATCATAGAACGAAAACCCATAAGTCTACAGATGTTTAGTTCATGTTCATTGTCTCTAATGAGGTGACAGTCCCTCGTAGCGCTCCGGCCCGGTGTCCACGGGAACGGTGGAGAATTCAGCGAAACAAATACAACACCGAGGAACAAGTCGTAAAGATTTCGTTTCTTTGCGGCCGTAACGTGCAGCCGAAATACGATAGGATTTAGACATGAAAGCAACAGCTTTCAGCAGCTTCGACGTAGTAGAATTTGGGTTATTTGAAATGTATACGTTCGTGTGAAAATATCATATCTTGTCTTGAATATATATACAGATGTGATGCTTTGGTAATGGCACGCTGCCATGCACATCCATGAATGTGTTCATGTACATTTATATATGTTTATGATTTTACTACATAGATATATGAATATGTTTATCTATACGTATACATTTATACATACATAAATATATATATATATATATATATATGTATTTATATAATTATATATATATGATTACATATATATATATATATATATACAGATATACAATTATATGCATATATATGTTATGTCTGTGTACATGTGTGCATACATACACATATGTGTATATAATGGTATTCTTCTAAAGGCTGAAAGGAGGTAAAGAAAGACATAAAGTCCTTCATATGACCACCATTGAGAAAAAAAAATAATCTCTGTTATGACATCAGGAACGAGGCCAGTAGGTCGTTCCAAGTCCAAACATATATCAAACCAGATACGAGAAAGTTGAGAGGCCTTCTTCCTGTGGGCCAGTCCCCCCCCACTCTCCCCCCCACCCCCACCCCCCACGTAAACAGAGGACTGATACTCTCGCTCGAGGGTTGTCCTCGATCTGAGGCGAGACCGGGAGGACTTCGACCGGGTATGGAGTTCGAGGTCGAAGGGGGAGACTCAACCTAATGTGTCAGGGAGATGAATAGAATAGCCTGGCTATATACGCACACATTTCATATATATATATATATATATATATATATATATATATATATATATGTATGTATATATATATATATGTATATATATATATATATGAATATATATATATATATATATATATATATATATATTATATATATATATATATATAGCGTAAATGGAGTAGGAAATACAGGAGTCTTAGTCTGAGTTTATTCATGACTAGTTTCGCGTACCTGCGGAACTAGTCAGTAATAAACTCAGACTAAGACTCACGTGTTTCCTACTCCACTTACGTCAACCTGTCAGAATGTCTCAACAATATATATATATATCTTTATATTTATATATATATATATATATATATATATATATATATATATGTATATATATATATACATATATATATATGTATATATATGTATATATATATATATATATATAAATATATATATATATACATATACATATATATATATATATATATATATATATATATATATATAATCTTGGGCTGAGGTAACGCTCGGTCGTAGCTGTGCCAACCCTTGAGAAATTTCACTGACTGTTCTACAGTAGATGAATTAACAAATAGATAAATAAATAAATAAATAATTTAATAAAATATAAAATAAAAGATAAACACCAAAATTTCACAAGGATATTGGTTCCTGATTCTTCCCATTGGCAGGAACTATGAATATGTTTTTCTCTTTTGACGTGGGAATGGTGGAGGTTGACCTTTCCTCCTTCTCCCCCTCTTCTTCCTTCTCCTCCTCCTCCTCCCCTCCTCCCGCTCCTCGTGTCCCTTCTCCTCTTCCTCTTCCTTCTCTTCCTCTTCCTCTTCCTCTTCCTCTTCCTCCTCCTCTTCCTCCTCTTCCGGTATTACCCAAAATTGCTGGGCTTGGCACTAGATTTCATACTTCCTTGAGGTCCCCCAAGACTGCTACGCCGGCA
>NC_134813.1:33423090-33433090 GCF_046742065.1 Oratosquilla oratoria | reverse complement strand
AGCCCCAGCTGCCCTCTCTTCGCTACGCTCCTCTTCGCTACGCTCCTCTTCGCTTCTCCTCTCTCTCTCTCTCTCTCTCTCTCTCTCTCTCTCTCTCTCTCTCTCTCTCTCTCTCTCTCTCTCTCTCTCTCTCTCTCTCTCTCTCTCTTTCTTTCTCTCTCTCTCTGCATTCCTCTTCTCTTCTCCTCTGCCCTCTTCTCTGCATTTCTCTTTTATTTTATTTTTCTCTTTTCTTCTCTTCTTCTCTTCTCTTCGCTTCTCTTCTCTTTGCTTCCCTTCGCTCCTTTTCTCTTCTCTTCTCTACTCTTCTCTTCACTTCGCTTCTCTTCTCTTCTCTCCTCTTCTCTTCACTTCACTTCGCTTTGCTTCTATCTATTTCTTATCTCTTTTCTTCTCTTCTCTTTTCTTCTCGTGTCTTCTCTTTTCATCTCTTCTTTTCTCTCTTTTTCTCTTCTCATAGCTTCTCTTTTGTCACCAACCGTTGCGAGAAAAAAAATTCCATCATTCCTTGACCACTTTTTAATAAATAGATAAATAGACAAATAAATAGATGGATAGATTAATAAATAAATTGACGAATCGAATGAATAATGAGGACGAATTGATTTGGCGTCGCAAACTTCGCTTTCGTTTCCAGGAGCCGACGTTAATGATAATGACTTATTTTGTTGCAACGAAAACTTATTTGCCTCAGACCCGACGCCACGTCAGCCAAGAACATCATCTACCAGACTGTTGC
This sequence comes from Oratosquilla oratoria, assembly GCF_046742065.1. Classification (NCBI taxonomy): domain Eukaryota; kingdom Metazoa; phylum Arthropoda; class Malacostraca; order Stomatopoda; family Squillidae; genus Oratosquilla; species Oratosquilla oratoria. The sequence continues at coordinate 33,432,351 of NC_134813.1, read as the reverse complement.
GTGATTGTAAGCGCGACACACACACACACACACACACACACACACACACACACACACACACAGAGTAGAGTTTCCGGCTGCAACTACGGAGGTCCGGGGTTCGAATCCCGCCCAGCAGCTGCTCACTTCCTCCTCCTCCTCCTCCATCTCCTCCTCCTCTTCCTCCAACTCCCAGTCCTACTCCTCCTCTTTCTCCTCCTCCTCCAACTCCCCGTCCTACTCCTCCTCCTCCTCCTCATCTTTCTCCTCTTCCTCCTACTCCTCCTCCTCTTCCTCCTCCTTCTCCTCTTCCTCCTACTCCTCTTCTTCCTCCTCCTCCTCCTTCTCCTCCTCCTCCTCCTACTCCTTCTCCTCCTCCTCCTCCTACTCCTCCATCTCCTCTTCCTCCTCTTCCTTCACTTTCTGTTCCTCTTCCATTTCAGCACAAATAATAGTACAACATTTCTTCCCGGAAAGATCATTGGCAGGGCTCAAGGATCGATATCGGTTACTTCTGGCCCACGGGTCTCCAATTAAAGAAGCCTGATGTACTCTCTGATTGACTGATTGAATGATTGACTGATATCGTGAGCGAGTAACCTCCTTCTCATCCGGATACAATGTCTCTGAACTGTTTCGCAACAATTTCTGTTGAAATTTGCTCTGCTTCCAAGGCTTCAGTCAATCAATACATTGAAAGTGTAAGAATTGATATGCACTCAAATAGATTATTTAGAAAGTTCCGAAGCAATGATAGTTCTGGATTATACGCTATTGCGAGGGAGTACAGGGTGTCCTAAGAGTCCAGAAACAGGTGAGAAACAGGTACGTGTTGTTTCGGAGACACAGATAATGTTCCTTTTTTGACAAGTTGCTCGCCCCCCTCCCTACCGCCATTTTTTTTTTTTTTTTTTTTTTTTTTTTTTTTTTTTCTTTTTTTTTTTTCTTTTTTTTTTTTTTTTGTCAGTCTCCATTGTAAAGGATCCCGTTCCAGCCCAGGTCAGCCCCACGGCTGAATGAAACAGTCTGGAATGAGCTGGAATAAAAAACAAACTCTGAAAAACTGTCACTGTAGTGAAGGGGATGACAAGGCTCCCTGTAGAGACGAAAAAAATCTTCCTCGAACTAATTAAGGACCAAGTCGAGGGCTCAGACATACGGACGCACACACGGATGCTGCTGCTGTTTCTGATGCTATTTGGCATTTACGTTTTCACAAGAATTACGTGTCCGCATGCGAGCCCACAGCTATGGCTTGACCTTTATGCTCCATCACAAAGACCTCGGCATCACGCCCACGAAGAAGAAAAAGAAAAAGAAGAGGAAGAAGAAGAAGAGGAGGAAAAGGAAGAGGAAAAAGAATAAGAAAAAGATGAGGAAGAAGAAGAAGAAGAGGAAGAAGAAGAAGAAGAAGAAAAAGAAGGAAAAGAAGACGGAGAGGAAGAGGAAGAACAAGAACAAGAACAAGAACAAGAAGACGGAGAGGAAGAGGAAGAATAACAAGAAGAAGAAGAAGAAGAAGAAGAAGAAGAAAAAGATGAAAAAGAAGAAGAAGAAGAAGAGTAAGAAGAGGAAGAGGAAGAAGAAGGAAAGAAGAAGAAGAAGAAAAAGAAGAGGAAGAGTAAGAAGAGGAAGAGGAAGAAGAAGGAAAGAAGTAGGAAAGAAGAAGAAGAAGAAGAAGAAGAAGCTTTGTCTGTTGTCTACTTACATATTTGATGGGCGTTGTAGCCACGAGCTTTCGGTTTCTAGCAAACAGTCCCGCATAGATCTGTCCTGTAAGTTACTTAAGTTACAAGTGGAACTTGTCGCCGTAGTATTAATAAGTGGAACCAACCTCTGTAGTACTCATAAGTTGAACCAACCACTGTAGTAATTATAAGTGGAACCAATCACTATAGTGCTTATAAGTAGAACCAACCACTGTAGTACTTATAAGTGGAACCAATCACTATAGTGCTTATAAGTGGAACCAACCACTGTAGTAATTATAAGTGGAACCAATCACTATAGTGCTTATAAGTGGAACCAACCAATGTAGTACTCATAAGTGGAACCAGCCACTGTAGTACTTATAAGTGGAACCAATCACTGTAATACTTATAAGTGGGACCAGTGACTGTAGTACTCATAAGTGGAACCAACCACTGTGGTACTCATAATTTGAACCATCCACTGTAGTGCTTATAAGTGGAACCAATCACTGTAGTGCTTATAAGTAGACCCAGCCATTGTAGTACTCATAAGTGGAACCAGCCACTGTAGTAGTGTTGATAAGTGGAACCAGCCACTGTAGTATTCATAAGTGAAACCAGCCACTGTAGTATTCATAAGTGGAACCGGCTACTGTAGTACTCTTAAGTATAGACCATGCACGTCCCTTCATAAAAGACACGTGAACGCGCACATAAGAATGTGACTGACTTGTCTCAGAAGGCTGTCGTCTTCAACTCCAGTGTACTCAGACAGCCAAAAAAGAGGCCAGGAGAAGGTGGTGGTGGTGGTGGTGGTGGTGGTGGTGGTGGTGGTGGTGGTGGTGGTGGTGGTGGTGGTGGTGGTGGTGGTGGTGGTGGTGGTGGTGGTGGTGGTGGTGGTGGTGGTGGTGGTGGTGGTGGTGGTGGTGGTGGTGGTGGTGGTGGTGGTGGTGGTGGTGGTGGTGCAAAGAGCTCGGACTTGTCAAAGAACGACAAGAGTTTCGTATCAAGAGTGATTTTAAGAGAGGAGGGAGGAGGTAATTTAAACATTTCATTCTGGTTAACGGTAAAATATCTTGTTCAACGTATCATTTACTTACCTTCGATTTTATATGTTTAGCTATCTACCCTTACCTGATCCCTTTACCTCTCATATTAATAGAAAAAATAACTGACATAAAAACAAAAGAAAAAAGATAATCCTTAGTAAAATCCTTTGATGCTGAAATTCTGCAGAAAATAATTACTGATATATAATATATATATATATATATATATATATATATATATACTTCACACGTATATGAAATGTGGATCACTAGCTATAGCACATTACAGAATTAATATTAAGTTTTCATGTGTGATATATTTACCCTCTACCATGCAATTCTCACCCCCAAGAGATGAAATTGCCACGCGAGATCCCAAAGTAGGAAGACCACGTCAGGAATGAAATCCGTCTTGAAATTTATAATCAAATAAATAAACAAATAGATAAATAGGTAAGTGAATTAATCAATTCATTAATTAATGAATAGGTTAGATAAAATTGAAAATTTCTCTAGGTGATGGGCTTTTAGATTACGTTGTATTACCCTTTCTTCTAAGTCTGCAATCACACACAATGTCTGTAGACGACATGACGTCATATCGACATTTCCCACAAAAACTGAAAGAGAGAGAAAAAGCGTTGGTACTCTCAAGACGTTGCTCAATAATTTCAAGTGTCACCCAAGAATTCAGGCCCTAGGAGAATTAATTTTGAGTGCGTGCGTGCGTGTGTGCGTGCGCTCGGCCCGAGAACCGCTCTCCCCCCCCCCACCTTCCCCTCGCGTCTTCGTGTGACTGTGAGAGACGATATGCTTTCTCCGTAATTACACCAATTTGGGGGAGGGGGGGGTTGAATAATTATGCCGACTGGTGATTTATACGTTCCTCGTATGCGCTCTATTGCTGCTCCTTGGCCTAAGAAACCTTCCTTCACACGAGGAAATAAATCGGCGGACAAAGAAATGAAAATAGAAAAATCGACGGTTTTATACTTCCCAGTCTGAAAGGAAGTTTTTTACCATAATCCTACATTACGGGCATTCTTCTTCGTATCATTATCGTCCTGTTAGTATTTCCAGTGTTACGACGTTTCATTTTTTTCTAATAAACAAAGCATTTTTACTTAGACTAAAGAAGAATCCAGGGTCTGAAGATGGTCTGAAGAGGGTCTGGAGAAAGTCTTGGAAAACCTGTTAACAAACTAGGTTAGTTTCCTTTGGTTTTCATGGCGCGTCCCAAAGGTCTTTAGTCGTCTCACTGCCAAACTTCAGAATGTAGAGATGCAATGTTTCTGTGTCGCAAGATTTTTCAAAATTTCGGAAAGAAATTCACTTCTGTACGGTTCTTTAGCTTATTGAAGGCCTCAGTTGTTACAACAAATAAATAAATGAATAAATAGATAGATAAACAGATAGATGAATAGATAAATAAGTAGATAAATAAGATAAATAAGTAAACCAATAAATGAAATAGGATGAAAAATAGATAAGGTGATAGATTTTATATACAAAGGATTACAAAGGCGGAGCATCCCGACTGTTGTGTAGTAAATAAAAGTCTGATATTACAATGGTTGAGAACTTTAACCAACACTACTACCGATTACATACCACTGTTGCTCAATAGACTTTGACACCGCCTCGTGAGCATTAAGCCTCTGGTTCGATCCCTAACGCCTTCTTGGAACAGCAATTGATCTTAATGTTTAAGGACAAAGAGTTTGTCAAACGTCGCTAACCTACACCCTAATCCAACTCTGATCCATTCGTTTTCTCAGTCATTATTCGGGTTTGTTTGAACAACTACGAAAGCACAGGGCAGCCAACCTTCAGTAACCAGGGGTACCAACACTCCTAAGGCGCTGGCCCCATGTTGGTACGCTTGCAAACGAATGTGTTGATGAAATATTACCAACAAATTTAGAAAGTTCGATTAGATATTTTTTTTCTGTGCAAAGGTTTCCCCAGCTTAATAAAGTTATTAATAAAATCTAGAACAGATTTAGAGGTCGTGAATAGCAGCGAAAGTGTTAAGATTCAACTGTTTTATCTACTTATTTATTTATTCATTAAACTATTCATTTGTTTATTCAGACATTTATCAATTTATTCATTTTTTATTTATTCATTTCCTTATTCATATACTTCTTTATTCATCTATGCATTTATTAATATTGTTTTAAGGTGCGGTTGTGTATGTACAAAGGAGGTCTATCTAAATTTGTTACCAAAATTATCACAGATTTTTTTTTCAACATTTTAAGTAATTTGCTCATTTTCTATGTTTATCTTGGCATCCGTCAAGCGATTTTATTCAGCTGAGGGGAGAGCAAACCCCTTCAGAACCCTAAAGGATTAAAATCGATGTGACTTTAAACTTTTTCAATATACAGGGTGTTCCAAAAATATATTCATTCATTGAAATATTTCGTATCACTTTAAAAGCTGTTAATCTGCGTCACCATCTGTCTGGAAATTGGTGATCATCACTTTGGTATTACAGAAATTTTCAATATTTTTTCCTCCTAGTCTAGTCCCCACTGCGTGTTCGCAAATGGTCGAACTTATAACCACCATTTTCCAGACAAAAGTTACATTAACGCAGATCAATAGATTCGACAACGTTTACGCAACAATTAGGAAAAAAACATTATATTTTTGGGAAACCTTATTTGTTAGTAAACCATGGAAGAACTTGTTTCCCCAATTGTACTTCACCAAGTTCAAGGAGTATGAAGTTCATACTTCAAGAGGGTTGCCAGCTCTCTCTAGATGGCGTTGGCTTTTGACCAAGCAGTCGGTCAGACAAAACCTTATGACTGAGAAAAGGGTCCGAAGTCTCACTTAGTTAATGATGTTATGGGAGTTACACAGAGGATAACGTCTTTTCGAGTTGGCCCTCTCTTTCAGTCACTCTCTCTCTGTATCTCTCTCTCTCTCTCTTTCTCTCTCTCTCTGTCTCTCTTTCTCTGTCTCTCTATCTCTCTATGTATCTCTCTCTCTCTCTCTCTCTCTATATATATATATATATATATATATATATATATATATATACTGTATATATACTATATATATATATATATATATATATATATATATATATATGTATATATCTGTGTCTGTCTGTCTATTTGTCTCTCTTTCTCTCTTATATCTAGTACTGTCACTGTCATTTCTATGCAAATGAACTTTTCCCCTGATAATGATGCACACGTCAATCGCAATGATATGGAAGTCACCGTTTGACAACGCCATCAGTCTTAACTTTCCTTCCTTTCTTCCTTTCTTCCTTCCCAATGAATTCGATTTAACTCGTCGAGGTTTAGCAACCTCTCCATCATTCTAAAGCCGCCCGCACCTCCTTCCTATTCGCTCTCTGCAAGAGGGTTTACCTCAGTTGAATAAAATCACCTGACGACAGTCAAAGAAATGACACAAAGCGTAATTTGTTGTGGAATGGAAAGCTGATTCATTCCCTATTCTGGTGAGTTGTTAATCATTTTTTTTCCTGAAAGGGGTCGCGACCGGTGGAAACCTCCTTCACACCGGAGGCCGAATCCTCTTCAGCGAAACAAAAACATAAACTTCTGGCAAAGGGGACTCCGTAGATGAAGTTATAGCATTTTATTTGCAAGCTCATCAGTGCGTTCCCCTACAAGAGATTGTTCAACCCAGAGGATATTATTGTCTTGATTCTTTGTGGTTGAAAAATGCGAAAAGGAAAGGTCCCTCGTCACCTAACTTAACCTAAGCTAACCTAACCTAACCTAACCTAACTTAACCTAAGCTAACTTAACCTAAGCTAACTTAAACTAAGCTAACCTAACCAAATCTATTCTAACTTAACCTAACCTAACTTAACCTAATCTAACTTAACCTAAGCTAACCTAACCTAATCTATTCTAACCTAACCTAACCTAACCATTTGGTCCTTTTTCACGACACAAGCTATTGTGGTGATTTCCCTCGTCTTTTCCAACCCATCATCCTCTTACCCGCGTGCTCCAACCCACTCCCCCCTCCCCCCCCTCTCCCAAAAAAGGAGGGTTGGTTGTGGAAAAAGAGGCGTGAACCGTCACTAATCTCGTTGTTTGTTTGTTTGTTCCTCGCAGATGCTCCGAGGTCGGCCTCTCTGGCCTCTCGAGATCTCTGGCTCCCTCGATTTTGGCCTCGAGTGATGTGCCAGGTGTCCTCAGTAACGGCGTAGGAGAGTTGTATGTCAAAGGCCTCTGTTTATTGATTATGTCACACCCAGGATTACCCTTCTATTAACCCGTATGTTGTCCGTCTTGTCTCTCCACTCCAGTGGAGGATTTTCGACACCAGACGATTTTATTCAGTTGGAAGCCGAATCCGGCCACAAATAGAGTCATGCTATGATATATATATATATATATATATATATATATATATTTCTTCTTCTTCTTCTCCTTCTTCTTCTTCTTCTTCTTCTTCTTCTTCTTCTCCTTCTCCTTCTTCTTCTTCTTCTTTTTCTTCTTCCTCTTCTTCTTCTTCTTCTTCTTCATCATCTTCTCCGCATAAATGACTGTATCAAACCATCTATTGCGAGACTCAATCTAGGCCTGTTACCAACATAATTCGTGAACGTCAACACCATCTCAATGGACATGTGACACGCTTCCCTGACGCTATTGGTCTCATATTCACAGGTTCGCCTCCACAAGAGACAACCCTCGACGGAGGAGGAGACGAAGAAGGAGCAGCCAACAAAACTCATAGTTGCGCGCAAATTGGTCGTACCTGTCTAGAGTTGTATGGAAATGGGAAGGGTGACTGTATGGGAGCTTGCTCGGAGGAAAAGACGAGTGAGGCGACGTAATGCGCCTCCCAGCGTATGCTCTCCTGTTCCGATTAGCACTTGGACTTTTATTCTGAGTGCCGCCAGGCGATTTTATTCATCTCCGTAACACCCCCCCGTAGGGACTGATGCCAAGACGCCAAGACGCAAAGACTGTAGATATCATTATCTCCTACTTTCCTGTATTTTGTATTTTCAAGGGATGTGTCATGTCGACATGGCTGTTCAATGTGTACATGGATAGGGTGGTGAGGGAGGTAAAAGCGAGGGTAATGGTTAGGGGACTGGCAGATTATTTAAAAAAAAAAAAATTGAGAAAAGTGGGAGGTGAGCCAGTTGTTGTTTGCTGACGACACTACGCTTGAGGGTCAGAGAAGGAATTAAGGGAGTTAGTGATGGAGATTGGGAGGGTAAGCGATAGGAAAAATTTGAAGGTAAAAGTGGGTAAAGGTAAGGTGATGAGATGTACAAGGGGAGAGAATGGCGGAGTGTTGGAAGTCTTAAAGGAGAGAAGCTGGAGAAAGTTAATAGCTTTAGGTACTTGGGGTCGCATGTGGCAGAAAAGGGAGGAATGGAGGTGGAGGTAAATTGTAGATTGAGAGAAGCGAGTAAATGCCTTTGGAGATTAAAAAGTGCCATGTGAAATAGGCACCTGGGAACGGATGCAAAAAGAGGAGACGGCACTGTATGTGGCAGAGGCCTGGAATTTAAGAGAGGTAGAAAGGAAATGTTTAAATGTGTTTAAGTTGTATGGTATATCTGAGAAGTATGGTAGAGTTACAAGGCTGGATAGAGTGAGAAACGAGGAGGTGGGGAGAAAAGCTGGGGTGGGAAAGGAGATGGCAGATAGGGCTGATGAGAGAGTATTGGAATGGTTTGGACACATGGAAAGAATAAGTCAAGAAAGATTAGTAAAAGAGATATGGAAGGCAGAGGTAGATGGAGCGAACTTGAGGGAACGACCGAGGATGAGATGGATGGATGGGATGAAAGGGACGTTGAGCAAGAGGGGAATGTCTGTCGTGCAAGGTAGGGAGAGGGCAGGAGATAGGGATAAGTGGAGAATGGCTGTGTATAGATGACACTGTGATGCGTTCAAGGGTAGAGGATGTGTTGGGGTTAGGGAGTGGTTATGTATGAATGATATTTTGAAGCAGCCCGATGGGAATTTTCCCCGTCTTCTTTCTCTCTCTCTCTCTCTCTCTCTCTCTCTCTCTCTCTCTCTCTCTCTCTCTCTCTCTCTCTCTCTCTTTTCATAAGGGGACGGGAAAGGGGGTCGCCGATAAAGTGAAGCGGCCTTGCTGTGGACGTGCTGTGTCTGGTTGCATTGTTTCTGACCCAGGGTAGTGGATGGGATACAGGGATGACCCGTCACCCATGAAGGGCTAAGATGAGAGAGAGGGAAGGGTGGTGGATGGGAGTGGGATATGTGGGAGTGGGTACTTGCCTCTTGACTTGGCTACCTCCCTTATAAGGAAGAAAAAGTCTTGGGCATATAGATAGATAGATTTTTAATTGTAATCGCGTATGACATTATATATGCACGGATTTCATCATTTATGATTTCCAGCAAATCGTTGATGTCCTAATCTAAGGAAAGTCTAGCTCGGTTACTCTAGCTTTGACCCCTTTTTTCATTTCATTCTGGTTAAAACCGAATAATTTTATTTAACGCAGCCTTGATTAGTACCCTTGGTACGAAGACACACTTTGTAGACTTCAC
>NC_134813.1:33405590-33410590 GCF_046742065.1 Oratosquilla oratoria | reverse complement strand
TCAATTCTTCGGCTATCTTGACTTTGACCTTGACCTATTTTTTTTTTCCGAAATCTAATGAGAGCATACAGAAATCATTGCCCACATTACTTGAAATCTTGGAATTAATTGATCCATTCAATCTCTCATGATGTTAATAAGGGAAACAAAGGAAAAATCAGCGACACAAAGAAACTCGACCAAAAACAATCCTTCCCTCCGAGTGAGGTCTTCGCAACAAAGAACACAAAAGCTGATGACTCGCTTGTATTGCAATAACTGTATCTTGCACAACAACTCCATCTTGTAACTCGATCGTACTTTGCACTGTATCGCGTCCATGATTAAGGTCCGTTTTTCTTGGTGCGATTAATTATTAGCCTACCACCGCAGCCGATGGCGGGTGACGCGCATCCTACTATCTGGCATCATATTTGAGTAAGCGTGTTGGTTATATGTTCGGTTAGATTGATCAGCCTCCCACTTTGCAGCTTGAAGCAAAACAGCCCCATAGAAAGGATTACAAAGGATTACAAATGAGGAGCATGCCGACAGGAGACCTATTAGTCCATAACTAGGTCAGATGCGGAAAAAATTGTAATAATGATAAATAAATAAAAGAAAAATAAATAAACAAATTAATGATATAGATAATAATACAAAAAATAAACAAATGCATAGGTACAGTTAGATAATAAACAAACAGGTAAATAGTAAATGATAATAAATTGACATATAACTAATAATAAACAATAATAATAAACAATACAAAAACAAAGAATTAGTGCTTTAGAGTCTAGACAATCTTTTGACGCCTGTCACTGAGCCATGAAAGATCATAGTTGACCGCTAATTATACCGAGAAAAATGTTCCTTTAACATGTATGACAACGTGTAACCCAGTATTAGGAATTAAAATGCAACAGGACCGTCAACAGCGTTCCCTGTCGATGGAACTAAAGGAGGAGGGGAGGGAGGGGGAGAGAAGAAGACATTTCGACTGTTGCCACGTCTTCAACCATGTGCTCTTTGTTGTTTTTGGAAATAAATTCATCTGCTGGGATTCGAACCCTCACCTGAGCGGCTTGCGTCTTACAAGATGAAGACCGTACCATCACGCCACCCTCATCTTGTAAGACGCAAGCCGCTCAGGTGAGGGTTCGAATCCCAGCAGATAAGTTTATTTCCAAAAATGTCAATTGACACAAACAAATGCTCTTTGTTGCAAACGTTCATGCTTCAGGGGCGAGAAGCAAGACGCATCATCATGCTGCGTGTCAAAAATGCTTAAGAGTCGTGTAGAGAGGGGACGTCGCCCAAGATTCATTCTATGAAAAATAGAAATAAATTAAAAATGAACCAAGGTATGACACTCTGCTCAGTTTAATGTCGATGTACACATTCTTGGCTAATGTTTATGACTCCGCAGTTTATCATTCTGTTAAGTGTTATGCTCTCCGGCTTGTGTACCGTACGACAGATGTCCTTGATATAATCCAAACCTCGGAAATCAATGAACGGAATCTGCATGGACGTCGGAGGGAATCGTCTCCCCTCCTCTCGTCTTCATATTCCATCAACACCTTCACCTTTATCGGGAAGTGCAGTCCCGAGGGTCTGACACTGTCCCCAAACACTTTTCACATAAGAAAAGCAGAATAACACAGCCTTTCCGCTCCTCTTCCTCCTCCTCCTCCTCCTCCTCTTCTTCTTCTTCTTCTTCTTCTTCTTCTTCTTCTTCTTCCTCCTCCTCTCCCACCTCCTCCTCCTCCTCCTCTTGTACAGACCCATAAAGAAAGAACACAGACAAAACCCACCCAAAGTTTCTTCCTAGATGTATCTATGGGAGGGCTCTAGGACCGCTGCCGGCTGTTGTGGGGCTGTGGGTTTCCAATTATCGAAAATCGAACCAACTGTTGTTCTGATAACTATCATGATGGCTTCAGTCATAAATGTCATTTGCGATCATTACCGTCTCTGTTCTATGATGTGGCTTTGCATGGTGGATCTGTGACGACCAACTAATTGGTTGGGTGACCGATTTATTAATTGGTTGGATAGTGAGTGGGATGGTTGGTGAGGTAATGAGTTGATTAATTGGTCGATCAGTTGGTTGGTTTGTCAGTTGATTGGTTATTGGTTGATTAGTTTGTTAGCTGAAGGTTGGTTGGTTGGCATTTTGTTTGTTTGTTGGTTTTCGTTTGTTTGTTTTGGTAGTTGATATACAGTTGGTGTTTTTTCTACAGACTATCTTAGCACAAAGACAAATGTATACATACACATATATGTATGTACGTATGTATGTGTGTATGTATGTATGTGTGTGTGTATGTATATATGTGTATCTATGTATGCATGTATGTACGTATGTATGTATGTATACATGTATGTATATATGTATGTATACATGTATGTATGTATTTACGTATGCATGTATGTATACATGTATGTATGTATGTATGTATGTATGTATATATGTATGTATGAATGTATGTATGTATGTGTACATGTGTGTGTGTATGTATTTATATGCGTATATGTCAACAGGAGACTTCATGAGGCCGCGTCAAGGAAAGGCCAAACGAGACGAGACGAGACTAGACCAAGTATGCGAGCAAGCATGACGCAAGCAGATCCTCCTCCTCCTCCTCCTCCTCCTCCTCCTCCTCCTCGTCTTCCTCCTCCTCCTCCTCCTCCTCCTCCCCTTCCTCCTCCTCTTCGATCTTCTTCATAAACGTCGGTCTCTCCTTATAGTTGTGATTTCCTGCGAAGCTTTATTTGTTTGCTAACTATTCATTCATTCAGTTATTTATTTCGTTTATTTAGCTATTTATTGACTTATTTATTTATTTATTTGTTTATCTATTTATTCGTTTATTTGTCTATTTCTACCTATTTAGTTATTTACTTGTTTGTTTATTTATTTATTTGTTCATTTGTCTGTTCATGTGTTCGTTTATTTATTTATCTATTAATATATTCATTTATTTGTTGATTTATCTGTTGGCATATATATTCGTTTTTCAATTGTTTATATGTGTCTAATCGTATATTCATTTGCTTCTATCTTCAGCTGTTTCCATCTATTCATTGGCTCGTTTATCTACCAATTTACTGACTTACAATTTTATTCGTGAATTTAGGCGCCTATTTTTTCTTCATTCATTTTCATATACCTATTTGTATCTTCATTAATTTCTTTTTATTTTCTGTTCAGATAACTCAGTCATTGTCATATCAGTGACAATGTAGTCATGATTTCCTTTAATAGTTTCGTTACTGCGTCGGTTTTTTTTGTTTTTTTTTGCCACACAGACGAATAAAATCGCCTGACGACACTCACATTCAAATTAAAAAAGTACCATTTGGTAACCATGGCAACAAGCAAACACGGAAGTGAATAGAGTAAGAGTTTACGGAACCCAATCGAACGATTTAGGTGTGTCGGATCGAATGTCTCCTTTGTGTTTGTGTATCCGCAAGTTATACTAAGGACAGTTCGGGGTTTGAGGTTAGGAATGTGTGTATGCGTTTGTTGCAGAACATAGCTGCTATTCATTTTTCGTACTCGATTTTTATTTTTATTTTTTTATTCATTTATTTCATTTTATTTGTTTTATTTTATCTATCTAATATTATTTATTTATTCATTTTTTCCTTATTTTATTTTATTTTACCTGTTTATTTATTATGATATACTTAGTTATTTGTTTTTATTGTATCTATTTATTTGTTTGTTTGATTTATCTATTTATTTATTTATTTATTTATTATCTTATTTATTTATTTATTTTATATATATATATTTTTTTTTTTTTTTTTTTTTTTTTTTTTTTTTTTTTTGTCATGGCGCCCATTGAGGTTGGCAGAAGTCTTCTTGTCTCCTCAGCAAGATCAACAGACTTCCTGTGCCAAAGAGTTTTCTTTGTGTGACGTCATAAGATAGACAAGAAGACTTCGGCTTTGCTGTTGCTGAGACGGAGGCTGAGGTTGGTGCCATTCATCACACGGACAAGAGAGACATCGTTCATAACTCTTACTCGCCCCCGGATCACCACCACCATCATCATTGTCGTCGTCACCATTATCATATGTATTGTCATCATAGTTATCATCATCATCATCGTCATCGTCGTCATCTCGTCGTCGTCGTCATCATCGTCGTTGTCGTCATCATCATCATCATCATCATCGTCATCTTCGCCGTCGTCGTAGTCATTATCATCATCATCATCATCATCATCGTGTTCATTGTTATCATGGACACTGTCATCGTATTCATCATTATCACCATCATCATCATCATTATCATCACCATCCGTATTTTCACTTCTAGCGTCATCATCATCATCATCATCATCATCATCATCATCATCATCATCATCATCATCATCATCATCATCATCATCATCATAAGTTACAACAAAGTAGTGTCTTAGTGACTCCCCAACTCTCTGGTGCCACGACGCCACTCCACCTGGCACCATCTGTCTCAACCACTGTCGCCATCAACTCCCATCCACTATGACGTCACAATATCCCCTTAGTCAGTACGAAGTCCTGTTCTTAGATGAATAGAATCGTTTGACTTTAACTAGAACAAAGTCACTAAAGAGAATCATTATATCAAAGTTGCATTCAACCTAGTTCTTCCCCTCAGGTGAAATAGATCGTTTGGCGTCTGATGAGCTCAAAAGATCAATTCTGGGATAATAGCCTCGCATTGGGCCTTTTTTTTTTTTTTTTTTCTTTTTTATCTCCTCTCCACTGTGGCATGACTCCAGTTAGTTCACAAGCCAGTCGGCAATCAGCGTGATATGACATTATCGTGCATCTGAATTCTGACGTTGGTCAACAGTTTTGAGGTATATATATTTGATAATGGATGTTACTGTAATATATATGTATATATAGATATATATATATATATATATATATACACATACATATGTCATATTCAAAGTTAAAACTAATTCGGAGCCACAAATGCGACATGGCAACCGCAACTATCCGTGCAACGA
>NC_134813.1:33398090-33400590 GCF_046742065.1 Oratosquilla oratoria | reverse complement strand
CCCCGCAGCCTCCCTCTGCCACCTCCCGTTCCCCCGCTCCTCGTAATTACCAGCAGCTGGAACAAACACCTACACCTGATGCTGGTACCACCAAGTCGTAATTGGCAGTTACTTCCCCCTATGTAAAGTATCTCTCCGCTTTTTCTTTCTTTGTCCACATTTTTCAACCGTTTCCCCTTTTGGACAGCCGCCAGTAAGAAACCTAACGACGTTTTTTTTTTTTTTTTTTTTTATAGAAAAAGCGTCCCCAAGACCTAACAATATTTACCACTTCCCAACACTATAGTGAAACCGTCCACGCAATCTTGTCAAAAAAAGGAAAACATTAAATACCAGTAATGTTTATTTATAGATTTCCGCTCTTCTGTCTCCTGTGATGGTACTAACTTAATATATTAAAAGTTATGTATATAACACAGTTCATCTTTGTATGTTAGTAAAGATAAATTCTTCTTCATATTACTTCGTGAATTCAAAAGTCATTAGTGTGTCATCCAGTTTGAAACTTGATATATCCACATCGGGGCAGATTTACTTATGAGCTCAGTCAAGTTTTCATCTTTATATAAATTATTTTCCCCCAAGGAAAATTACGTGGACTTTTCCGGTGCTAAGAAGCGTGTTTAACTTGCCAAAGTTTGCTTTGAAGTATACGCGGTCAATGAAGAGCATTACACGTCTACACGTGCTGCTACACGCGCGTTTCCTGAAAACTTCGCGAATTCTGAAGAGATCCTATAGAACAGTAATTCTTTCTTTCAGTCTTTTTTTTTCTTTTCGTTCTTCATTTTTTATCTTATCTTCTCTCTCTCTCTCTCTCTCTCTCTCTCTCTCTCTCTCTCTCTCTCTTTCTTTTCTGGCAGGTAGACAAACAGCACGGCATAAGTCAGGTTTCCATACGAGTAAACAAACAGATGTTTGGGAATCATTTCTGTAGATCCACGACTGTAGAACCATATCAGTTGTGTTTATAATAGACAGACTCCTGTAAAAGCTTTATTCTAATGAACCACTGACCTTTTCTTTTTCCACAAGAAAAAACGAGTCTTTAAACGCAATGTATTATATTTTTGCTTCTTTGGTTTTACTCAACGTACCACGAAAACCTGTATTGTCTTTGCTTACTTTCCCACACTAAGTTAGCCAACACTCGTATTGCCCGAGGAACAAGATTGTCCAAAAAGGATAAAATCTCCGGTGAAAATATAAAGTCCATTACAACCAACTAACCCGCAGTGATTTCAGAACAGTCACCCATGCTCTTATCAGCCGGGAAGTCTGCGACAAATTCAAGATTTAGTAGTGATCTTTTTACCATGAGAAGTGAACCCTGTACGGGGTTTAATTTTTAAGTTCAGTGCTGGTAATATCTTAGGGACTCTAGTGACACCCTTACGGACCAGTGGCACGCAGTATTCTTTCGTTAATGGAGATTTACCTCTACTCAGAAAAGAGTCGTGATTACGTTCAACTTCTGTTATCCTTCCGTTTTGATATTCTACTTAGATCTCCACTTGACCAATTCAAGGACCCCCAAATCTTTGGTGAGTCATTGTACACAAGAGTGGAAGTTCTGGATATTTCTGTCAATAAAAATGGAGAGGGTAAATACATGCCAACAAAAGGTGTCTTAATACTTGATTAGTTTTCGGAAACTGTTTCAGCCTTTGAGGACGAAACACAAGTCGAAAATTAAGATTCATTCCTACCGTTTTGCCTTTACTTTCTCCATTTTGCATGTAACACACACACACACAAACATCCCCGAAAAAAATACCCATCAAGAAAACTTTAGAATATAGTCATGGTTTGCGTTTTCTGCGTAAGTGCTTAACTTAATCATATCATTCTGAGCAATACCCGGCTGTTTTATTCATTATAAACAGAACCTTTTGGCCCCAACGACATAACACGAAGACTCGTACCTACTTTCTCTTTCAGAAGAAACCTCAGGCACAGGGTAGAATCATACACTAACGTTCAGACCAGAAGCCTGCAGAGCAGAAATAATGTTTCCTTCAATCTCGTTTGTGCCGAGAAATCAATGCGATTTTCCCCTGATGGAATGGAATGGAAGGAAGGGGACGGGAGGGGAGGGGAGGGGAGGGGAGTGGGAGGGGAGTCCTTACCAATGCCCACAACCATAGAAAAACGAAATGAAAATGGAGCTAAAGAAAAAGCTGGTGGCGACGTGGTCGAGGACTTTGGTGGCAGACTTGGCCTCATAATAATACAGTTCTCTGTAACAGCATGAATATTTTCATGTCGGGGGGAAGGAAGAGAGCAGTCATAAGTTACGGCGACTGTCAGTTCACACCCAGAAAATGTTCACACAGTCTTTCTCTCTCTCCGTCTCGATCTCGACCTCTCGCTCTCTCCCCCCACCCTCTCTCTCTCTCTCTCTCTCTCTCTCTCTCTCTCTCTCTCTCTCTCTCTCTCTCTCTCTCTCTCTCTCTCTCTCTCTCTCTCTCTCTCTTTCTCTCTCTCTCTCTCTCTCTCT
>NC_134813.1:33385590-33393090 GCF_046742065.1 Oratosquilla oratoria | reverse complement strand
CGGTGATGTCACAGTTCTTAACGTTTCCGTGCTGTCACCTTCACGTTTCTTTCACGATACAGACACCGTAGCATCATCATAGTCATCGTAGTGATGTGTCACTTTTGCGAGTATACGAAGTTTATCGAAAGTATGTGAGTATTTATTTTCTTCTTGACTATTTGATGTATTTTTATGTACTGGAGTTCCGTTTTTTTGTTTAAAGCGTTTTTCCTTTTCCAGCAAGATAGTTTTAAGGTAATAAGAGCGAAAGTATATCTGCGTAAGTCACATTTAGGTAACCCGAACGTCATCTGTATCACTAAACTCACTAAAGATAGAGCAGACTCAAAAAAGCCCACATCATTTTTCTTTCTTTCTTTCTTTCTTTTGCACAAGGGGAGAGTTCAACAGTCATATTTTCTCTTTCTTAAGAAAGAAAATCCACCCAGGGAGTGGGGGAGAAAGAACGAGGAGACTACTAAAAAAAAATAAACAAATAATATGTATATAAATATATATATATATATATACATATATATATATATATACATATATATATATATAAATATATATATATATATATACATATATATATATATATCAACCACAATGCACTTTAATTCTAAGCCATCAACATTGGGTGTCCCGTGGAGGCAACATGCAGAAATTGAAACGTGGTACGACCAAGGACTCGAACTTGGCTAGGATTAAGTCACTACAGCACTTGTAACGCGATAGCCAGATTTGAGTCCTTGGTCGTACCACGTTTCAATTTCTGCATGTTGCCTCTACGGGAACACCCGATATTGATGACTTAGAATTAAAGTAAATTATGGCTGATAAAAATGTATCGCTATTCACTGGAACCCATTCAGTGTTGTACACACACACACACACACACACACACATATATAAATATATATATATATATATATATATATATATGTATGTATATATATTCTAAAGGATTTATTTCAGAAGGAAGGGATCCAAAAGCCCCAACCCCTACGGCGTGGAAGTGACTCGAAAAAACTCCACACAAGGAAATCCGAGGTCAAAGTCCTCGGCAGTCTTTGAACTGAACGTTCAGGGAATTTGGGTGTCAAGACATCGCCCAACGAAGGAAATCAGCATCTGAGAGTTTAAAGGTAGATTAGTTCTGGAAAGGGACCGACCCTCGAGACTAACTGATAGAGTCTGCCGAAGGCAAGGCCAAGAGAAGAGGTCCTCAGGGATGCAAGAGTTCGAGGGTCCTCGAGGTGGGTGGTGGTGGGGGTGGTGGGGGTGGGGGGGCCTCTTCACTCAGAGTTCGCGAACGCCTACCAAGCAAAAGGACTAACGTAATTACACTGTTTAGGTGCGAGAACGAAGTCAAAAAATTTTGCCCAATTAGCTGAAGAGTCGACGTCTCCAGGACCACGACGCAACGTTTTCGGATTTTTTTTTTTTTTTTTTTTTTTTTTTCTTAATAACGGTTGAATAGGGTGCACTGAAACATGCGGCTGGGTTTGGGCAAACACGTGTTAAACGCTTACTGACAAAGTGGCTTTTCATAAACAGTGTTTAACCTCGCCATCCCTTGGTGGGAGGACAAGGGTGTGGAGGGATGGGGAAGGCTCGAAAGACGATCAAGGAAATCTCATCCACATGACTTTCGGACTTCCGTTCATGAAACTTTAAACGAAATTTTCATCCACCTACCAGGAGACTTCACTCATCTGGGGACCGATTTTGGGAAAGGAAAAAGCAAGTTTAGTCCTCTAACATTAACCAGAACAAAATATGCAAAGGGTTGCATCCTACTGAAGAGCTAACGGAGAGGTGAACACCTTCGAAAGGGGCCCTGGTGCCTCGCCATCGGTTCTTCGGCATCGATGTCGTCCCCAGCCGAACCCCTCGAACTCGATGACGCAGTTTAGGAATATCGTTCCGGCGAAGGACGAAAGACGAATGAGGGGCGACCACTGGCCATGAAGGCGCCAGTGATCGATCGAGACCCCCTTGAGGTCAGAACCTAAACAACCAACCCACCCACCCCACACACACACACACTTGGCTGGAACAAAAGCTAGAAAGTGCGTCATACGTTGAAGAGGTTAAAGGCGTTATCACACTGGGCTGTTTTTCCTCCGACATCCAGTTAATCGGCGGTACCGCCAACCTCCAGCACTTTTTCGCCTCAAAATCACCATGGCATTTTTTTTTAACCTAGAATGTTATTTAACATCCTGTAGGAAAATGATTCCTCTACAGCCCGAAAGCTGCGAGCTGCAAATTTGCTCCAACAGTCGAAGGAAAACTAACCCAGAGCGATAACGTCTTTATCCAGTCCCAAGGAGACTGACCACCAGACTCTCTGACAACGACGCCGATGTAGACGCTCGGGCCAACATCGCCATAGGTGTAAGCCCGAACGACAGATGCTACGCATCCTTCCAACAGTACCACCACCACCACGCGCTTGACAACAACGCCTCAACACTTTTCAGCACAGCTTGACAACACCACAACCTATCCACGTTTCTTCGGGAGGAATAGCACAATGGTGGCACTACAACAACAGATGCGACTGACATCACTACGACGCAGTTGAACGCTGTGACAACATTGATGGAAATGTTGGATTTGTGCGTACATTTGTCAGGGAGTCAACATCTAGTTTGAATATTCAGGTTCTCCATTCCTAACATCGCTTCGGGTGGAGTAGATCTGATCTAACATAGATCACCCAAACCTAGAGGAACACAACCCAAAGCAACATGGCCAAGAGCAACCCAACTTTACCCAACCCAACCCCGACTCCACCCAACTCAACCCAAACCAATCTTACCCAAATCAACCCTACCCAAGCTGACCCCTAACCATACTAAACCAACCCAATCCAATTAACCCCAGTTCAGCCCAGCCCAACGCAGCCTATCCCAACTTCACCCAAATCAAACTAACCCAACCCAACCCAACTCTACCCAACCCTAACCCACCCAACCTAACTCATTGCAGCCCAACCCAACCTAACCCAGCTCCACCCAACCCAAATAAAATCAACCCTACCTAAAACAACCCAAACCAATCCTAACCCAACCCATCTCAGCTCTGCCTAACCCAGCCAACCTAACCCATCCCTATTTAACTCAAATCAACTCAGCCTAGCCCCACCCAATCCAAACCAACCCACCCCAGCCTAGCCTAGTTCAGCTCAAACAAACCTAACTCAAACCAACCCAACCCAACTTAACCCAACCCAATCTTACCCAACCCAACTTAACCCAACCTAACCCAACCTATCCCAACCCAACCCAACCCAGCCCAACCCAATCTTACCCAACCCAACTTAACCCAACCTAACCCAGCCCAACCCAGCCCAACCCAACCCAACCCTATCTTACCCATCCCAACTTTACCCAACCCAAACTAACCCAACCTAACCTAACCTAGCCCAACCCAGCCCAACCCAACCCAACCCAGCCCAACCCAATCTTACCCAACCCAACTTAACCCAACCTAACACAACCCAGCCCAACCCAGCCCAATCCAACCCAACCCAATCTTACCCAACCCAACTTTACCCAACCCAAACTAACCCAACCCAACCCAGCTTAGCCTAGCTCAATCCAACCCACTCCAACACAACCCTGCCCAACCCAGCACAACCCAACTTAACCCAGCCTAATGGAATATTGTATAACCTAGCCTAACCAAAAAATAGCCCCCGACAACACAAAAACAGCAACGTCGTAAGAAATATTTTTCAGAGTGACAGTACTGCTCCAAGGCAACACCCCCACCCCACCCCACGGTGGCACATGGGGGAAAAGGGGGGACAACCCCCTCCCCCTTCCCCCACAAAGCCCCCTTTGTCTGTTCTCCGATAGGCCGGATAGCTACCCAAGCTTCACATTACACATCGTCAGGCCCCACACTGTTGTTGCTGTTGTAGTTTTTGTTGTTGTTGTTGTTAATGTTGTTGTTGTTGTTGTTGTTGTTGTTAATGCTGATCCAATTGGTACTATTACTCAATAACTACCGTTACTACTGCTGTCATTACTACGGGTTTTAGAACTGTTACTGTTATTTCTACCACTACTACTGCCACTACTGCTAGTGTTATTACTACTGCTGTTGCTATTACTACTTCTAACATAATTACCGCTACTTCTCTTGCTGCTAGTGCTACTACTACTACTACTACTGTGAGTATCAGCAGTATTAGTTATAGTAGCAGTACAGGTAGTACTACTATTGCTAATACTTCTATTACGAATAATGTTCCTCGTATCATTGAGGTTATAATTTATTTCATTACTATTCCTACTACTATGAGTTATAGACGTAGTAGTAGTAGTAGTAGCAGTAGTAGTAGTAGCAGTAGAAGTAGTAGTAGTAGTAGTAGTAGCAGTAGAAGTAGTAGTAGTAGTAGTAGTAGTAGTAGTAGTAGTAGTAGTAGTAGTAGTGGTAGTAGAAGTAGTAGTAGTAGTAGTGGAAATAGTACTGTAACTAATATTAACCTTGTTCCTACTAATACCACTGCTACTACTACTGCAACTTCGACTACTACTACTACTACTACTACTACTGCTACTGCTACTACTACTGGTACTGTTGATGCTGCTGCTCCCACGACTACTAACACCATTACAGATCACCATCAGAATCAAAGGTTGTTGCAACTTTTCATCTTCCTTGAGCGCCCCTCGCACCACAGAACAGAGCACCGCGCCGTCCTTAGTTTTTCTACAGTCTACTCAACAAGAATGCACTCAGATCGTTAAGTGCACTAGATCCACCACGATAGGGGGCGACCCTTGACCACATAGTCCACCCCACTTCCCCTCCCCCACGAGGAACAGCGTACACGCGTCGCGCGCAGAGCCCGGACCGACGGAGGAGACGACGATGAACTGAACAGAGAAGAAGCAGCGAGTCAGTCGCACACGCACGCACTGCCCGGACGTCCTTCCTTGCTCGCAGCGCCCGAGCTACTGCCGCCTTACAGACAACCACCCCGCCCACCGCCGCCGCCGCCACCGCCACCGCCACCGCCGCCGCCGTCACAGCCACTACCACTACAGCCACCACAACCCCTTCTCTCTCTCTCTCTCTCTCTCTCTCTCTCTCTCTCTCTCTCTCTCTCTCTCTCTCTCTCTCTCTCTCTTTTCCTCCCACCCGCCCAGCCTCCCCTGGGGTTTCTTTATCAACAACATCGTCATCCCCCCCACCCCCGTCCCCATTTTTTTTCGCCTAAATTTCCGTCTCTGCTTTCGTTTCTGTGTGACCTCGCCTCTTTCTCCTCCTCCTCCTCCTCCTCCTCCTCCTCTTCCTCCTTCTCTCTCTTTCGCTTTTCTCCCCTTCCTTCTCGTTTTTCTCCTCCGTTCTCATCCTCCCTCCCTCTCTTCCTCTACCTCTTTCCCCTAGTCCTCATCCTCCTCATCCTCCTTCTTCTTCTTCTTCTTCTTCTTCTTCTTCTTCTTCTCTTCCTCTTTCTCCTTCTCTTCCTCCTCCACTTTATCCTTATCTTCCCAATCCTTCTCCTATTCTTACACCTCCTTCTCCACATCCTCCTCTTCTTCTTCTTCTTCTTTCTCCACCTCCTCCACCTCCTCTTCCTCCCACTCCTCCTCGCCGTCCTCCACTTCGTCCTCCTTTTCTTTTACTTCCTCCTCCTTGCATTCTCCTCCTTGCATTCCTCCTTGTTCCTTGTATTTGCTCCTCCTTATCCTCGCTCTTCCTCTTGGCTCCTCCACCTCCTCTTCCTTCTCTTCTTCTTTTCCTTCTCCTCCTCCTCTTTCTCTTTCTCCTCCACTTTGCTTTTTTCTTTATTTTCTTCCTTTTTTTGTCCTTCCCCCGTCAAAATCATCACTAGCTTAGCATCACCACACTCAACATTAACTCTAAGTGTCGATCCTGTATCATCACCATAGTCGTCGTCGTCATCACCGTCATTCTCATCATCATCATCATCATCATCACCATCATCATCATCATCATCATCATCATCATCATCATCATCATCATCATCATCATCATCATCATCATCACCACCACCATCTCCGCCATCACAACTACACCCGTCCTCACCATCACCACTTTCACCACAGAATCACCACCACCCTTGGCTTCGCGCCGTACCAACGGAACCGGTGAAAATAGCCCCAACACTCTAAACCAACATGTCCATCACCTCCTTTGCTTACTTAGGTGACAAGTTTTTCGTCAGCATAGCATTTATCATCAGCACTGCCGTCAGACCTGCGATATCGGCGTGACACACACACACACACACACCCTCCCCACCTCTCGGACACCCCCTCTTCCTCCTCCTCCTCCTCCTCCTCCTCCTATTTATCATCCTCGTCGTCGCTGTCGTCGTCGTCGTAGTTGTATATGTTTCTCTTTCTTTTTAGAGACCTTGGCTTGGCTCTTCCTCCTCATACGCCTCCCCCTTCCTCTTCCTCCTCCTCCTCCTCCTCCTCCTCCTCCTTTACGCTAATAGCTTTGATTTCCTAAAGCTATAGCCTCCTCCTCCTCCTACCCCTCCTCCTCCTCCTCCCCTCCTCCTCCTCCTCCTTCTCCTCTTCCTCCTCCTCCTTCTCCTCTTCCTCCTCCTTTCCTCCTCTTCCTCCTATTACTCATCTCCTCTTCTTCCTCGTCCACCCCACCTCTTCCTCAATATACTCATCCTCACCTCCCTCTCCCTCCTTTTCTTTTTTCTCCATCTCTTTCCATTCATTCATTCCTCTTCTTCTTCTTCCTCCTCCTCTCCCTTGTCCACCTTTTACTCCTCTCTACCTCCTCCTCTTATTCCTCTACACCTCCTCCTTTCCCTCCTCCTCTCCCTCCTCATCTTCCTATTCCTCTCCACCTCCTCCTGTTCCTCTTCCTCCCACTCTTTCTCACCCTCCTGCTCCCCATCTCCTCCTCCTCCTTCTACTCCTCCTCCCCTCCTTTCCCCCATCTTCCTCCTTATCCACTTGCCACTCCTCCTCCTCCTACTCCTCCACCTACCCCTCTTTCATTCCATCCTCCTCCCTCCCTTCTACCCCTCCTTCCTCCATCCTCATCTTACTCCTCTTATTCTTCCTCCTCCTTCTCCCCCTCCTGCCTCTATCCATCTTGTACTCTTCCTCCTCTCACTCTTCCTCCTCTTCATCCTCCTCCTTTCTCTCCCTCATTTCCCCACCCATCTCCTACTCCTCCTCCTCCTCCTCCTCCTTCTCTTCTTCCTTTTCTCCATCCTCCTCATTTCTCCCCCTCATTTCCCCAGCCATCTCCTACGCTTCCTCCTCTTTCCCTTCTTCCTCCTCTTCATCCTCCTCCTTTCTCTCCATCCTGCTCCCATCCATCTCCTCCTCTTCTTCCTCTTCTTCATCCCCCTCCTCTCTCCCTCCTGCTCCCATCCATCTCCTACTCTTCCTCCTCTCCTTCTCCTCCGTTCTCCTCGTTCTCTCTAATTATCTTTCCATGTATGCTCACTTGATCTTCTCCACCTGTTGTTACTAATGAACATGCTTGCTTGCTTGC
>NC_134813.1:33370590-33373090 GCF_046742065.1 Oratosquilla oratoria | reverse complement strand
GTGCTCCTTGTGTATGCAAATTTGCATGATGATGGGATATTCTTTAAAAGGGGTGGGGGAGAAGGGAAGAAGGAAAGGGTAGGGGGTCTGACAGAATTACAACCTGCGTGAGATGAAAAATTATCATTCCCTCCCCTCCCTCCCTCCCTCCCTCCTTCCCAACTCCTACCCTCCCACCTTTCCCCTCTTAGATGATCTACAAAGAAATGAATCTCGACTTGTTCAGGTCTTCTTTCAGCGCACAAACGATTTATTCAGGTTATGAATAATTCTGTATCAAAAGAGTCACGAATAGCAAGCCTTCGGAGTGGCCAATCTCGCTGTCGCCAGGAGAATGTATTCAGCTGAGAGGAAGAGCCGAAGAAACCAAAGGATCAAGACACTCCCGCCACCACCCCCCCACCACCCCACCCCACCGCTGTGTAGGCAACAGTCGTGATAATTTCGGAAAGAGGTTGAAATCTTTTCTCTGTGTGAAATCCATTTCTGCGGTCGGAGTTACGATCCACGTCAAAGGAAACCCAAACGTTTTCGTCGGTACGACTATCCCTCAACGATGATCGTTCCAGCCTCAACGATGATCGCCAAACGATTGTCTCGAGCCTTAATTCTTCGTTTCCAAATGGGGCTGCTTTTGCATCGAGCTGCAAATTAGGAGGCTGATCATTCTAACCGAACATATAACCAACTCACGCTTACCCAAACAGGATGCCAGATAGTAGGATGCGCGTCACCGCCATTGGCTGTAGTAGTAGGCTAACATTCGCACACAAGAACATAAGAATGAAGAAGACTGCAGGAGACCATAAGGCCTACAATGGACAGTTCCATGTCTATTACCACCTGTTATCCCCATCCATAAAGTTGTCTAGCCGTTTCTTAAAACGACTGATAGTTTCAGTGCTCACCACGTGGTCACAAAACCTACTTTTACGTTGTCTTCGAATGTGGACTACGTCATTATCTCTCATTTCATAAAAATTCTAAAATAATTTGATTATTTGTCTATTTATCTATTCACTGATTTATTCATTCATTTATCTATTCGTTTATTTATCTATTTATTTATTCAATTCTCTGTTTATCTACTTATCTATTCATCTCTTCGTTTGTTTGTTTGTTTTTGTTTGTTTATTTGTTTGTTTATTTGTCATATTTTGATATTAACAATTCTTAATAAAAGTTGTTTTTTTAATTATTATGAAATATGACACGATTGCATTTTCTCAGGCATTCTACGTCGATAATGGCTCCGTCTTTCCACTTTTTATCTATTTATCTAATTATCCATTTATTCATCTATCTATTTACTTGTTTATTCATTTTATTTATGTATTTATTTATTCTTTTTTATTATTTATCTATTTTTATCAATTTGTTTATTTGCTTGTTTATCTATTTGTTTGTTTATTTATTTGTTTCTTTGTTTATTTATTTATTAATTCATTCATTTACTTTATTTGTATATACATTGTTTTCTATTAATTTATTTATTTATCTATTTAGCCATTTATTTTTTAATTACTACCGGGAGAGAATATTGTTCCAATGAGAGAGATGAGAGACTCCTCCAGTCGTGTGTGTGTGTGTGTGTGTGCGTGTGTGTGTGTGTGTGTGTGTGTGTGTGTGTGTGTGTGTGTGTGTGTGTGTGTGTGTGTGTGTGTGTGTGTGTGTGTGTGCGTGTGTGTGTGTGTGTGTGTGTGTGTGTGTGTGTGTGTGTGTGTGTGTGTGTGTGTGTGTATTCACCTTGGTCTTTTGGATCACGTGTTGGACTCGTGATCGACAGCTATTTCCCTCCCGGAAGAGAGCTCAGAGCTCGTATGACCGATCTATGGGTAATGCTATGACCTTACACACACACACACACACACACACAACTCCCCGCCCACGAGAGTCGGAGTAACGACCCGAAGCGCAGCGATACCGAAATAATTTCGGCCCTGGGCAGGATTCGAACCAGGTACTGCCGCACCTCCGTACTGGCAGTCCAATACTCTATCAACCGTACCACCGAGTTTGAGTGTGTGTGTGTGTGTGTGTGTGTGTGTGTGTGTGTGTGTGTGTGCGTGCGTGTATTTATTTACCTAGTTGTATTTACCTAGTTGTATTATACGGGAAGGAAGCTATGTTCGTGGTGACCCGTCTTTGTATCTCTCAGCATCAAGTTTTTTTCTTAAAATCTTGAATAGTGTTTGCACACACTGTTTCTTTGTCCAATTTGTTCCAAATATCTATCACTCTGTGTGGGAAGCTATTTTCTTCATATCTCTTCTGTAATTATATTTTTTTGTTTCTTTTTGTGTCCTCTTGTTTTTCCATTGTCCCATTTCAATAAGTCATTCTTATCTAAGATTTCCATTCCCTTCATAATTCTATAGATAGTTAGTAGGTCTCCTCTTTCCCTTCTTTGTTCCAGAGTTGGTAATTCTAATTTGGACAGTCTTTGTTCATATGTCATTTTGGAAAGAGTTGGTGCCAGTTTTGTTGTTGCTCTTTGTAT
>NC_134813.1:33113090-33358090 GCF_046742065.1 Oratosquilla oratoria | reverse complement strand
TTCCGACGGCGTCACGAGTGCTCTCCAAGATTAGGAAACCTCCTACATTCGTACCGAAATCTAGAAAATTCCGGGCACTAGAAGCATTTCCTAAGATTCTATTATGTTGTCGAAAGCCATTTATATATATATATATATATATATATATATATATATATATATATATATATATATGTACATATATAAATACATGTACATATATATATATATATATATATATAGATAGATAGATAGATAGATAGATAGATAGATATATCAACCACAATGCATTTTAATTCTAAGCCATCAACATCGAGAGACTCGAGGAGGCCAACATGCAGAAATTGAAACGTGGTACAGCCAAGGACTCGAACCTGTGCTAGCACGTGACAAGTGTTAGTGACTTAACCGATTGCGCCATCAATATATATATATATATATATATATATATATATATATATATATATATATATATATATATATATATATATATATATGCCTTTGGCGGAATTCGGGGGAATTTGAGACATCACATGACTGGATCACACGCGTTGATCCTCTGGTGGGACTCGAACACTCAGACTGTCGAAATATGATATTAAATGAGTAGATAATGAGATATAAGCGAATAGATAAAGGAATGTAGCTAATTGTTGGAAAAGTGATATAATGCCTGACCTCAGTTATCTGACCCATTTATTCCTGAGCTTTGACATGGGATCGTTCATTTGGCTTCGGAATGATGTACGGCTGGTTTGAAGCGACCTCCAATGCATCTTTGTGCCGGAGTGCATGATCAAGCACTGTCACCATCCCATGACTTCGTTGAGGACATACCCTCTCTCTGGTTATTGAGAGAGAGAGAGAGAGGGAGGGGGACAGGGAGAGAGAGAGGAAAAGGGAGAGAGAGAGAGGGGGGGACATGGAGGGAGAGAGAGAGAGAGAGAGAGAAAGAGAGAGAGAGAGGAGGACAGGGAGAGAGAGAGGAAAAGGGAGAGAGATAAACAGAGATAGAAAGGAAGCGAGAGAGGGATAGGGAGAGAGAGATAAAGAGAGACAGAGAGTTAGAAAGAGAGAGAGAGAGAGAGAGAATAAGAGAAAGTCCCTTGTAGACTCTAAAGAGAAATAATTCGAAGACATACTAAGACCGTTGACTCCTCAACATGTGATGCACCGCAACAAGAACAATCCTCACTACTTTTCGGGGGGGGGGGGAGACTAGCCCAAAGAGATGATGCATACATTTCAATATGCATTGTCATCATGTCTCAATTACAAATGCAATATGTGGCCATAATGGCCCTATAGAGGCACGTTACATCAGTTCGTATGGCTGTTTGAATCTGTGTTGCCAAGCGAACTGCTTACATGGTAAGTTGCCTTTGTTCGAAAATACTCCAGACACGACAACCCAAGTTTACGGTCACTTATGTTAGATTTTAGTCGCAAAATAGAACAGAGGAGACGTCTCTTATATATATATTTTCGAATCAACAATAGGATTGAAGGATCGGGTTGAAGAATATTCACGTCGACAATTTATTCTGGTTCACCCAAGACGCTCTTCTTTACCTCAGAGAAACTTTCCTTCCGTACTCCAAAAGCAAGACCCAGTGGTTAGACAATAAGTCTTTTTCCTTCCTCCACTTGCTCTTCCTCTTCTTCCTCTTCTTTTTCTTCTTCTTCTTCTTCTTCTTCTTCTTCTTCTTTTTCTTCTTCTTTTTCTTCTTCTTCTTCTTCTTCTTCTTCTTCTTCTTCTTCTTCTTCTTCTTCTTCTTCTTCTTCTTCTTCTTCTTCTTCTTTTTCTTTTTCTTTTTCTTTTTCTTTTTCTTTTTCTTTTTCTTCTTCTTCTTCTTCTTCTTTTTCTTTTTCTTTTTCTTTTTCTTCTTCTTCTTCTTCTTCTTCTTCTTCTTCTTCTTCTTTTTCTTCTTCTTCTTCTTCTTATTATTATTATTATTATTATTATCATTATTATTATTATTATTATCATTATTATTATTATCATCATTATTACTATTACTATTATTATTATATTATTATTATTATTATCATTATCATTATCGTGATAATAATAATTATTACTATAATTATAATTATTGTTTTTATTGTTGCATAGTCATCATCATCATCATCATCATCATCATCATCATCAACCGCCCAAATCTCTCGTCTGCTAACTAGGACATTTTTGTAGCCAAGGACCCCACACACACATAACCTCCCACACACACACCCAACCACCATCGTGTATAATTTAAGGACATTTTAATACCGGACTCGGGGAAGCTATTGCAAACCTTTGTCACAACATCCGACAAGCTATCACATATCTTTGTTACCCCACAGTGAAGAAATTTCCTCCTACGTGCTTATTCCATTGTTGGGGATATATCCTATGACTCCGTCCCAGTTGCCCTCTTTGGCTCTAACTTACACTTGCTCGGGAGTCATGTTGCACATTGCGACCTTTGTAGCCAATAGTCACCCCTTTTCTACGTTCTCTTTGTTGTATTGTACACCATGTTCTTCTTACTCCAAATTATGTTAACCTGTAAGTCATCACACCTATATATAGAGATTTTGTAAATTTATGTAAATAAGTTAACCAGACTAGGGCAAAGGAAACGAGATAGGTGTTCTTAAGCTCTCATCTCCACTGCCGACAACTGATAATTCCACTGCAGGTGGCCACATGGGTAGCCCAGTCTGCCATTATCAAATGATGACCCTGGTCTGCGGTCGTTATCGCAGCTAGACACCCAGCCGCCTGTTCTGCCGGACTATCTGACGACCCGTCGCCTGCCCTGCCTGACTGCCGTGTCTGCTGCCTCCCTGTTGTGCCTACTGCCTTCCACCGCCACCTGTCCTGCTGGGCTCCCATGCCTGCCGCCTGCCGGACGGCCTGCCCCGTTTGCCCTGCCACACTGCTGCCGACCGCAAACCGCCGCTGCCTGCCGTAGGACTGTCGCTTGCCCTGCCGGACAGATGCCCGTCCACCAGCTGCCAATCGCCGCTCCCTGCCAGCCTGCCTGCCGCCTGCCCGGCTGGACCGCCTACTTGTCCACGGACCACTTCCAGCTGTACCGCCTGCCCGTGCACGGACCACTGCCAGCCGGTCCGCCTACTCGTCCACAGACCACTACCAGCTGGGACCGCCGCCAAGGAGATTTTTCTACACTGTTCCAAGAGTTCCACGGCCGTTATCACCTGGTAACTGTGCCCAGAAGTTCCCTCAATTCTAAGGCTGCAGTAATTTCTCCACGATTGACCTCGTAAAAGCATTTCACCGGATCCCCGTCCACCCAGCGGACATCCCGAAGTCTGCCATAATCCCACTCAAAAAACTCTCGACAGATTCGATCAACTTGTCCCAACCATGAATTCTGTGGGCGTCTCTCCCTTTGTCTCCTTCATCCAGGGTTCCTGTCTCTTGTGGAGACATCCCTGTGAGTAGTATCAACATCAGGGAAGTGTGCCACAGGCCCACATAGAGTAAGTTACATAGTAGTGTCCCCAGTTTAAATAATCTCTGGATCTCTTCTCATCATCGCCTCAATCTTAACCTATTTATTACCACAGCTCTCCTCGCCTCGCATCCTATATGATCATACCGGAATCACGAAATCCCACCATCCACTGCCAACGAAAAAAAATCCATCCTTTTCAGGTCTGTATCCTTCTTTTGGGTACCATCTCATGTTGGCATCACCGGCAACAAAGGAGAGGTGGCATCCATCCCTTTCGACATCTCTACCCAAGTGGCAGCGACTGGTTTCTACCCAGTTTTCCTACCCAAAACACTAAACACGTGATAAAGACGCTGAGAACAACGCCCAATAAACCATGTGAGAATAATTTAGCCCCACATGGTGCATACATGGCTGTCCTCACAACAACGCAACCGGCCTTTAGAAACGGCACTAGTACGCCTAAGAACAGGACATTCCCGCCTCACACCTAATGGCCACCTCATGGCAGGAAACGATCCTCACACCTGCTCTCCTCACAACACCACACATACTCGTAGAATGACCGATTTACACAACACTCCGCAACAACAGCCTACTCTCTCATCTATTCCCCCAAACAACATTAACACTCCGCCAAATTTTGGGCAACAAAGCACCAATATTTCTATCATCTCCGTTCAGATTTATGCAGAAAACAGGACTCCCAGCCACACTATAAACGCACTTGACTAACAAGACCAATTCATGAAATATGAAATAAAAAACGACGGTGGTACAAGATTATCCATAGGTATAGAAGCGCCGATGAACCACAATCCATAACAAACAAACCTTCCAGGTGAAAGTGTCCACGGTTAACTCACCCCCTTGCCAAAAAGGCGCCACGGAAATTGGTAAGAAAAGAAAAAGAAAATACCGTAACCAGAATAAAAGGTTAACGGTGGTATTCTTAACAAAATTCTTTCCTTGTATAAACCTTATACAAATCTTTGGAAGGGAAAGATTTATATAAGGAAATAATTGTTTTAAGAATATCACCGTAAGATTCTTCAGTAGTATTCTTAAAAAGATATTTCCTTATATAAATATTTCCCTTCCAAGGACTTATATAAGATTTATATAAGGAAAGATTTTTTTAAGAATACCACCGCAAGTACCGGCCGGTCCGAAAGGGATTACACGAGATACTAGAGCAATAACTCTCTACGTTGCCAAAGGGATGCAGTCACAGAGACGAATGAAGTAGCTTGACAGAAGCCCGACTAAGACAAATGCCCTCTGGTATGGAATGAACTGGAAGATCATAACTAGACTGTATGCCGTGTGTTGATCTGGAAAAAAGTCGACATTTCTGACGGTAAAGGTGATCCTTGAAGTGAGAAGTCTTCTTGAATTTCACTGCCCTATTGCTCCCTCCTTCTCCTTTTCTTCCTCTTCCTCCTCTTCCTCCTCTTCCTCCTCCTCCTCCTCCTCTTCCTCCTCCTCCTCCTCCTCCTCTTCCTCCTCCTCCTCCAAGCCCCCTTTATAGTAGTCAGTCGTTGGCTCTTTATTTTTCATTCCCGTCCACTTTCCCCTCCCCTCTCCCCTTTACCCCTTCCCCTTTTCCCGTTCCCCTTTCCCCCTTCCCCCTTCCCCCATCTCCCTCCCCAATCTTCTTTAGTTGTTATCTCCTGCCTCTTCCCCCAGTAATCAACTGCTTCTTCCATTTAAGGAATAGAATAAGTAATTTCTCCAATAATGAAAGGGGGGGAACGGAGAGAATCGTTTGTGTCTACTTGTTTTAATGTTTAATCCTGTATGTATTTAGAGAAATATCTGCGATTTCTTCTGGGTTCAAGCTCATTCCCCCTGGTAATTACCCACGCTCCCCTCCCCTTTTCCCCCTTCTCCCCTGGTGGGGGGCGGGGTAGCCATTTTTGATACCAGGGGGTTTGCTGTCACATGGTGATCATGTTATGGCCCTCAGCTGAATGTAATCACCTTAGCGATACCCTTCCGGACCAGAGTCGCGCAGCATTATTTCATGATTGGAGATTATTCTCTTCTAAAATAAAAAAATAAATAAAAATTATCATTATTTTTCAGTTTCTCTTGTTCTGTTCTGCCACCTTTCCATCTCCCTTTTCCCAGCCCTATGGCCCTCCCCCCCCCCTCCGCTGGTTATTTTGCCGACAGAAAACTGGAAAGGTGGAGTCGCCTTTGCACCTTAACCTTCGCTGTGAGGACTTTTTGCAGAATTTATTTTGGTGAACGTCAGGTGATTCTGTTCAGGTCAGGACAAAGCCCCCGATGAAGGGGAAAAAAACCCATCTGCACTCTGATTTTTTTTTTTTTTTTTTGGGGGGGACAATATCGCACTGATTTTAGAGTGTGAAACACACACACACACACACACACACGCATATGTATATATATATATATATATATATATATACATATATATATAAATGTGTGTGTGTGTGTGTGTGTGTGTGTGTGTGTGTGTGTGTGTGTGTGTGTGTGTGTGTGTGTATGTATGTATGTATGCATGTATGTGTTTGTATATGTGTAGGAAAGATTACTAACTTACGATCCCAGTTCCTGTTTTACACAAGACCCTAAAGCGTGAAAGGGATTTGTTCCGATCCTTACCCCCTCCCACGAGTGGGCTCGGGTCTTGTGTAAAACAGGAACTGGGGTCGCAGATTAGTGATCTTTCCTATCCTCGGGAATCAGATAGATTCCGGGTTACAAGGCTTTTGTAGCCTCGGTGGTCGAGCGGATAAAGGCATTGTGAAGGTTATCTTACCGATGGCTGAAGCCATGGGTTCGAATCCTACATGCGACTGTCATAAAGATTATATGTGTATATAAATATTATATATATATATATACGTATATATACATATATATATACATATATACATATGTATATATATATATATACATATATATATACATATATATATATATATGAATATATATATATACATATATATACATGTATATATATTAATATATATATATATATATATATATATATATATACACTCACATAATTAAGCTGGTTTTCATGTGCGTTTCTGATATTTGGTGTCAGTTCATTAGTCTGTCCTTGTGGCCAACCACCGCTGTCATAATTTGTCTTTAAAACTATTTGAGGCCGTCTAGAAACAGTACACGCCAAGTGCGGACAGACTAATGATGTATACAGTAGTAGTTTGTTTCGAGTCTGTGGTTAGTATCGCATCGTTACTGAAGTTAGGAATGCCATAATTACCTGCGACTGTGATTTATTCTTCAGTAAGTTGAGGACCTAAAACGACGATGTATCGACTTTTTTTGCCGTACGCCGTCCACGACACGACGTCGTGCCCTCAAATAACCATGGGTATCTTGGGACGTTTTCATACGTGGTCGTGGTCGTGACGTGTGAAAACGTCCATAGACACCCATGGTTAATTGAGATCACGATGTCGTGTCGTGGACGGCGCACGGCTAAAAGTCGATACGTGTGAAACAAGCCTTACTAACTCCGGAGGAGGTGAGGGAAAAAATAAAACACCTGATAGGTAGTGAAATAAATCACGCCAGTGAAATCAGTATTAATACTGTAAAACCCTGTACTTGACTGTGGCCCAGTAAATACAATATACATTTTCTTCCATGGTCAAATTATGTTTGGTGTAGAGTCTGCACCTCTATCATTGTACGGCAAAATACATCAAGCCATCAGCCAAAGCGTATTATACATATATATGTTCACCATGGTCTTTCACCATGGTCTTTGGATCACGTGTTGGACTCGTGATCGACAGCTATTTCCCTTACGGGAGAGAGCTCAGAGCTCGTATATGACCGATCTATGGATAATGCTCTGACCTTACACGCACACGCACACGCACACACCTGGCTCCCCGCCCACGAGAGCTGGAGTAACAACCCGCAGCGCAGCGATACTGAAATCATTTCAGCCCTGGGCGGGATTCGAACCCGGACCTCCGTAATGGCAGCCGGGAACTCTACCAACTGTGCCTCTAGTTGTGTATGTGTGTTTGTTTGTGTGTGTGTGTGTGAGAGAGAGAGAGAGAGAAAGAGAGAGAGAGAGAGAGACAGACAGACAGACAGACGCCTTCTTTAGCCTTAACTACGTGCCTCCCTGTGCGGACTTCTCACGGCCACACCTGGAATAGACTGGACTGAACTGTAAATGGGTCTCCACCAATTAGAATCCCAGCCCGTTCAAAATCCTGCTCGAGGGAGGAGGAGAGGGAGGAGGGGGAAGGAGGTATCCAAAATACGACTTTTGTGAACTAGAGTCAGCCAGAACCCACTAACAAGCCTTAATGTTTTCGGGTTTTACCTTCATAAGTATGACACTGCAAGGAAACGAAGTGGGTATAGATATTAATAGTATTTTTGTAAAAGTTGTTAGCAATACAGCATTAATACTTGTAACCAAACCTACCTCACCCAATGCATCCCTAACCTTACCTAACCTAACTTGACCGAACCTAACCTAACCCAACCTAATCCAATATAACCCAACCTAACCCAACAACCTAACTTAACCCAACCCAACCCAACCTTACCTAACCAAACTTAGCCGAACCGAACCGAACCGAACTTAACCTAACTTAACTCAATTTAACCTAACCTAACCTTGCCTGACCAAGTCCTATTCAGTCAACAACCATCCAGATACCCCACGCTCACGCCCACCACCACCATGGAGTGTAATACCTCTGTGCAACATTACCTTTCCTCGTAGGACGGCAAGGGGGTTGTCAGGGAATATGTTGTAGCAAGGTCACGCCTTCAAGAATTCGTTTTCTATAGAGTACGCGCACCATAATTAATTTCTGTATTAATAATTGTCACCCCGCTGGAACTAGTATTATGGAAATATAACATTACTAAAAAATTCATGTTCCACATATCAATATGTAAATATCTATAAATGTTAATAGTAATATTCTGTATGATTAGAATAGTATTACATAAACCAAATTATTCGCAGTGTTCCTAAGTGTGCATTATATCTTTCTTGTTTAACGAATTATGTTTCGCCGAGAAGACGTCGGCTTAATTCGCCCATACTCGCATTATTTTTCCAATAAACAAATCCCAAGAAAAATAGAGCTTACTTAATACTAACTCTGACGAGCACCGTTACCATTTGTAGTAACATACAATACAATGTCGCATGAAATCACTTCTCTGCGTTCGTAACAAAATCTGTATCACGTGTCATGTGAAACCTTCTCGTCCCTCCCCTTGCCCCTTCCCCTCCTAAGAGGAAATTTATGGATCGAGCGAGCTGCAGGTTCTTGTGTGCGCGTGGTGGATGGCTCCAGCCGTAAATAACGTTGTTCCAACGAGCTCGCGGAATGAAATAAGACAGAAATTGGCCCTCGCCACTGCATTCCATTTCCCAGTCGTAAGGAATTCGTCCCCACGGAAAGTCGAAGGAACAAGGTCTTCAGCTCTTTTTGGCCTGACGTACAGTGCAATGCAGTGGCGACGCATTTTCAAAATAGATTTTGAATTAAATTCTTTCTTATTGCGTGCAAGGTCATAAACAAACCCGATGACCCCTGTGTCACGCACTGAAGTGATTTGTGTCATTGAAGTAGAACGTCCAGTGATCCTGTGCACCTGAAGGGTGTGTGTGTGTGTGTGTGTGTGTGTGTGTGTGTAGGAAGCGTCCCCTCACCTGTCCTGGAGGGGGTCCCGGTCGAACAAGACCACGTGCGGGGGGGGGGGGTTACAACACTTGAGGTCACAATAGAATTAGCCGACATCTGTCACAACAGAACTTTTAAACATGTCGCCGGGCGAGGAGATCTCGCGGTGTTGGCAGATGAAGGGTGACAAAAAAAAAAAGTATGTAAACCCTTTTCCTGTGTTAATCCCAAACGGTTATAATTTTGTTCTAATGATAAGTCACCACAAGCACCCCATCCCTTCTTTGTACCCACGAAATGGATCACCCACTTCAGCACACACACACACATACACACACACACACACACACATACACACACACACACACACACACACATATATATATATATATATATATATGTATACATATATGTATATATATATATTATATATACATATATATGTATATATATATATATGTGTGTGTGTGTGTGTGTGTGTGTGTGTGTGTGTGTGTGTGTGTGTGTGTGTGTGTGTGTGTGTGTGTATACTTGTATACATATATATGAATATAGTTTTTCTGGGTTGAGGGTTAAGGGTTGAGTTTTATGCAGCTCACCATTGGAGCGCTATTCTTCAAGTGCCACAGGAATTGTCATCAAGTTACGCCAATCACTATTACACACTCGAACCAGATTAGCCTCCACTTAACGTATAAGAACATAAGTAAAAGAAAATATCACAAGGGAAATCATTGTGGCATCTATACAAATAAAGTAGATATGATATCCTGAAAGTAATTATAAATTCTATTACTCTAGTTAAGTGATAAACAAGAAGTACTAGGGAGAAGTTTTGGTGAGATCCGGGAGTAGAAACGCTGTTGCTGGTGGATACCGGATCCCTTAACCTAAAAGGAGCCCTGGCGGACTTGGAAGAGTGTGTGGGTGTGGGTGTGTGGGGGGTGCGGGTTACGTCCCTGAACTGAAGCTATCAAAAGCTCACGACCCGAATAGCTGAAGTATCGTATTTGGGCCAATTTGTTGAGATGTATGTAGGACTCCTCGCGAGATTGGTTTTAAAAGATAGATGAACAGTGGTCCTTATACGACTTTATAAAATATTGAGTGATTGCATCAAGGTCGAGATCACCATACCGCATTTCAATTTCTGCATGTAGGCCTCCATTCGGTCTCCCAATGTTGATGGCTTAGAATTAAAGTGTATTGTGGTTGTTATATATATATATATATATATATTATATATATATATATATATATCAGACAATCTCCTTGACAGTGACGCACGGGATTCGAACCCGCTGTACTTGGAAGCAAACTTCCAAGACACCCGCCTTACTCCGCTCGACCATCCACGGTATAAAACCTTGAGAACTCATAGTCAATCTGACTATCGAGATTGGGGAGGTCGCTCACTGCACCCCATACACACCATTTCACCCCAAGGACAACCGCACACGTGGGAGGGGTAAGGACCGGAACGAATCGATAGTCAGATTGACTATGAGTTCTCAAGGT
The DNA here is from genome assembly GCF_046742065.1 of Oratosquilla oratoria. Taxonomy (NCBI): domain Eukaryota; kingdom Metazoa; phylum Arthropoda; class Malacostraca; order Stomatopoda; family Squillidae; genus Oratosquilla; species Oratosquilla oratoria. The sequence continues at coordinate 33,347,457 of NC_134813.1, read as the reverse complement.
TTTATACCGTCGATGGTCGAGCGGAGTAAGGCGGGTGTCTTGGAAGTTTGCTTCCAAGTACAGCGGGTTCGAATCCCGTGCGCCACTGTCAAGGAGATTGTCTGATTGATGTCGCTGTTCACTAGCGAATTTCTCATATAGTTAAGTTGGCGATAGCGTGAAAGGGATTGTATCCATTACAATCTTACTAACCATCACCCACCACGCACGTGATCCACATGCTTGCAACAGAGCGAGACTTCCTCTTGCTTACCTTGCGTTTCCCACGACATGTACACCTAACGCAGCACATTTGAAGACAAACAAGATATAGATGCCTAGTGTCACCAGACTAACCTATCATAAATCCTTTTATTATAACTGCCCTAGTGTATTAATGTGAGGGCGAACGAGGAACTATGTTCTCTCGGCCCTGAAAAGTAATACCAGTTCGGGTGCTACTGGATCTGCTGGGGCTTTAATCAAACATCAAAAGGAATCAATGGATTTAAAAGAGTTAACGAATACAATAAACCATCAAAGTGTACAATACAATGTTGTAGAATGGGAACATCTAATACGAGGTGCTCAACACCTCCGTATCGTAACAACAGTAGCGATGTCCGGGTGCGTATGGACGAACCGTTCCGGCCCAATCGGATGCGGCGTGTCTTGAGAACAGCAAAGGTGAGAAGACCCGACGTCGAGTAGCCTGCGACTGGAGTAATGAAGACTTGGGATTGGCGTGGCAGTGGGTAGTCTTCGCAGGACGTCTTCTGACCAAGTTCTATTCGACGTTGGGGAGGAGGGATATATATATCCCTGAAACTGCCGACGTGGCCGCTCCGCGCAGGCGCAGTCTTCTCGGGCTTCAAAAGTTCGAAGCTGACTTGCTCGTTGTACTGGCGCGCAAACAAGCCGATTCGCCGAGGTGGGGAGCCAAACGACTATCAGTGCAGCCGCGATGAATTGACTTGTGGCCGGGGGAAGGGGGATGGGCCCTTACAATTAAGCATAAACTAGCATATATATATAATATACCAAACAATATCCACCAATTGTAGGACTGACCCTCTTACATAGAACAGACCCCATGCAATGAATAACAAGACTAACACCCTTGCTTGAAACCACTAACACTCCTATAAAATGTTTAACACCCATGTCACGTAGCCAGAGCTGGGGTAGGTGAAGAACCTACTGCCAGAGGCTGGGTAGGTCACGAACCTACCGGCCGGAGGTCAGAGCTATTGTGCCCTAGGTCAAGGCCTGGCACTTATTGTATTTAGCCCAAAGGGGCAATTGCATTTGTAGTTTAACCTGAATCTCTTGTTTGAATAAACAAAGAAAACTCCCGCTTTGGAGTCTATCTCGCCACATTAAGACTTCCCTACGTAACCATATAACCTACCATAACGGTTACACTGGCGGCAGCAGCGGTTCGCCCACGCCCTATATAACGGTTACACTGGTGGCTCGCGGTGGCCACAACCACGTATATAACGTATACACTGGTGCCCAGCGGTGCTCCTACACCGTATACACTGGTGGCGAGCGGTGCTCCCACGTCCTGAATAGAAGCGCCGTCATCAGCCATACTACAAAGGTTACACAACCAATCCAACTGGCGAGCGGTACTCTATTCCAACCTCCGAAGATACAAGCCTACCTTATACCAAGAAACACTGGTTTCACACATGCCTACCACAGAAGGCCGAATACATTCTTCAGTCATTCAAGCCACGCCTACCATTCAGAACATTCAGAAGGAGCAACGAAGAAGAAACCGTCTATCTTCGACTTCTCATATCTTCCTTCAAGCCACTTGATTCTATTCAGACCAGCCGCGCCTGCAGCTCAGACGACCGAGATCGTCTACGAAGCAGACATCGTCTACTTCTCATCAACCGCATCAGAAAGCTAGCTCATCACTTCGTCAAGCAAGCAACACGTCTACCCACAAGCGCACCACCAACCACTCCCTTCGAGACGACAGCCAGAATTCTAAGATCGCAGCTTTGCATCAATCTTAGAATCGGTGGTGAAATCGAACCCATTCGATTTTGAACCACCTGGTGGCAGTACGCTACCATAGTCTCTGTAGACAGATATCTACAGCGACATAGAAGAACCGGTCAACTCTACACCGCACCTCATCAAGACTCCAAGCCAAGAGATAGAACTTCAATCAAAACCACAGGTTTCCATTCACCCGAGAACAACGCGAAATCTGCAAGCTCAGCACCTCGGTAAGCATATCTAACCCCCACCCCCCTCTATCCCTTCAAGCAGTGGACCCAGGCCGACGAGACACATCCGAGAGACAATCTCGTCCGCCACCCAAAACTACCGTCACCAATCTCCATGAGTATAAACCATAGACTCCCACTAATTCCCCCCTTTTTTTATATAATTCAGAAGCCGGACGAGAAACCACCTCCACCACCCCCCTCCATGTCCACCCAGACCAGAAGCTTCGCTATGACCGGCCAGACCAGAGGCTTGCAGCGGTTAGGCCCAGACCCGCCTAGACCAGCCTCCACCCCCACCCCTTCCACCCAGACCATAAGCTTCACAGCAGCTAGGCCCGGACCCGCCTAACATACCTGCTCTTCGCATCGGGTCAGCATTCTCGCTTACCCACCCCAACCACACAGCCTCACCCTCCACCCACCGCCACCCTTGGGTCACCGAGAATTGCTGACACTGCGATGTTCAGCGTCAGCTGGACGTCAACAACTTAACCCACGACAGTGTCACATTCACCAACAGAGCAGACCAGTGCTTCCAGAATTCAGCGCAGACCTGCGATAAGTACCCCAAATTTATTATTTAATTTTATTCTTGTACATCATACACCCATAGATGTATATGCATAACACACGTATCACAGAAATGTAATAATCATTTTAATTACAATTTTTTAAATGTAAATTAGCTCACGTAGAACTATCTATTAGTTACAATTATAGAAATTCAAAGACCACGATAGACAAAACCTAATAATCAAAACATCCACTATGTAATTTTAACTTACAAATAATTTTTCAATTTTAACGTAGAATTAGAATATCAAAATGTCACCGCGAAGAAATCTTCCAGGCAGTCACCCGAAACATAGTAAATTACGATAAACCATTGCACAAGACAAATCCCAAGATGACAATAACTAACTCTTAAACTATGAATTTACATTAATTATTCCTCCTTCGGACGCAGGACGTCATGCGATTCGATAGGATAGGTCCTCACGATCATTTACTTATAAAACCCTTTTTCAATATCTATACAAGTACTTCTCTACTTCCTTCCGACCGTGAAGCCCCGGAATAATACACTCAAAACCCAACACACTCAAACAGGATGAATAAGCATTCCATACCATACAAAATAAAATAAGATAAAATAAAATAAATTAACTGCCTTAGATAAATATAAATATGTATAAGCCCATAAGAATAACAGCCCATGTAAATTTTAGCCAATAACCATTCTCAAAAATAACAAACTTGTATAAGTTTATATGTCTATAAAATGTTATATATAATGATATGAATTTTAGCTCTACACAAACTAACAATAATAATCAAAAACAAACACTAAAAATTAGGATGTCATGTCTTCAGTAAGCTATGACTGTAGTGAAATAGTACATTCCAAATAATATCTCATAGAAAAGAGATTATAAAAAATTCTCATTGAACAGAGAAACAAGTGTATGGTGAACAGTGAAAATTGTTCTCATTGAAAAGAGAATATACTAGTGTAAATTTTTTTGTACATAGCTTACTGAACACACAAAAAGATATGATAATATACGTAAAAATCCCCCCTTTTTACTCATTCAAACATATTTTGTTGATCAATATCACCCACTAGCAAACTTACAAATTATCATATCTATATTGTATTCAATTATGTATGCCATCCCCACTGTCACGACCTTAACCCAAGGTACGAGGACGTACCTCAAAAAGGTCAGGGAGGCAATGTATCCATTACAATCTTACTAACCATCACCCACCACGCACGTGATCCACATGCTTGCAACAGAGCGAGACTTCCTCTTGCTTACCTTGCGTTTCCCACGACATGTACACCTAACGCAGCACATTTGAAGACAAACAAGATATAGATGCCTAGTGTCACCAGACTAACCTATCATAAATCCTTTTATTATAACTGCCCTAGTGTATTAAGCATAAACTAGCATATATATATAATATACCAAACAATATCCACCAATTGTAGGACTGACCCTCTTACATAGAACAGACCCCATGCAATGAATAACAAGACTAACACCCTTGCTTGAAACCACTAACACTCCTATAAAATGTTTAACACCCATGTCACGTAGCCAGAGCTGGGGTAGGTGAAGAACCTACTGCCAGAGGCTGGGTAGGTCACGAACCTACCGGCCGGAGGTCAGAGCTATTGTGCCCTAGGTCAAGGCCTGGCACTTATTGTATTTAGCCCAAAGGGGCAATTGCATTTGTAGTTTAACCTGAATCTCTTGTTTGAATAAACAAAGAAAACTCCCGCTTTGGAGTCTATCTCGCCACATTAAGACTTCCCTACGTAACCATATAACCTACCATAACGGTTACACTGGCGGCAGCAGCGGTTCGCCCACGCCCTATATAACGTATACACTGGTGGCTCGCGGTGGCCACGACCACGTACTTAACGTATACACTGGTGCCCAGCGGTGCTCCTACACCGTATACAGGGATTCGTTCTGGTCCTTACCCCTCCCACGTGTGCGGTTGTCCTTAGGGTGAAATGGTGTGTATGGGGTGCAGTGAGCGCCCTCCCCAATCTCGATAGTCAGATTGACTATGAGTTCTCAAGGTTTTATACCGTGGATGGTCGAGCGGAGTAAGGCGGGTGTCTTGAAAGTTTGCTTCCAAGTACAGCGGGTTCGAATCCAGTGCGCCACTGTCAAGGAGATTGATTGATGTCGCTGTTCACTAGCGAATTTCTCATATAGTTAAGTTGGCGATAGCGTGAAAGGGATTCGTTCCGGTCCTTACCCCTCCCACGTGTGCGGTTGGCCTTGGGGTGAAATGGTGTGTATGGGGTGCAGTGAGCGCCCTCCCCAATCTCGAAAGTCAGATTGACTATGAGTTCTCAAGGTTGTATACCGTCGATGGTCGAGCGGAGTAAGGCGGGTGTCTTGGAAGTTTGCTTCCAAGTACAGTGGGTTCGAATCCCGTGCGCCACTGTCAAGGAGATTGTCTGATTGATGTCGCTGTTCACTACCGAATTTCTCATATATATATATATGTATATATATATATATATATATATATATATATATATATATATATATATATAGCCACGTCCTTAGCGTGAATAGAGTCCTATGGTTGTGCTGTGTCATGCTCTTGTGTGAATAAAGTCTCCTGTTTTTATTTTTAAGGCACGCCTTGCGTGAATATGATGTGTAGTGTGTGTTACAATTTGTATTGTATTTCATAAAACGTTAAACATTGCACAATACCCGTCTTTTGAGGCGCGATTCCATACGTTCTATCATGACGCCAAGCTCGGGGAAACGTTACATTATTTGCCGCGAAAACTTATTCTGCTTTCCCATTGGTCGGAGGTGTTTAAACTACCTACTTTGGATACGTTTCTGCATCCTAGAAAAGTAAGCACCCATTCCCGGAATATAAAAGGCGAAGCAGAGAGCGACCCGAGAGTCAAAAGAGAAAAGACACACAGAGAAACTACCGAGAGAGACTACCGAGAGGTACTACCGAGAGAGAGGACATAGAAGACAAGAAAAGAAGCAGACTACCAGGGCCCATCTGAATCCACGTAGAAATTTTCCTACGTTCCTCGATTACGATAACTCATCTAAACAAGTCCTTTGGACAACAACGACTGCCCAATCTCCTTCGTGTTTTTCCGAATTGTTTCGGACATCTCCAGACTGCTACTGGACTAGGTGCGACTCGATTTTCTCTCTCTTTCTCTCTCTCTCTCTCTCTCTCTCTCTCTCTCTCTCTCTCTCTCTCTCTCTCTCTCTCTTTCTCTCCCTCTCTCTCTCTATTTCTCTCCCTCTCTCTCTCTCTCTCTCTCTCTCTCTCTCTCTCTCTCTCTCTCTCTCTCTGTTCTTTCTTGACTACAAAACATCAACAAATCTCCTACATGTTCCCGACTACCAGAAAATTCCCCTACCAAAATTTATCATGCATCAGCCTCTCCTCAAACAACTCATTCGTTCCCGAGATCAGACGACTTTCCGTTCGTGCTACTTCTAGCAACCAGAATCAAGACTCGTCTATACCATAATCAAGACTTCTTTTCGCCCACCTGTTCTTACGTGCTGCTTACAAGCGCACACCTAGCTACTCTACCTGGCAATTAATTATCCATTTATAATTCATGTAACATATATTGCTATTATTTCTTATTCTATGTCCATTTATGTTGTTTGTGTCTATTTTTGTTCTTGTAAATAATTAATTCTAACGAAGAGTTTAATTATCCTGCCTGAACTCTCTGTCACTCGTCCGAACTGCGGACGACCTTAGCTTTTTTTTTCGTGTCGTGACCAGCCTGGCTCATAGGTGGGCCGTAATATATATATATATATATATATATATATATATATATATATATATATATATATATATATATATATATATATATATATATATATATATGCACATGTTGTCACGGTCTGGCGTGTTGTATTTTATTTGCTGTATCAAACCTGGTCAGAATTCGATCAGTTCTATCAATCCAACTGCCAGCGTGCTTTATGCCTTTTTATTGGGAGATTTTCCTTCCTACACTGGATATGAAGTAAAGGCGAAATGCAAAACATAACTTTTTAATTACATGATATAAGGTATATACAAAAATTAACTTAAAAAAATGAAGGGGTTTGAACGAGGGCGTGAACGCACAGCACCCAACCCTCTTTTATATGTGGGACACATACAAATATCAATGGCAGGTGCCATTTTGTTACATCTATAGGCCTAGTCTATATTCCTATTTACCTGTCTTCACATAATCCTTTCACTTCTTTATTTCTGTGTGAAGAAGGTTTACAATTTATCATATGCTATCTATCTGAATCTTGTTGAGAATTTATCATGAATTGAGATGGTGCTACTTTCCTTGCCATCGTTGTTGTGATGCACTTTGACCTTTCTGGCAAATTGTTTTATTTGTGTACTCCACCACCATACTACGCAGCAAATCTCCTGCAACTGGTAACTGTATTAAAGTAACCTATTTTTTTATAGTTCTATATATCATTACCTAGCTTAGGATAACCTAGTAGTGGTCGAATTCAACAACGATTTATGTGTTTGCATCTTAATATAACTACTAAGAGCAGTTATGATGTTATGTAGTTCTTGCATGGGATACGCGGACTAACATGTACATAGCACAGCTTACATAAGCTACTGTGTTACACCTCGTTACACTTGCACATCATTGTGTCATATCGTGACATCATGATAGATCGTGACACACATCATGACACATAATAATACATCGTGACTATATATATATATATATATATATATATATATATATATATATATATATATATATATATATATATATATATATATATATATATCAGCAGAACTGCTGCTGCTACTGGATACCAGATGCTCTAACCTGAAAGAAGCCTTGACGGACTTCGAAGAGTGTGTGTGTTGGGGGGGAGGCTACGCCCCTGGACTGAAACTATAAACAGCACACGACGTAATTGGTTGAAGCTTTGTATTTGGGCCAACGCGTTGAGATGCCTGTGGGACTGCTCGCGGAACTGGTTTGGATGGATCAGATCGAGTGTACTTACCTTCCTTGGGACTGATAAATAATTATTTGTTTACCCGACAAGATCAAGGCCGGCTCCTCAGGCGCGCAGTGACTTCGTGAGTATACAAGGGGTGAGGCGCCGTTTTTCTATGTGATTATTTATTTGTTGGTTGGTTGGTTGGTTGGTCTGTCCGTTTATTTGTTTGTTAGAAATAGTGCGGCTAGATACACTGATGTAAAAGATTTAAAAGATAGATGAATATTAGTCCTGATGTGATTTTGTGTGTATTTACCTAGTTGTATTTTACGGGAAGGGGAGCTATGCTCATGATGTCCCGTCTTTATATCTCATTTTATCTAAACTATTTTTAAATTCATGTATTGTTTTTGCACACACTACTTTTTCATCTAACTTGTTCCAAATGTCTATTACTCTGTGAGGAAAGCTATTCTTTTTCAGATCTCGCGCGCGCGCGTGTGTGTGTGTGTGTGTGTGTGTGTGTGTGTGTGTGTGTGTGTGTGTGTGTGTGTGTGTGTGTGTGTGTGTGTGTGTATTCACCTTGGTCTTTGGATCACGTGTTGGACTCGTGATCAACAGCTATTTCCCTCCCGGAAGAGAGCTCAGAGCTCATATGACCGATCTATGGGTAATGCTATGACCTTTCACGCACACACACACCCAACTCCCCGCCCACGAGAGTCAGAGTAACGACCCGAAGCGCAGCGATACCGAAATAATTTCGGCCCTGGGCAGGATTCGAACCAGGTACTGCGAGCACCCCCGTACTTCGCAGTCCAGTGCTCTACCAACTGCGCCACCGAGTCGTGTGTGTGTGTGTGTGTGTGTGTGTGTGTGTGTGTGTGTGTGTATTCACATCACCTTGGTCTTTGGATCACGTGTTGGACTCGTGATCGACAGCTATTTCCCTCCCGGAAGAGAGCTCAGAGCTCGTATGACCGATCTATGTGTGTGTGTGTGTTTGTGTGTGTGTATATATATATATATATATGTATGTATATATATGATTATGTGCGTCTATATTCTATATATGTACACTAGTATGTAGAGTACGAGTATATCATGTTTGCACTAGTTTTGCAAGACGTAGGGGCGGGAGAGTAAATATCAATGATGACTTCCGGCAGTCACACAAAAGAGGAAATATATATATATATATATATATATATATATATATATATATATATATATATATATATATATATATATATATATATATATATATATATTTATGCTCATTGCTTTGGCAAACTTCAGATACCCACGGAAGGTCACGGGCTGATTGATTCCCCGGTGACCCCAAAAGGCTGTGAGGTTCTTACCTCAGGAGGGGCTTAGCCGCGGCCCTCGCCTACCTTACCTCTTTTATGAGTGGACATCTAGGACAAGTGGTAGTTACCGGTAATTTACAGAAGTGCCAGAATACTGCCGTTTAGGGTGTCACGTCTGTTTTGTTAAAGTACAATATAATAAAAAAATCAATAATTCTTCTTAAGGCCATTTTGATATCCTTTTTTATAGCGACACCGTCTGCAAATTGCATTCTGGCGAGATTATGTTATTCAGTGTGGAAAATACCGTAGATATGAGAAGTCGAAGTGTATAACATCTGTTCACATTCGCCAAAAATACTGACGGGGTCGATATGATATCACGTCGCCTTCTAACGTTCTGTGTTCTGTGATTTCATAGCTGGACAGGGCTATGTAACGCCACATACATCACAGACTTAGTATACCTAGACTCTAGTTTAAGTCGTCTTTGTACTGTGATCGTCGTGGCTACGCTTGATGGGGTGGGGTTGTTAGGAGTGGATTGTGCTGGAGTGGCGGATTGTATGACCTCTGCCTGGGTGGTTCATCAGGGAACTGACTCGGGTTCGGGACACTTTAAAACTAACACGTCCAGAGTCTCGAAGGCAGAGGATTTGCATTCATCGGAATACACTGCAGACTGGAGAGAACGTTGAGCGGTTCTTTCGACAATCCACACATTTGGATGGATTTGGGTGCCTGTAAGACGTCGACTTCGATGTTTATTACACCCAAAGTATTGGTAGATAGAACAGTACCGTAGGCGGGTGCAGAGGTAATAATCTTTATTTGGAATCTCAGGTATCCTTCATACGGATGGTAATGGAATTGGATATCAGTGTTGAGGGTAGAGTCTTTATGCTGTTTATTGTTCTCTTGGGACGGTAGACTTGTTACTTTTTGCTCTGAAAATTCTTTCACGAGATCTGGTTCTCTGGTTTCTTGAAGCTGTTGGGTGTTCATCATACCCACGTAGGAGCCGAAGGTCGCATGAGGTTCATTTTGGACTTGGGTCTAGACAAGGGTTGAAAGGAATTAGATTTATATAATTAGTTCCACATGATGATACGGACTGAAAAGCTTTGATAGTCCAGATCAGGATCTCCTTCATCTTGGTAAGGGCCGGGATGAGGACTGCAGTAGTTGGGTAAGTCTGTAAATATGATTTATGTAAAATAGCTAATTACTGGAGCTCAAGTTGTCATTCTGTTGCTGCGGCAGTGATTATTATTCCGTTTGTTGGAGGAAGAAGTTAATCATGTATGTACGGTATGTGTGTGTGTGTGTATACATGCGTCATCACCCTTTTGTTGCGGAGGGAGGATTATTGCAGGAAGGGGTAGAATGACAGAAGGGAAAGGGAAGTTGATGGATCTGGATAATACGTACCATAGAAATGTTCACAGATTGAGTAGCTTTGCTAAGGACAGCGCCCCAGCCATGCGGGACTCAGATAGGCTATGTTTAAGGCACCTTTTCTATTCCCCTCCCCATGTGAGATAAACAGAGTGAATCCTGAAAAGGATATTATGTACGGGGTGCTGGATAGCTCAGACTTGACTCCAGGTGGTTTGTTACATACTCTTTGAAGACAGAAAACAAGGTGAGAACGCATACGTAGACATACAGTTTACAGATATGCCATCCAGTAATCATATTTTTCAATACCCCAAGCGGAATGTAACCTATCTTCCACCATTTGTGATCATCTCATAGACTTAAACAAATTAACACTCCCTGCATATGGAACATTAAATGGTGCCCGTAGCTTTAAATCGCTCATTTACAAAAGTCTCTGCTTATTTTATTTCGTTTTCTTATATATACGTGTCAGAAAAGAAAACTGCAAAAATATTACGTCAGTACCAGCTACGGAAAGTGGAAGCAATGATAAAAATGGTGTAATTTAAGCGATCAAGAGAAGGTTGAGAAGTAGAAATGCGGTATGTTATGAAAACCTCTTCAATGAAAAAACGAGGGTTGTCCTTGGAGATGGAATCCAAAACAAGTTGTAATACCATATATTAGCAGAGAGGCGGTAAAAATAGTAAAATGAAAAATGACTCTCAGACAGCATGCCATATAATAGAATATCACGGCAATAAGTCGGGGGTGGTTGAGAGGAGGGAGAATTGGATAAGTAATTATGTATTCATATTTTTACACTAGTGACATCTATTGAGCAGACTACAGAGTATAAGTGTTCGTCTGTGTGTTTACGAATACACGGTATTGGTCAACTTTCTCATCGTATGCAAGCTGTGGGACTGTGACGTCAGTTGTTTTGTTTTGAAGAATAAGCGGCAACAATAATTGCTACATTTACTTAAAATTTGGGCTGAATAGTGTTGGTAGTTCAGTTGTGATTTAAGCAATGGTTCCAGAAAGTCTTAAGCAGTTATACTGCGTGAACTTTGCACAGGCATTCTCATCGGAGTCAAATTTGCTTGCTGTGGGAAGTAGCGAAGGAAAGATTGTTGTGTTTGAGTAAGTGCCCACATTTCAAATTTGTACTTTCTTCATTCCCAGGCGTCTTAAGGTGTAATTATAATATCAATAGGTAATATGATCTGATAAGACGCTGACCACTGCCGCTCTTTTGGAAGGAATGACATAGGTTCTCAGTTCAAATACTACTCAAGTACCTCATCCAATCGTGATAACTTGTTGGACCGGTATGTCACATGTGCAGATGTACTTAGAGTTAGAGTTAGATACTCACAAGTCTTCTGGAAATGGGCCGAAAAAATCATTCAGCTGTTCATTATTCTCTTAATTTGGTTGGGTCAGTTTTTCTTAGATTTTCCTTATAGTTATATTTCTGGTTCTGAGTTTCCCAATTTTTATCTAACTTTTTCTCTAGAAAAATAATATTTTCTGAGCATATTGTTACTGTAGAGTTGTAGATATGATATACATGTTAAGTTGTAGACATTACTGTTATTTGGCAAATGTCAGCAAGTATTCTTTGCTTTGTGGGTTTGTCATAAATTAGTTGTTAGACGCTGGCAGGGTATCCAGTCAAAACGTCCTTGGTGTGGTAGTACCAAAACGTCCCCGGGTCAAGCACCAAAATGTCCCCGGGTCAAAACGTCTCCGTTCTGCAACGTACTTGTCTGTTCACGATGAAAATAATGGATAAACCACATCTAATCTGTAATTAAGGAGACTACAACCGTGAATGAATGACCAGGTGTCTTCAATATTGTATACATATACAAAGTCAAGTACGTACTCTATACCGTTTGAGATCAGACATGCAATAGCTAATTAGCAGTCTCACTAATTACAGACCAAACCCAAACAAGGACGGTTTTTGCTCAAATGCGCAATTTTATATATACAGTTGCATTATTTGACATATTTTCTTTAAAATGTATGATTTCCATATAATTTGATCAAAGAGAAGCCACGTTTTTATCCTCTGCAGAATTACCGACCATAGCTACGAATACTGTCCAACTCGCTAATTACCGACCAAACTCGAACACATTTTAAAGAAAATGTGTAAAATAATGCACCCACATGCACACACCACTGTAGTAGATCAGTGTTACACACATTATTATTAAGATAATGTCATAATTATACAATGTTTACACAGAATTTTCATAAGTTTACTTTATTAGAAATTCCAATCATACCTTACTCGTAATTCAGCATAAACGTAGGTCGGGTATGTGTGTGTGTGGAGAGGGAAGTGGGTATTGAAATGTAGAAATTACACCCAGCGAGCCTCGATCAACCCAGGCGCGACCGACGGAGCAATTGATCAAATTCAGTAGTAATTTATGGTACAAATGACAAGGACTGTTGGTTTTAGATTATGTTTACTTAAAAAATGGTAATAATAACGGGAAGAATTGAATGGAGTTTTGACCCTAGCTAGGACATGTTGACCAGGGGCCATTTTGACCCGAGGACGTTTTGGTTTCACCCGGGGACGTTTTCACCAGTAAGCGCTGGCAGTTCAATGTAATCTAGTAGTATTTACCTTATTTTAGTTTGGTAAAGTCAAAAAGTGCCATACAGCTCAGACAAGATCTTTCATCACAGCTGCATATTGATTATTGACAATTTTTTTGTAAATTAAGATGAGAGTATCATCTCTGTAATGTAAACAGTACCCTGTGTTCAGCTACTATGGTGAGTTATGGCTGAGAATCTACCATATTATGCTATGTATTGTATGCAGTCCTCTTCCTTCCCATCCCATACATTAATTATTTTGTGACAAACTCAAAAATGTGTACCCTGACTTTCTGGAAGCCCCTATTCCTCCCAGTGCAAAACATGTTAATCATGGATGGCTCTCCTATTTCCGTGAGGGAATCTGCATCCGACTTAGGAGTAGTGACAGATACATCGAAGAAATTTCATTAACATATTGCAAGTATTGCCCAAAAAGCTGAACAAATGTCTAGTGCTATTCTTAAAGCTACAATTAATCATGGTCCCATTATATATCTTGCATATTTGCCCATTATTAGAATATGAATTTGCAATGTAGAATATAGGTCACACATTGGATCTACAATTGCTTGAATCTGTACAACATACAGGGTGCGAGGGGTACCTGAGGACAAGTGTAGTAATAAATTAAAACAACTATAACTTAGTAGTAAACAAACATTTTAATGAAATTTTATGCACAAAATCTCAATAACCTTATTTATACATTTATTCTATAAATCCACCTTCAACTTCTATAATTACTTCAATATGAGACCTAAATTCTTGACATTTAGTGGTTTTTGTTCATCTCAGTCATCACCTCAACAATGGCAGTCTTTAGTGAAGCTATGTGATTAGGAGGATGTCAATTAGTTTCTCTTTCAACAATGCTCCAGACATAGTAATCTATAGGATTTAAATCTGGTGAGTTTGGAGGCCACATGTTTGGCATTACATAATCATAAAGATTATCTGACACCCATTCTTTAGTGAACTGGGCTTTGTGAGAAAGTGCTGCGTCTTGCTGAAAGATGTACAGTCTTCCATTGCATACTTTATCTTTCCAAGGTTTGACAGCTGTTTCCTGCACTTCAATGTATTCAGCAGCATTAACCATGTATTCAGCAGCATTAACCCTAAGACCCTGTTGAAAGAAATGAGGTGGCATATCATGGCCTTCATTGCTGACAACTCTTAAAACTATCACAGTTACTGGGAATTTAGTGTGCATTACTCTGGGAACCTCAGAAGGATCTGCACATAACCATCTATCATTCCTACTATTAAACTTTTGGTCTTGGTCGAAGTTCTTCTTGTTAGGAAAAAAACAAAGCATGCCATCCTCATTAGGGTTTTTAATCTTGTTAAGCACCCGGTTTGCACAGATCAAGCAGTTTTCCTGTCTCTTTGGAAACTAGAACTGACCTCTCCTTAGCACTTATGACTGTACCACATGTGCTCATGCACCACAGTTCTGATAAGCCACTCTAACACCTAAAGTTCTCTGGCAATGCCCTACATTGATTTTCCAGGATCATCATTGTTTCTGCCCCGACAGCACTGTGTGGGGCAGAAACATGGAACATAAGAGAGGAGTTTGAATGTGTTTGAAATTAAATGTCTGAGAAGTATAATAGGGGTTACTAGGCTACATAGAGTGAGAAATGAGGAGAACAGGGGTGGAAAGGGAGTCGGGAGATAGGGTTGATGAAAGAGTATTAGGATGGTTTGGACACATGGAAAGAATGAGTGAAGAAAAATTAGTAAAAGAGGTGTGGAAGGCAGATGGAAGGAGTGAATAAGAGAGGGCATCCTAGGATGAGATAGATGGATGGGGTAAAAGGGGCATTACAAAAGAGAGGAATGTCTGTTGAGGAAGAACGGGAGAAGACAGAAGATAGGGTGAATGGAGAAGAGTTGTGTATGAATGATGCTGTGATGCATGAGGAGGAGTGGGTGGGGGATGGGGGGTGAGGAAGTATGTATGAGAAAAAAAATTGACATGGCCTGAAGGGATTTCTCCCCGTCTTCTCCTTTTCTACATGAGGGGACGGAGAGGGGGTGTCGCCAAATTAATGAAGCGGCCTTGCTGTGGATGTGCTGTGTCCTGTGACATTGATTCTGACCCAGGGCAGTGTACAGGATGCAGGGATGACCCATCATTCAGGAGGTGACAAGATGAGATGGAGGGTGGAGAGGATGGAATGGGTGGGAGTGGTTTCTACGCCTTTTTCTTTTTGGCTACCCCCCGTGTAAGGGGGAAAAAGCCTTTGGTATATGTATCATTGATAATGTTTTGAATTTGTTGGATGAACTATGGTGTTCTTATAGTGTCCAAAGTGCCTTTTCCTCTTACAGTTGCATTATCACCACCAGTTTTCATTCCTACACAAATTTTGTGAACAAAGGATCTTGCAACATTCAGAAACTTGGCAATTTCTAAAGTGCTGTGTTCCACACACACAGCAGTGATAACTGCGTGTCTTTTCATTTCTTGTGTTACCATATTGTCTGCCATGGGTGTCTGTCAAAACAAAAATATAAATCCAATTGAAGATGGTAATATAATGTGTCATTATGGGCTCATTTGGTATCTTGTCAAATTCTCTCTGAAATGCACATCCGGTACAGGTCAATCTTCTGCAAATAATTAAACCTGCCAGTGAAGTCATAGCAAGGCAAACATTCCAAAGGAATTCCTACTGGGCCCATCCTGAGAACGTCCTTTTGGCAATGCTGGGAGACATTGAGCTGAAGAACAGGACATTAGCTATTGACAGAATCAAGAAGATCAGAGAAATTATTGTGCATGAGGAAGAGGTACATGATTCTTGGCCACCAAAAATAGATAAGACTGCTAAGAACCTAATAGATCTACTTCCCCCTGAAAAGTAGTGCAAGTTTGAGCCACTTTCTATTGACATTCCATGCCACCCTAAAGGTGTGGAGCAGTGTGTGCAAATGGCAACAGAAGCTTTTGGCAAAGTTTATGGAAAAGAAGGAAGAGACGGCTACTTTTGGGCAGTATTAAAATCCTGTGACCTCATGCCATCATTTAAGACAGCATGATTTTAATGTATCAGTTGACAAATAGTATGTATCAGCTAGATAAAAAAGTTTAACTCCTTAGTTCAAACTTAACTCCATTGTATTTAGAAGCACTTATAATAACAAACCAACATTTCTGATGGAGTATATCTTTCTGGCTTGAAAATTAAAAGAGATGATAATAAATTTTGAGCTTAAAAAGAGGGCTATTCCAGACATTTCTCAAAAAATTAAAATCCACCTTTGAAATGTGCATGTTGATTTGCTGACATTTGTTTATCGATGATACTGTGATGAAAGGATGGGGGGAGGTTATCTGTGAATGATATTTTGACACAGCCCAAAGGGATTTCTCCCCATCTTTTTCCACGTGAGGGGACAGAGAGGGGGCTGTTGCCAATAAAGTGAAGTGGCCTTGCTGTGGATGTACTGTATCTTGCTGCATTGCATCTTTCTCAGGGCAATAAACAGAAGACAGGGATGACTCATCATCCATGAGGAAACTAAGATTAGTGGAAGGAAAGGGTGGTGGGTGGGAGTGGGTATTGATGTGGCTACCTCCCTTATAAGGTGGAAAAAATGTTTCGTATATAAATAGATAGGTTAACAAAACTCGGTAAGTTGATCAGTTCAGAGAAAGGTGTATCTTTTTAGTGCAGGCAAGGGATTCTTTTGCCAACTTTTTATTAAGAAATTTCTCATAGGTGAAAATAACATGCATATGTATAGGATTGTGTATTTGATTTTTATACTTTACTCAATTTTCTTTTCCAGTGCAAGCAATCTTTTCAGTGAACATGGAAGCAGAGTTGATGAGAAAATTAGAAAGCCAGAGCAAGTTTTCAATGCACACAATACTACCATCTATTCTATGCTCTCTGCTGCTGGCTTCTGCATCACAGGAACTACAGGAAACATTGCCGTAAGGGATTCTTGTCATGTTGAATTCTCTGTAAAAACAAGTTTTGATATCTTATTTGCAAATGAGCATTTTACATGCTATGATACGCTGCTCAGTATTTATCGATTTTTTTCCCTGAGGTGATTGGGCATATTATATAACATCTCATGCTATTCAACCTTGCTCCATGGTCTTGTCTTAGACAGGAAATGCACTGCAGCAAAGGTTCTTATCCTTTCCTCACATTGCTATTTTCATGTCATTTCAGCATTTCTTTCTCCCAGTTGTGCATAATCCACATTCATGTTTTTCTTTACTGCTGTTATAGAACCTTGCATTTTAACTTCTCTTTCTCCATAAACTGTATTTTCCATCCCCTACTTGGATATCTATATTTTCATTTAGCTTGATCTCAGTAAGACCCATTATATCCAGTTCTTTCTCTTTTGAATAAGTGTGCTAACAGTTGATGGAGTGTGCCTTCTAATGGTAGTCTCGAGTCATGTGGAGGGGTGGACAATTCAGTCGCCCACAGGCCCAGGACACCCAGGTTTCATCTGCAGGCAACCATGAGTTGCTCCAAAGGATCCCACCGGGCAACTACTGTGAAACTGGAATTGTCCACCCCTGATGTGTCTCAAGGAGCCCCCACAAGTGTAAAATACTTGGAACCCCGTTAACATCCACCATTCAAAGCACAGTATAACTCTTCACTTCCATCTGGAGGAGTAGAGCCTGTAACTGGTCTCTGAAAGAGGAGCTGAGAATTTGACATATTTGGAAATGTTGGTTGAATGCAAGAGATGGTTTAGACATTTTCATTTTTAATTGATGTAATAATATTTGAGAAAGAAGAATGTCTACATCCATTTTTGCACAAGCTCACAATGATATAGGTACACAAATATATGCAAACAAAATATTTATATAAGGAAATGCTTTCATTTAAACAGTTGTTGTTGTTCCCTAGACTAAGCAGTTCTGCCTCTCCAAGTAATGCCATGGCTGGAACAAGGTTTTCCCACAAGTCCTCTATAGAATGTATGTTGTGTTGTTTGCATGTATGATTGTGTATAATGCAGTCTTGCATGGTGTGTTGAATATTATGGGGTGAAGTACATCCTGGGCATTTGTCCATAATGCGGTCATCCAGCCTCTTCTGGGATATCAGTGGGTCTGGCATGCAGCAATGTGTCGTCTTTTAGTGTTTTAATGGAGCAGTGAGTGAATATGATTATGAATATGTTTCCGTGGGCTGGTATTTGGTGGTTGTGGAGGAAGAGAAGAGAATAAATATTTGTGTGTGATATAGGTTTTTATTTTTTATTTTTTTATGTTATTTACCTAGTTGTATTTTATGGGACAAGAACTATGCTCGTAGTGACCCATTTTTGTATCTCTCCGCATCTAGTTTATTCTTAAAATTGTGTATAGTTTTGGCACTCACTGTTTCTCCGTTTAGTTTGTTCCAGACATGAATCACTCTATGTGGGAAGCAATTCTTTTTCAGGTCTCTTCTGTAACTGTCCTTCATTAGCTTCTTCTCATGTCCTCTTGTTTCTCTTCTGTCCCACTTTAATAAGTCATCTCTATCGAGAATTTCCATCCCTTTCATAATTTTGTAAATGGTCAACAAATCACCTCTTTCTCTTCTCTGTTCTAGTGTTGATAGATATAATTTCTCCAATCTTTGTTCGTATGTCAGATTTGACAGTGTAGGTGCCATTTTTGTCACTGCTTTTTGGATTCTTTCTAATTTTCTTATGTTCTTTTTTGTGCTAGGTGCCCACAGTGTTGCAGCATATTCTAGTTTAGGTCTTATCAGTGTAACCACTATTTTTTTAACCATCTCCTCATCCATGTAGTCAAAGGCCACTTTCATTGATCTTAAGTTAAAAGTCCCTCCTAATAATTTATTGACATGTTTATCAGGTGTCAAGTGACCCGTCACTTGAGATGATTACTCCCAGGTCCCTTTCTGAATCGACTTTTTTGACTTCCTTGTTTCCAATTTTATATTGACCCGATACTCTATTTTTGCTTTTTCCAAAATCCATTATGCTACATTTCTTAATGTTGAAGTTCATCTCACATCTCTGACTCCATTCCCATATTTTGTCTAGGTCTTCTTATAGCGTTCTGCAATCTTATTTTGTTCTTACTCTCTTGAGTAATTTGGCATCATCAGCAAAAAAGCTCATGTAACAATTTACTCCCTCATCCATATCATTTATATATATGGCAAACATTAAAGGAGCCAATACAGAGCCTTTCAGGACGCCACTCTTCGCATCTTCCCAGTTCGAATTTTTGTCTCTAAGTACCACTCATTTTTCTCCCAATTAAGAAATTCTTCATCCATTCCAGCAGCTTACCTTGTATTCCTCCTATTATTTCAATTTTTCTTATTAATTTTTTATGTGGTATTTTGTCAAATGCCTTCTGCAAGTCCAAGAAGGTGCAATCTGCCCAGCCATCTCTTTCTTGTATTATCTCAATTAATCTCAAGTAAAAGCAAATTAGGTTTGTGGTACACCATCTTCCACTTCTAAAGCCAAATTGTTTAGGGTTTACTATTTTATTTTCTTCCAATTGTTTGGCCCATTTGTTTCTGATGACTTTTTCACATATTTTTGCTTCTGTGCATGTAAGGGATACTGGTCTGAAGTTTGTAAGATCTTCATTATTCCCTCCTTTATATATTGGTACTATGTTTGCATCTTTCCAATCTTGTGGTTCCTTTCCTTCTCTGAGTGAGAAATCTATTATCTTGTATAATTTGTCTGTCAGTTCGTCTATACACTCTTTCAGTATCCAATTTGCAAATCCATCCGGTCCATGCAATTTCCTGACATCTAGGTTTTTTATTTGGTATCTTATTTCTTTTTGTGTTACTTTTATTTCTTTCATTTTGTGTGATCTTACTTGTCCATCTTCCCAAAATTGTGAGCTCTCAATTGTAAAAACAGACCTGAAATGTCTAATCATAACTTCTGCCATTTCTGTGTATCTATATATTCTTTATCTTCTTCACGCAATTTCACTATTTCATGTTTATCCTTTAGTTTTTCATATATATGTCTGTAAAAGAGTTTAGGTTGATCCTTACATTTGTCTATGATATCTTTTTCATAATTCCTTTTTTCTTTCCCGCGTATATTCACATTTCATTCCTAAGTTTATATGTTTGCCTTTTTTTTTTTTTTTTTTTTTCTCTCTCCATTTTTTCCAGGCTTTGTCTCTTCTGTCTATAGCCTCACTACACCTTTTACTCTCATTTTGATGTTCCATTTGTCTTCCATCTTTGTTTCCTCTTTAGAGAATTTATCCCAGTTTGTGTTTTGGAAAATTTTTTAGTTTTACAAAATCAGTTTTGTTATACATTAATCTTCCTTATCTATGTTTATCATTCCTACCTACATTGTCCTATACTTTTAATTCAAACTATTAGTATATGGTCATTCTTTCCAATTGGTGTTTTATACTCCAATTTGTTCACAATATCTGGTTCAGAAGTTAATATTGTCTTGTTTCGACGGTTCCTCATTGTTTCTATATTTAGTTTTTTCCATAACCCATTGTGTTAGGGTGTATTCACTGGTCATATCCAGTAGAATGTTGCTCCAAAGTTCTTCTCCCCTTTTTACTATCATTTCTTCCCAGATTATATCCTTTGTATTAAAATTGCCCATGATTACTATGTTTCCACCCTCTTTCAGTAACTCGTTTAGCATATTTATGTTTCTTGGTGTGTGCGGGTGTGCTATGTTTGTGGAGCCTGCAGCAAGTGTTTGTATACCTCTCGTGTCAAGGTGATCCTTGACTTTGAGGACTTTTGTTTCATAGTGTAGGTGAATCACAACACGGTTTTAGGCAACTACACTCCACAAATACTCTTCTGATAAACCTCACGCAAAGAATTTTAGATGGCATCAATTCAGACAGGCCCCCATCATAGAACACTTCTCATAACATTAGACATTAGTAAAGCTTTTGTTGCTATCCCCCGCCACAATCTAACAAAATATATAACACAGACATGCACAATAACACCAAAAGATGGCTGGCCAATTATCTGGCAGGCAGGAATGCTTGTGTGTCATATAATGGCCAATCATCGCACACCAGAAACATTAAGAATGGAGTACCACAGGGCTCAGTTCTATTCCCCATGCTCTTTAATCTATACATGCATGATATACCCACACCAGACACCTCATAAATACAAATCTCTCCCTATGCAGATGACACAACCATCACATGCACTCATTGTAACACAGACAAAGCTGCAGAAATAATACAGCCATACCTTGATACACTCAACACATGGTTCATTACAAACAGACTCAAAATAGCCCCAGCCAAATCTTGAGCAACACTTCTCACCAACTGGACAAAAGAACACAAATACATACCTCATCTATATATCAACAACAAATTCCACACACTTACACCGAAAATTCTTGGTTAACATACGATGCATCCATGTCATTCAAAAAACACATCACAAACATTAAAAATAAGTGTACATCTAGACTTAATGCACTTAAATCAATCACTGGAACAACATTTGGACAAAACAAAAAAACATATTACAATATACAAATGATGCATACGCTCAGTGATGAATTAAGCAAGTCCTGCATGGGCACCTAATCTCAGTGAGACACACGTCAACACCCATCAGACCATACAAAACAAAGCCCTAAAAACAATTACAGGCTGCACAAATACAACACCTACAGACCACTTACATTATGAAACAAAAATCCTCAGTCACTTAAATAGTTGCTGTAGAAGACTATTGGCAGCTTAAAATGGTAATGTCTCTCATTTGCTGGTGGTAACTTTGGTCCCAATAAAACTAAAATTGTATGACTAATTATGTTAACTGATATATAACAAAAGATTGTAATTTTGTTTGCAGGGATGGAAATGGGATAATCTGAAGAAGGATAATCCTCAGATGTCTTGGAGTATAGCTCTTGATGGTGACCAGTCCAACTTTGGGGTAAGAAAAAAAATGCATTAGAGTACTTTATTCCAGTTCAGTATAAAAATAGGTAACTAAGAATAAAGTAAGGGATAATCTTGGGGGGGGGGGGGAAAGTTAACCTCATATTTTGACATATAAAGAACCAATTATGGATGCCTGCTGGCTGGTCCTAGAAGGTGGACATCAAAGAAAATTGTCCCCATACTGCTTGTCTTCACAACCCATCAACACCTTCACTTCCATTAGGAGGTGTAGTTCAGAGTGCCGGCATTTGGTCTTTGGATTGGGCCCAAGGTCTTTCTCAGTCAGCTTCAACAATTTGTCCTTCACTTTTTCATTTAAGAAGATCTGGCTATTTACTCACTTCTCTCATCCATGACGAGCAAATATGAGGAGGAAAGAGTGGTGGATGGGAGTAAAATGGGTGGGAGTAGGTACTTGCCTTTTGACTTGGCTACCTCACTTATAAGGAGGAAAAAGCCCTTGGTGTGTGTGTGTGTATTGGCTGCTTGTTATTGTGGCAAAGTAGCATGCAGTTGATACTTTAGGGTCTATATGGGGCACCCCTACGGACCAGAGCCACACATCATTTTGTCTATGATAGAGGAAAACTCTGTTCATAGAGAAATGATGACACTTTTATACTACGACTGTCCCTCCATTATGCTGTCCCCCAATCCCTTGTTGCTGTCCTGTACAATTTCTCTGAGTATTCTTTTTCTGTGGTGGGGAAAAGAATACTGCCACCAAGTATTCCCACTTGGATCGTAAGAGGCGAGAAGAAAGGGACAGGGATTGGGACTAGGTATCCTTCTCCTTGTAGCCCCACAGGGGACATTCCTAAACAAAAAAGAGAAGGCATAAGAGGGTCTGGGAGTTTTCGGACCAGCACCCTAAGGTTTGGGTCTTTTAATGTGCGTGGATGTGGTACAGATGAGAGTAAAAGGGAAGAGATAGGTAGTATGTTTGTGAGAAGAAAGATGGATGTGTTGGCTTTGAGTGAATCTAAGTTGAAAGGAAAGGGTGAGTGTAAGTGGGAGGTTATCAGGAGTGAAGAGAGGGCGAGGGAGGGAAGGTGGCTATTCTAGTAAGTGAAGAGATAGGTAAACGGGTAGTGGAGTGGAAGGAGGTTTCCTCAAGGAAGGGTGAGTGTAAGTGGGAGGTTATCAGGAGTGAAGAGAGGGCGAGGGAGGGAAGGTGGCTATTCTAGTAAGTGAAGAGATAGGTAAACGGGTAGTGGAGTGGAAGGAGGTTTCCTCAAGGATAATGTGGATGAAGGTGAAACTGGGAAAGGAGATGTGGGTCTTTGTAAGTGCATATGGGCCTGGCAGTGAGAAGAGTGTAGAAGAAAGGGAGGCCTTTTGGATAGATTTAAATGAGTGCATAGAGGATTTAGGAAGAAATGTAAATGTAATAGTACTGGGAGACCTTAATGATAGGGTAGGAAATGGTCCAATTGATGGAGTGGTTGGGAAATGTGAGAGTTCCAGGAAAGAATCGTAGTGGAGAGTTGATGGTGGAAATGTGTCTAGAAAGAGAGATGATGATAGCAAATAGTGTTTCGGAAGAAAGTCAAGCATAAGTACACATGGCAGAGGGTGGTAGATAGAGCGCTAATGGATTATGTAGTGGTAAATAGGACTATGATAGAAAGAGTTAAGGATGTACATGTGCTAAGGGGAGAGGGTGGGGGAATATCAGATCATTTTTTGGTGGAAGGTAAGTTGAGAGTGGAGGATAGATGGAGAAAGAGGAAAGGGACAAAAGGTAGGGAGGTTCTTAGAGTGAACTCTTTGAATGAAAAGGGAAAGGGGTAGGAGTACGAAAAGAAGCTGAAGGAGGAGTGGGAGGGAGTAAAGGATAGAGTGGAGCTGAGTGTGGAGGAGGAATGGGGATGGTTCAAGGAGGGAGTCATAATGTGTGCAAGGATGGTGTGTGGAACAAGAAGGACAGGGGGAAATAGAAGAAAGGGTAGTGAATGGTGGGATGAGGAAACAAAGAAGGTTGTAGAAGAGAAGAAGCGAGCTTTCACAGATTGGTTACAAAATAGGACGAGGGAGTCATATGAGAGGTACAAAGAAAGAATCGTAGTGGAGAGTTGATGGTGGAAATGTGTCTAGAAAGAGAGTTGATGATAGCAAATACAGTGTTTCGGAAGAAAGTCAAGCATAAGTACACATGGCAGAGGGTGGTAGATAGAGCGCTAATGGATTATGTAGTGGTAAATAGGACTATGATAGGAAGAGTTAAGGATGTACATGTGCTAAGGGGAGAGGGTGGGGGAATATCAGATCATTTTTTGGTGGAAGGTAAGTTGAGAGTGGAGGATAGATGGAGAAAGAGGAAAGGGACAAAAGGTAGGGAGGTTCTTAGAGTGAACTCTTTGAATGAAAAGGGAAAGGAGTAGGAGTACGAAAAGAAGCTGAAGGAGGAGTGGGAGGGAGTAAAGGATAGAGTGGAGCTGGGTGTGGAGGAGGAATGGGGATGGTTCAAGGAGGGAGTCATAATGTGTGCAAGGATGGTGTGTGGAACAAGAAGGACAGGGGGAAATAGAAGAAAGGGTAGTGAATGGTGGGATGAGGAAACAAAGAAGGTTGTAGAAGAGAAGAAGCGAGCTTTCACAGATTGGTTACAAAATAGGACGAGGGAGTCATATGAGACGTACAAAGAAAAGAAAAGTAAAGCAAAAGGTAAAGGAGCCAAAGAGGAGAGCAGATGTGAAATGGGGTAAGTGTATGACAGAAAATTTTGAAAGTAATAAAAAGATGTTTTGGAAAGAAATTAAGAGAGGAAGAGGAGGCAAATCAAGTAGAGAAGAAAAGGTAAAAGGTGCAGATGGAGAGATGATAATTGAAGAGAAGGCAGTAAGGGGAAGATGGGCAGAATATTTTAGGGAGTTGCTAAATGTGAAGGAGGATAGGGAGGGAAAGAGCTGCAGTGGGAAATGCGAAGAAAATCACCGTGATGAGTGAGGAGAATGGAGGAGAAATAAGGAAGGATGAGGTGAAGGCAGCAGTTAAGATGATGAAAGCAGGTAAGGCACCCGGTCTGGATGGATGCCATGCAGAATGTCTGAAAAAGGGAGGTACAGTGATGGTGGACTGGCTGGTGAGGTTATTTAATGTTAGCTGGAGAGAGGAGGACTGGAGGAGTGCCTGTATAGTTCCTCTTCACAAGGGAAAAGGGGACAAGTGTGAATGTAGTAGTTTCAGAGGGATTAGCTTGTTAAGTGTAGTTGGGAAGGCTTATGGGAGGATCTTGATTGAGAGGATTAGGAAAGGAACAGAGAGAGTAATTGGTGAGGAACAGTGTGGATTTAGGACAGGTAGAGGTTGTGTAGATCAGATCTTTGTGGTAAGACAGATATGTGAGAAAGCTATAGGAAAGGAGAAGGATGTTTTTTGGGCTTTTATGGATCTGGAAAAGGCTTATGAAAGGGTAGACAGAAAGGCACTGTGGGAGGTTATGCAGATATATAGGATAGGAGGAAAGCTTCTGGGAGCTGTCAAAGAGTTTTTATGAGAGTAGTAGAGCTTGTGTCAGGATTAGAAATGGAGAGAGTGAGTAGTGGTTCGAGGTAAAGGTGGGACTTCGTCAAGGATGCGTTATGTCACCCTGGCTGTTCAACTTATACATGGATGGGGTGGTGCGAGAGGTGAATGCAAGGGTAGTGGTGTAGGGATTGGAGATGGTTAAAGAAAATGGAGGAAAGTGGGAGGTGAGCCAACTGTTGTTTGCGGATGACACTGCGCTTGTGGCAGGATCGGAGGAGGGATTGAGGAAGTTGGTGGCAGAGTTTGGGAGAGTATGTGATAGAAGAAAGTGAAAGAAAAATGTGGGTAAAAGTAAGGTGATGAGATGTACAAGGGGTGAAAGTGGCAGTAGACTGGAAGTGAGCATTAAGGGAGAGCGACTGGAGGAAGTGGATAGTTTTATTAGATACTTGGGTGCAAATGTGGCAGGAAAAGGTGGAGTGAAGGTGGAGGTAGAACGTAGATTGAGAGAAGCGAGTAAATGCGTTGGTGGATGAAAGAGTGTAATGAGGAATAGACATTTGGGAATGGATGCTAAGAGGAGACTGTATGAAGGAGTGATTGTGCCAACAGCACTGTATGGGGCAGAAACGTGGAACATAAGAGAAGAAGAGAGAAGGAGTTTGAATGTGTTTGAGATGAGGTGTCTGAGAAGTATGGTGGGGGTTACTAGGCTAGAGTGAGAAATGAGGAGGTGAGGAGGAGAACAGGGGTGGAAAAGGAGCTGGGAGATAGGGTTGATGAAAGAATATTAGGATGGTTTGGACACATGGAAAGAATGAGTGAAGAAAGACTAGTAAAAGAGGTATGGAAGGCAGATGTGGAGGGAGTGAACATGAGGGGACGTCCTAGGATGAGGTGGATGGATGGGGTGAAGGGGGCTTTGGGGAAGAGGGGAATGTCTGTTGAGGAAGGACGGGAGAGGACAGAAGACAGGGGTGAATAGAGAATGGTTGTATATGGATGATGTTGTGATTGCATGAGGTGGAATGGGTGGGGGGATGGGGGGTGAGGTAGTATGTGTGAGCAAAATTTGATGCAGCCCGAAGGGATTTCTCCCCATCCTCTCCTTTTATGAAATGGGGGGACGGAGAGGGGGGGTCGCCGATTTAATGAAGCGGCCTTGCTGTGGATGTGCTGTGTCTTGCGACACTGCTTCTGACCCAGGGCAGTGGACAAGGTGCAGGGATGACCCGTCATCCAGGAGGTGCTCAGATAAGAGGGAGGGTGGAGGAATGTGGAGTGTATTCAGGGATGGAATGGGTGGAAATGATTTTATGCCTTTCCCTTTTTGGCTACCTCCCTTGTAAGGGGGAAAAAGCCTTGGTATATGTATGTATGTATATATATATATATATATATATATATATATATATATATATATATATACATATATATAAACACACACAGATCTTACACTAACCGTCTTCTCCCCTTCTCTTTTTCCTGGTTACTGGTTAATAACCAGTAACAAATCACACCACAGGTAAATAAACACATATACCAAGGGCTTTTTCCCCCCTTACAAGTGAGGTATCCAAATTAAAAAGGCATAATTCCACCCCCACCTATTTTATCCCCACCTCTCTCTTCCTCTTTTGTTGGCTCCTCCTGGATGACAGGTTACCCACAGCAAGGCCACTTCATTTATATCATGTACAATTAAATCAACACTAAAGAGAAATTACTCCCAAGGCACAAAAATCATACGAGTCTGTCTTTATTCAGGTTTTTACTCAACACTACTGCACCTTGTCCCAGGGCAGTGGACAAGGTGCAGGGATGACCCGTCATCCAGGAGGTGCTAAGATAAGAGGGAGGGTGGAGTGTATTTAGGGATGAAATGGGTGGGAATGGTTTTATACCTTTTTCTTTTTGGCTACCTCCCTTGTAAGGGGGAAAAGCCTTGGTATATGTACTGTATATACTCAACACTAGAACAGTGTCAGTGCCAAATAGGCCTGAAAACAAACACCACATGCCCCAAATGCAGATTACATAGAAGACACTTAATGTGTCATCTTTTAACCGTCCAACATTCACATAATTCAGATAGTGATGCATAGTTTCTTCTCTCATGATTTATGGGCCAGTGGTTGTAACAGGCTACCTTGGGACCACAGATATATCACAAGAGTACCAAGGTGACAATGATTCATCTGTAGAATTTTAAAAAGAGCTAGTATATATGCAATCTTTATAAATATATTTTGTATTATGTATTTGCTTAAATGAGAAAGAAAAGGAGTACAATAAGCTGAGAGAAGAGTGGGAGTTAAGGTTAGAGTAAAACTAGGTGTGGAGGAGGAATGGGGATGTTTCAATGAGGGAGTCACAAAGTGTGAAAAGATGGTGTATGGAACAAGGAGGACAGGAGGAAATAGAAGGAAGGGTAGTGAGTGGTGGGATGAAGTAAAGAAGGTTGTAGAAGAGAAAAAATGAGCATTCACAGATTGGTTGCAAAATAGGACAAGAGAATCACATGATAGGTACAAAGAAAAGAGAACAGAAGTAAATCATAAGATAAAGGAGGCAAAAAGGAGAGATGTGAAATGGGTTAAGAGTATGACAGAAAATTTCAAAAGTAATAAAAAGATCTTTTGGAAGGAAATTAAGAGGAAGGGAAAGCAAATCATGTAGAGAAGAAAAGATAAAAGGTGCAGAAGGAGAGATGATAATGGAAGAGATGGCAGTAAGAGGAAGATGGGCAGAGTATTTTAGGGAGTTGTTAAATGTGAAGGAGGATAGGGAGGGAAAGGTAGTTGCAGTGGGAAGTGCTAAGAAAATGACAATGATGAATGAGGAAAATGAAGAAGAAATAAGAAAAGATAAGGTGAAAGCAGTTATTAAAATGATGAGAACAGGTAAGGCACCTGGGTTAGATGGGTGTCATGTGAAGTGCCTAAAAACAGAGGTACAATAATGGTGGACTGGCTGGTGAGGTTGTTTAATGTTTATCTAAAAGAGGGTAGAGTGTCGGAGGGCTGGAGGAGTGCCTGTATAGTTCTGCTTTACAAGGGAAAAGGGGACAAGTGTGATTGTAGTAGTTTCAGAGGGATCAGCTTGTTGAGTGTAGTTGGGAAGGCTTATGGGAGGAATTTAATTGAGAGGATTAGGAGAGGAACAGTGTGGGTTTAGGACAGGTAGGGGTTATATGAATCAAATTTTTGTGGCAAGGCAGATATGTGCTTTAAGAAAAGATAAGGATGTTTTTTTGGCCTTTATGTATTTGGAAAAGACTTATGACAAGGTAGACAGGAAGGTACTGTGTGAGGTATTACAAATACATGGGATAGGAGGAAAGCTGTTCAGAGCATCAAGAGTTTTTACGAGAGTAGTAGAGCATGTGCTAGAATTAGAAATGGAGAGAGTGAGTGGTTTGAGGTAAAGGTGGGACTTCACCTGGGATATGTCATGTCACCACGGCTGTTCAATTTATACATGGATGGGGTGATGCAAGAGGTAAATGCAAGGGTAATGTACAGGGGAGTGGAGATGGTTAAAGAAAATTGAGAAAAATGGAAGGTGAGCCAGTAGTTGTTTGCTGACAATATGTGCCTGTATCAGGATCAGAGGAGGGAGTAAGGAAGTTAGAGGTGGAGTTTGGGAAGATGTGCAAAAGAATGAATTTAAAAATGTGGATAAAAATGAGGTGATGAGATGTACAAGGGGAGAGGATGGCAGCAAGTTGGAAGTGAGTATTATTGGAGAGAGACTGGAGGAAGTGGATAGCTGTAGATACTTGGGCAAATGTGGCAGGAAAGGGAGGAATGGAGATGGAGGTAGAATGTAGATTGAGAGAAGCAAGTAAATTCCTGTTGGATTAAAAGGTGTAATGAGAAAAAGACATTTGGGAATTTATGTTAAGAGGAGATTGTATGAAGGAGTGATTGTGCCAACAGCACTGTATGGGGCAGAAATATGGAACATAAGAGAGGAAGCATTTAAATGTGTTTGGGATGAAATGACTGAAAAGTATGGTAGGAGTTACTAGGCCAGATAGAGTGAGAAATGAGGAAGTGAGGAGGAGAGCAGTGGTAGAAAGAGAGTTGGGAGGTAGGGTTGATGAAAGAGTATTGGGATGGTTTGGACACATGGAAAGAACGAGTGAAGAAAAATGAGTAAAAGTAGTGTGAAAGGTAGAGATGGAGGGAGTGAACATGAGGGGGCAACCAAGGATGAGGTGGATACGGTAACGGGCATTGGGAAGGAGGGTAATGTCTGTTGAGGAAGGAAGGGAGAAGACAAGATATGGGTGAGTGGAGAATGGTTGTGTATGGATAATGCTGTGATGCATAGGAGTGTGCGTGTGTAGGGAGGGAGTATATGTGAATGATATTTTGATGCAGCCTGAAGGAATTTCTCCCCGTCTTCTCCTTTTCTGCATGAAGCAGCCTTGCTGTGGATGTACTGTGTCTTGCTGCATTGCTTCTGACCTAGGACAATTGGTGAGATGCAGGGATAACCAGTCATCCAGGAGGAGCCAAGAAAAGAGGGAGGGAGGGTTGGTGAATGGGAGTGGATTATGTGGGGATGAAATGGGTGGGAGTGGATTTATGCCTTTGACTTTGGCCTCCCTTGTAAAGGTAAAAAAGCTTTTGTTATACATATGTATTTGCTCTTCTTTTCAGACTCCTGAAGTAAATAGTTTAGCATACAGTCACACATACAACCATTTATATGCTGCCTGTGGTGACTGGAGGACACATGTTTATGATATTGAAACAGGAAAGCGCTCCCATATTCTAGAAGGCCATGAAGACTACATTCATGATGTAGTTATCAGGTAAGAGTTGATTTTGAGATATTTTAACTTATGGTTAATCTTTGTTTCTCACAGAGTATATATTTGTACTTTGAATGAATGGCAGTTATAAATTAGGCATTATAATTTACAGTGGTAATCTTGTGACAACAAGTGGCGAAGATGGAGCAGTCCTTGTGTGGGATCCTAGGGCAG
This sequence comes from Oratosquilla oratoria, assembly GCF_046742065.1. Classification (NCBI taxonomy): domain Eukaryota; kingdom Metazoa; phylum Arthropoda; class Malacostraca; order Stomatopoda; family Squillidae; genus Oratosquilla; species Oratosquilla oratoria. The sequence continues at coordinate 33,316,957 of NC_134813.1, read as the reverse complement.
GAAGAGAACCACAGCATAAACTGTTCCCTTATACTCTGCCCCTTTTAGCACGGCCACAGCTTGGGAAGTTTATTGCATCAGTGGACCTTAATAATGAATGGCTGGTAAGGTATCCTAATGATGGTGTATATTATAGATTGAATTGTATTGTTATTTATATCAGTCTTTTCTTTTGAGTATCATACTGTATATGCACTCTTTAGATTTGAATAGTAATACATGTGAATAGGTTTAGATCTAATGTAATGAATTACCTCCCTATATATATTTAATTGTACAATTCACAAACTTACACTTTCATAATGTTTACATTGCATCCTATTTCCTTTTGTTTAAAGTAATAACATCATCATGCATGATTCATAAGTATATATGGAAATATTGTAGTCAGGCTGTATGGAGTATGGTTGTTGGATCAAATGCTGATGAGAAGTATTGGATATGAGTGTTAGAACAGGATCAATCAATCAGTATATCATTTCGGGTCTCTTTTTGTGGGAGATCCACAACTCCCAGGTAGGCTATGGCCACCAGGTGGATCCATAATTCACTCAAGGAAGAGATATTATGTCTAGGACTTGTTAGTGTGGAACGTTGTAGGATAAGGTATATAGCCTTTGTGTGGTGGTTGCATCTACCCAGAACATGGTAGGAGGTATATCAGATAATGCATTATCTTCTTATAGTGAATAATGAAAGTGACAAAACAAAAAGGTGTAGGTTTTAACGGAGAAAAGAGAAGTAGTGAGTAAATGTTGGAAAACTGAAAAAAAAAATGAGGTGACATGGGAATAGGAATGAGAAGTGGGTGATTGGAAAGCCATAGGAAATGGAGAAGTGGAAAGAGATTGTGAGTTAAAAGTGACAAAGGGTGGCACAAGTGAAAAGTGACAATGAAAGAGTGGGAGAAGAAGAATTGACTGGTGGAATGATGGATAGGAAGAAATATAGAAGGTTGAAATAAGGAAACCTTGAGAATTTGGAAGAGTAATTCATCAATTCTCTTGCAGAAAACCCATGGTCACTTGCCATGGCCACTAGTTCAGCCCATATTAACTCAGTGAAGAGTTTGTGTTGCTTTCTAGAAGGAGTAAATGTAGGGTAGTGTAGTATAGTGACAATGAATTATTAATCAATTTCCTGGCTGGTGGAGTAGAGAGTGTTGCAGAGAAGGGATATATTTCCTCCAATATCCATTTTGCAGGACCACCACATGCTGGTACTCAATGTTGTTACAAGTTAATAGGCTGGTAATGTGCATTATCTACATTGATAAACCATCGATAGCAATATCACAAATCTCCAACACAAATGCACACATTTTGAGTATTTTTTTTCTGTATGTAGTTTACAATAAATTTCTGTATATAATTTACAATTAATTTTTCAGGTGTGTGGAGGAGGACCCAAGGCAGGTATTTTTCATTTGCGTTCTTTAGCATTGACTACTGTTTTGCCACCATCACCAGCCAATGTGCATACAGTGCAGTTCACGCCACAAATTCAGGGATGTGATCGAGGCAGCATTGTTATAGCAGGTAAGAATGCACACATAACACATAACTGTTTATGTGCAAATATATGTGTAGATTTAATATACAGTTGAAATAGTCTGATAGGGGCAGTCATTTGTACATGAAATAACATTTAATAAGAAGTGTAGTCATAGAGTATATGAAAATGTGTGATTGCTAAGAGCTAATGAAACTGATTTTTTTATGTGTAAGCATAATCCTGAGACCAGGTACTGGCCCCTCAGGGCCACAACTCATTGTGTAGCTGGGGATAGTGTACTGGCTTGTAAACTGGTGCAAGTCTTGGTTGACTGGTAGCTTGGTCTACAAATCCTTTAGTTTCCAGTTCTGTGGGGCAATCATAGACAGCCTTAAAAACACTACAGACCTTAAAACAGCATCAACATAGAATAGCCATGGCCACAGAAACTGCCCTAGATTCAGCCACCATGACACTGAATACCTCATCATATAATGTCCCACATTAACACTCTTCAGACAACAACACAATATTTTATCCCTGAATGACATATGGGACCACCTAGTGGCCATAATCAGTTACCTGAGAGTTGTGGGCCTCTTACAAGAGAGACTTGGGGCAACAGATTAATTTATTGATTAGATTTGATGGGGATTAGGGTGCACTGAAGTGTGGCCCCTTTTTAAATGTAGCAGTGTCACCCAGGGTTACAGCACTTAGATACTATAGTAGTGAAACTCTTCATTCCCTTTCCTAAAAGTTGGAAACCCCACATACATGTATAGACTCCCTGGTTTTGGAGGCTTGTGACTGATTCAAACAATTATAAAACAGGAGTTCAAGAGATGCATCATCTCAAGGACTTCCCAATTTTATTAGTAATAAAGATGGGATGTCAGGAATGAAAATCTTACCCCAGAAGCTACACAACAATATCAACAACTATTGAATACATCTGTTGCCCACTTTTACTACGACTGTCCCTCCGTTATGCTGTCCCCCAACCCCTTGTTGCTGTCCTGTACCATTTCTCTGAGTATTCTTTTTCTGTGGTGGGGGAAAAGAATACTGCCACCAAGTATTCCCACTTGGATCGTAAGAGGCGAGAAGAAAGGGACAGGGATTGGGACTAGGCATCCTTCTCCTTGTAGCCCCACAGGGCACATTCCTAAAAGTAAAAGCAAAGGCATAAGAGGGTCTGGAAGTTCTCGGACCAGCACCCTAAGGTTTGGGTCTTTTAATGTGCGTGGATGTGGTACAGATGAGAGTAAAAGGGAAGAGATAGGTAGTATGTTTGTGAGAAGAAAGATGGGTGTGTTGGCTTTGAGTGAAACTAAGCTGAAAGGGAAGGGCGATTGTAAGTTTGGGAGTGTAAGTGGGAGGTTATCAGGAGTGAAGAGAGGGAAGGGGTGGCTATACTAGTAAGTGAAGAGATAGGTAAACGTGTAGTGGAGTGGAAGGAGGTTTCCTCAAGGATAATGTGGATGAAGGTGAAACTGGGAAAGGAGATGTGGGTTTTTGTAAGTGCATATGGGCCTGGCAGTGAGAAGAGTGTAGAAGAAAGGGAGGCCTTTTGGATAGATTTAAATGAGTGCATAGAGGGTTTAGGGAGAAGTGTAAATGTAATAGTACTGGGAGACCTTAATGCTAGGGTAGGAAAGGATCCAATTGATGGAGTGGTTGGGAAATGTGGAGTTCCAGGAAAAAATCGTAGTGGAGAGTTGATGGTGGAAATGTGTCTAGAAAGAGAGTTGATGATAGCAAATACAGTGTTTCGGAAGAAAGTCAAGCATAAGTACACATGGGAGAGGGTGGTGGAGGGAAGGGTGGTAGATAGAGCTTTAACCCCTTCCATACGGTGCCGCACACGTAGGCGTCATGGGGAGCGAGTGTATTCGCGAGGCTGCCATATCGGCGTCTTGATTATATTTATTGTAGTCGCCCCTCCATAATGACATTCTTTCTAATTCTTTTGTAATCGCATTTTCTATGGTTATCAAAATTCACGGGTGAAGAGAGAACGATCGATATAAGCGGTGACTATATTTTATGATGCGAGTATTATTACGACACGTCGTACGGCTGGCATTGGCTGCTGCCACCGAGATCTAAGTCCATGACGCCTACATGTGCGGCACCGTATGGAAGGGGTTAATGGACTATGTAGTGGTAAATAGGATTATGATAGGAAGAGTTAAGGATGTACATGTGCTAAGGGGAGAGGGTGGGGGAATATCAGATCATTTTTTGGTGGAAGGTAAGTAGAGAGTGGAGAACAGATGGAGAAAGAGGAAAGGGACAAAAGGTAGGGAGGTGCTTAGAGTGAACTCTTTAAATGAAGAGGAAAAGGAGAAGGAGTACAAGAAGAAGCTGAAGGAGGAGTGGGAGGGAGTGAAGGATAGAGTAGAGGTAGGTGTGGAGGAGGAATGGGGATGGTTCAAGGAGGGAGTCACAAAGTGTGCAAAGATGGTGTGTGGAACAAGAAGGACAGGAGGAAATAGAAGGAAGGGTAGTGAATGGTGGGATGAGGAAATGAAGAAGGTTGTAGAAGAGAAGAAGCGAGCTTACACAGATTGGTTACAAAATAGGACGAGGGAGTCATATGAGACGTACAAAGAAAAGAAAAGAAGTAAAGAAAAAGGTAAAGGAGGCAAAGAGGAGAGCAGATGTAAAATGGGGTAAGAGTATGACAGAAAATTTTGAAAGTAATAAAAAGATGTTTTGGAAAGAAATTAAGAGAGGAAGAGGAGGCGAATCAAGTAGAGAAGAAAAGGTAAAAGGTGCAGATGGAGAGATGATAATGGAGGAGAAGGCAGTGAGGGGAAGATGGGCAGAATATTTTAGGGAGTTGCTAAATGTGAAGGAGGATAGGGAGGGAAAGATAGCTGCAGTGGGAAATGCTAAGAAAATGAGTGATGAGTGAGGAAAAGGGAGGAGAAATAAGGAAGGATGAAGTGAAGGCAGCAGTTAAGATGATGAAAGCAGGTAAGGTACCTGGTTTGGATGGATGCCATGCAGAATGTCTTAAAAAAGGAGGTACAGTGATGGTGGACTGGCTGGTGAGGTTATTTAATGTTTGCTGGAGAGAAGGTAGAGTGCCGGAGGACTGGAGGAGTGCTTCCATAGTTCCACTTTACAAGGGAAAGGGGGACAAGTGTGAATGTAGTAGTTTCAGAGGGATTAGCTTGTTAAGTGTAGTTGGGAAGGCTTATGGGAGGATCTTGATTGAGAGGATTAGGAGAGGAACAGAGGGAGTAATTGGTGAGGAACAGTGTGGATTTAGGACAGGTAGAGGTTGTGTAGATCAGATTTTTGTGGTAAGACAGATATGTGAGAAAGCTATAGGAAAGGAGAAGGATGTTTTTTGGGCCTTTATGGATCTGGAAAAGGCTTACGACAGGGTAGACAGAAAGGCACTGTGGGAGGTTATGCAGATATACGGGATAGGAGGAAAGCTTCTCGGAGCTGTCAAGAGTTTTTATGAGAGTAGTAGAGCTTGTGTCAGGATTAGAAATGGAGAGAGTGAGTGGTTTGAGGTAAAGGTGGGACTTTGTCAAGGATGCGTTATGTCACCCTGGCTGTTCAACTTATACATGGATGGGGTAGTGCGAGAGGTAAATGCAAGGGTAGTGGGTCAGGGATTGGAGATGGTTAAAGAAAATGGAGAAAAGTGGGAGGTGAGCCAGCTGTTGTTTGCGGACGACACTGCGCTTGTGGCAGGATCGGAGGAGGGATTGAGGAAGTTGGTGACAGAGTTTGGGAGAGTGTGTGATAGAAGAAAGCTGAAGATAAATGTGGGTAAAAGTAAGGTGATGAGATGTACAAGGGGTGAAAGTGGCAGTAATCTGGAAGTGAGCATTAAGGGAGAGCAACTGGAGGATGTGGATAGTTTTAGATACTTGGGTGCAAATGTGGCAGGAAAAGGTGGAGTGAAGGTGGAGGTAGAATAGACATTTGGGAATGGATGCTAAGAGGAGACTGTATGAAGGAGTGATTGTGCCAACAGCACTGTATGGAGCAGAAACATGGAACATAAGAGAGGAAGAGAGAAGGAGCTTGAATGTGTTTGAGATGAAGTGTCTGAGAAGTATGATGGGGGTTACTAGGCTAGATAGAGTGAGAAATGAGGAGGTGAGGAGGAGAACAGGGGTGGAAAGGGAGTTGGGAGATAGGGTTGATGAAAGAGTATTAGGATGGTTTGGACACATGGAAAGAATGAGTGAAGAAAGACTAGTAAAGGAGGTATGGAAGGCAGATGTGGAGGGAGTGAACATGAGGGGACGTCCTAGGATGAGATGGATGGATGGGGTGAAGGGGGCTTTGGGGAAGAGAGGAATGTCTTGAGGAAGTACGGGAGAGGACAGAAGACGGGTGAATGGAGAATGGTTGTATATGGAAGATGTTGTGATGCATGAGGTGGAATGGACGGGGGGATGGGGGGTGAGGTAGTGTGTTTGAGCAAAATTTTGACGCAGCCCGAAGGGATTTCTCCCCGTCCTCTCCTTTATATGGGGGGACGGAGAGGGGGGTCGCCGATTTAATGAAGCGGCCTTGCTGTAGATGTGCTGTGTCTTGCGACACTGCTTCTGACCCAGGGCAGTGGACAGGGTGCAGGGATGACCCGTCATCTAGGAGGTGCTAGGATGGGAGGGAGGGGTGTGGAGTGTTTTCAGGGATGGAATGGGTGGGAATGATTTTATGCCTTTTCCTTTTTGGCTACCTCCCTAGTAAGGGGGAAAAAGCCTTGGTATATGTATGTATGTATTTATGAGAAATAAATTGATGCAGCCCGAAGGGATTTCTCCCTGTCTTCTACTTTTCTACATGGGATGGGGGTTGTCGATTTAATGAAGCGGCCGTGCTGTGGATATGCTGTGTCTTGCAACGCTGCTTCTGACCCAGAGCAGTGGACAAGATGCAGGGGTGACCCATCTATAGGTGCCAAGATAAGAGAGAGGGGAGTGGAGTATGTAGGGGATGGAATGGGTAGGAGTGGTTTCTATGCCTTTGTTTTTTGGCTACCTCACATGAATATATGATTACCTAGTACTTACCTAGTTGTATTATATGGGAAGGGAGCTATGCTCGTAGTGACCTGGCTTTGTATCTTTCAGCATTAAGTTTGTTCTTAAATTATTGTATAGTTTTTGCACACTGTTGCCTCATCCAGTTTGTTCCAGATATCCACCACTCTGTGTGGGAAGCCATTCTTTTTCAGACCTCTTCTATAAATATCTTCTCTTCTTCTTCCTCTTCCTCCTCTTCCTTTTCCTCCTTTCTCTTCTTCCCTTTTCTTTTTCTTTCTCCTCTTCCCTTTTCCTTTTCCCTCTTCCTCTTCCTCCTCTTCTTCTTCCTGTTCTTCCTCTTTTCCTTTTCCTCTTCTTCCTCATCTTTCTTCCTCTTCTTCCTCTTTCTTCCTCTTTTCTTCCTTTCTCCTTCTTCCTTTTTCTTCCTCCTCTCTTTCTCTTTCCTCCTCCTCTTCTCTCTTCTTCCTCCTCTTTCTCTTCTTCTTCCTCCTCCTCCTCTTCCCTCTTCCCTTCTTCCTCTCCTCTTTCTTCTTCCTTCTTCCTCTTCTTCCCTCTTCTTCCTCTCTTCCTCTTTCCTCTTCCTCCTCTTCTTCCCTCTTCCTCCCCTCTCCTTCTTCTTCCTCTCTTCTTCTTCCTCCCTCTTCTCTTCTTCTTCCTTCTTCTCCTCCTCCTCCTCTTCTCTCTCCTCTTTTTCTCTCCTCCTCCTCCTCCTCTTCCCTTTCCCTTTCCTCTTTTTCACTCCTCTTCCTCTTCTTCCTCTTCTTCTCTTCCTTCCTTTCCCTCTTCCTCCTCTTCTTCACTCTTTTTTCTTTCTCCTCCTCTTCTTCCTCTTCCTCTTCTCCTCTCTTCCTCTTCTTTTCCTCTCTTCCTCTTCCTTTCTTCTTCTTCTTCCATCTCTTCTTCCTCCTCTTTCTTCTCTCTTTCTTTTTCTTCTCTTCTTTATGTCTCTCTTCCACCTCTTCCTTTTCTCCTCTTTTCCTCTTTTCCTCTTCCTTTTTTCCCTTTCCTCTTTTTCCTCTATTTTCTTTTCTCCCTCTTCTCATCTTTTTTTTCCTCTTCTTTTCATCTTCTTTTTCCTCTTCCTCTTCTTCCTCCCTCTTCCTCCTCTTCCTCCTTTCCTTCTTCTTCTTTCTCCTCTTCTTCTTCTTTCTCCTCTTTTCTTTCTCCTCTTCCTCTTCTTTCTCTTTCCTTGTTTCTCTTCCTCTTCTTTCTTCCTCTTTCTCCTCTTCCTCTTTTTTTCCACTTTTCTCCTCTTCTTCTTTCTCCTCTTTCTTCTTTCTCCTTCCTCTTTTTCTCTTCTTTTCTCCTCTCTTTCTTCTTCCTCTTCCTTCTCTCCCTTTCCTCTTCTTCTCTTCTTTCCTCTTCTCTCTCTTCTTCTTTTCCCTCTTCTTCCTCTTTCTTCTTCTCTTTCTTCCTCTTCTTCCTCTTTCTCTTTCTTCTCCTTTCTTCCTCTTCTTCCTCTTCTCACTCTTTCTCTCTTTTCCCTTCTTCTTCCTCTTCTTTCTCCTCTTCTTCCCTCTTCTTTCTCTCCTCTTCCTCTTCTTTTCCCTCTTCTTCTTCTCTTCCCTTTTCTACTCTTTTCCTCTTTTCTTTCTCCCTCTTTCTCTCTTCTTCCTCTTCTTCCTCTTCCTCTTTCTTCCTCTTCTTCCTCTTCTTTCTCTTCTTCTCCTCCTTTCTCCTCTTCCTTCCTCTTTTTCCTCCTCTTCTTCCTCTTTCTCCTCTTTCTTATTTCTCCTTTTCTTCCTCTTCTCTTTCTTCCTCTTTTCTCTTTTCCTCTTTCCTCTTCTTCCTTTTTTCCTTCCTCTTTCCTCTTTTCTTCCTCCTCCTCTTCTTCTTCTCTTTCTTTTCCTCTTTTCTTCTCTTCTCTTCTCCTTTCTTCCTCTTTCCTTCCTCTTTCTTCCTTTCCTCTTTCTTCCTTTCCTCTTTCTTCTTTCTCCTTCTTTCTCTTCCTCTTCTTCCTCCTCTTCTTTCTTTCTCCTTCTTCCTCTTCTTTCTCCCTCTTCTTCTCTTTTCTCCTCTTCCTTCTCCTCCTCGTCTTCCTTCTTTCTTCTCCTCTTCTTCCTCTTCCTCCTGCTTCTTCCTTTTCTCCTTCTCTTCTTCCTCTTTTCTTCTCTCCTTCCTCTTCTTCCTTCTCTTCTTCCTTCCTTCTCTTCTTTTCCTCTTCTTCTCTCCTTTCTTCCTCTTTCTCCTTTCTTCCTTCTTTCTTCCTTTCTTCTTCCTCTTCTTCCTTCTTCTTCCTCTTCTTCCTTCCTCTTTTCTTCCTCCTTCTTCCTCCTCTTCTTCCTCTTCTTCTCTTTCCCCCTCTTCTTTCTCTTCCTCTTCCTTTCCCTCTTTTCTCCTCCTCTTCTTTCCTCTTCCTCTTCTTCTTCTTTCCTCTTCTTTCTTTCCTCTTCTTTCTCTTCTTTCTCCTTTCCTCCTTTCTTCCTCTTCTTCCTCTCTTTTCTCTTCTTCTTCTTCTTTCTCTTCTTCCTCCTTCCTCTTTTCTTCTTCTTTTTCCCTTCTTTCTCTTCCTCCTCCTCTCTTCTTCTTCCCTCTTCATCCTCCCTTCTCTTCTTCTTCCTTTCTTCCTCTTTCTCTTCCTCTTTTCCTTCCTCTTTCTCCTCCTCTTCATCCTCTTCTCCCCCTCCTCTTCCTCCTTTCTCTCCTTTTCCCTCCTTCTCTTCTTCTCTCTTTCTCCCCTCCTTTTCCTTCCTCTTTCTCCTCCTCTTTCCATCCTCTTTCTCTTCCTCTTCATCCTCTTTCCTCTTCCTCCTCTTTCTCTCCTCTTCTCTTCCTCCTCTTTTCCTCCTCTTCATCCTCATTCTCCTCCTCTTCATCCTCTTCATCCTCCTCCTCTTCTTCCTCTTTCTCCTCCTCTTCTTCCTCTTTCTCCCTCTTCCTTCCCCTTTCTCCTCCTCATTCTATCCTCCCTTTCTCCCTCCTCTTCTCCCTCTTTCTCTTCCTCCTACTTCTTCCTCTTCTATCCTCCTCTTCTTCACTCTTTTCTCTCCCTCCTCTTCTTTCCTCTTTCTTCCGTTCCTCTTCTTCCTCTTTCTCTCCTCCTATACTTTCTTCCTCTTTCTCCTCCTCTTCTTCCTCTTTCTCCTCTCCTCGTCCTTCCCTGCTTTCTCCTCCTCTCTTCTTCTTCCTCCTCTCTTCTTCCTCTTTCTCTCCTTTTTCCTCTTTCTTTTACTCCTCTTCTTCCCTTTCTCCTCCCTTTCCTTCCTCTTTTCGCTCCTCCTTCTCTCCCTCCTCTCTCCTCCTCTTCCTCCTCTTCTTCCTCTTCCTCCTCTTCCTCCTCTTCTTCTTCTTCCTCTTCTTCCTCTTTCTCCTTCTCTTCTTCCTCTTTCTCCTTCTCTTCTTCCTCTTTCTCCTTCTCTTCTTCCTCTTTCTCCTTCTCTTCTTCCTCTTTCTCCTTCTCTTCTTCCTCTTTCTCCTTCTCTTCTTCCTCTTTCTCCTTCTCTTCTTCCTCTTTCTCCCTTCTCGTCTTTCCTTTCTCCCTTCTCTTCTTTCCTCTTTCTCCCTTCTCTTCTTTCCTCTTTCTCCCTTCTCTTCTTTCCTCTTTCTCCTCCCCTCTCTTCTTCCTCTTCTTTCCTCCTGTTCTCTCTCTTCTTCCTCTTCTTTCTCCCTGTTCCTCCTCTTCTTCCTCATCTTTCCTCTCTGTTTCTCCTCCTTTTCTTCCTCTTCTTTCCTCCTTGTTCCTCCTCTTCTTCCTCTTCTTCGTTCTCCTGTTCCTCCTCTTCTTTCTCCTGTTCCTCCTCTTCTTCCTCCTCTTCCTGTTTCCTCCTCTGTCCTCTTCCTCATCTTCCTCCTGTTCTTCGTCCCCTCTTCCTTCTTCTACTGCCCTCCTCTTCTTCATCTTCCTCTTCTCCTCTTCTTATCTTCTTCCCCTCTCTTCCCTTTTCCTGCTCCTTTTCTTTTCCTCCTCTTCCCTCCTCCTTCCTCTTCCTCCTCTTCCGCCTTTTCCTTTTCCTCTATTTCTTCTTCCTCTTCTTTCTCTTCCTACCTCACCTTTCTTTCTCTTCCTCCACTTTCTCTTTCCTCTTCATTTCTATCCTCTTTTCTTTCTCCTCTTCATCCTCTTTCTCCTCCTCTTCATCCTCTTTCTCCTCCTCTTCATCCTCTTTGCTCCTCCCTTCATCCTCTTTTCCTTCCTCCCCTCATCCTTCTTCCTCCTCCTCTTCTTCCTCTTTCTCCTCCTCTTCTTCCTCTTTCTCCTCCTCTTCTTCCTCTTTCTCCTCCTCTTCTTCCTCTTTCTCCTCCTCTTCTTCCTCTTTCTCCTCCTCTTCTTCCTCTTTCTCCTCCTCTTCTTCCTCTTTCTCCTCCTCTTCCTCTTTCTCTCCTCTTCCTCATGTTCTCCTCCCTCTTCCATCCTCGTTTCTCTCCTCCACTTCATCCTCTTCTCCTCCTCTCTTCTTCCTCTTAGTCTCCTCCTCTTCTTCTTCCTCTTTCTCCTCCTCTTCTTCCTCTTTCTCCTCTTCTTCTTCCTCTTTCTCCTCTTCTTCTTCCTCTTTCTCCTCTTCTTCTTCCTCTTTCTCCTCTTCTTCTTCCTCTTTCTCCTCTTCTTCCTCTTTCTCCTCTTCTTCTTCCTCTTTCTCCTCTTCTTCTTCCTCTTTCTCCTCTTCTTCTTCCTCTTTCTCCTCTTCTTCTCTTTCCTCCTCCTCTTCTTCCTCTATCTTCCTTCTATCTTCTACCTCTTTTCTCCTCCTCTTCTTACTCCTTTGCTCCCTCCTCTTCTTCCTCTTTCTCCTCCCACCTTTTCTTCCTCTTTCTCCTCGTTCTTCCTCTTTACTCCTCCTCTTCTTCCTTCTTTCTCATCCTCTACTTCCTTTCTTCCTCTTCTTCATCCTCTTTCTCCTCTTCTACCTCTTTCTCCACCTTCTTCTTCCCTCTTTCTCCCTACCTCTTCTTCCTTCTTTCACCTCGTTCTTCTTCCTCTTTCTCCCTCCCTTTCTTTCCTCTTTCTCCTCCCTCTTCCTCTTTCTCATCATCATCTTTTCCTCTTTCTCCTCTCTTCTTCCTCTGTCTCCTCCTCTTCTTCCTCTTTCTCCTTCTCATCTTCCTCTTCTCTCTTCTGCTCTTCCTCTTTCTTCCTTCTCTTCTTCCTATTTTCTATTCTTCTTCTCTTCTTCCTTCATCCTCTTTTCTTCCTCTTCTTTCCCTCTTTCTCCTTCTCTTCTTCCTCTATCTCCTTCTCACTTCTTCCTCTTCTTTCTCCTTCTCTTCTGCCTCTCTTTCTCCTTCTCGTTCTTACTCTTCTTTCTCCTTCTCTTTCTTTCCTTCTTCTTTCTCCTTATCTTCTTCCTCTTCTTTCTCCTTTTCTCTTCTTCCTCTTCCTTTCTACCTTCTCTCTTCACCCTCTTCTTTCTCCTTCTCTTCTTCCTCTTCTTTCTTCACCTTCTCGTCTTCCTCTTCCTTTCTCCTTCTCTTCTTCCTCTTTCCTTTCTCCCTTCTCTTCTTTCCTCTTTCTCCCTTCTCTTCTTTCCTCTTTCTCCCTTCGCTTCTTTCCTCTTTTTCTCCTTCTTCTTCTTCCTCTTCTTTCTCCTTCCTTCTACTTCCTAATCTTTCTCTTGTATCCTCCTCTTCCTCTCCTCCTCTTCTTCCGCCTACTCTTCTTCATCTTCCTCCTGCTTCTTCATCTTCCTCCTCTTCTTCCTCTTCCTCCTCTTCTTCCATTTCACTCTTTCTTCCTCTTCTTTCATCCTCTTTCTCCTCTTCATTCATCCTCTTTCTCTCTCCTTCTTCTTCCTCTTTTTGTTCCACTTCTTCCTCTTTCCTCCTCTTTCTTCCTCTTTCTTCCTTCTGTCTTCCTCTTTCACCTGTTCTTCCTCTTCCTCTTTCCTCCTCTCTTCCTCTTTCTTCCTCTTCTTCCTCTTTCCCTCCCTCTTCTTCCACTCTCTTTCCTCTTCTAGCCTCTTCTTCCTCTTCCTCCCTCTTCTTCCTTTTCCTCCTCCTCTAATTCTCCCTCCTTCTCATCCTCTTCATCACTCTTTCTTACTCCCTCTTCTTCCATTTCTCCTCCTTCTTCTTTTCCTTCTTTCTCCTCTTACTCTTTCTCTCTCTTTCTTCCTGTTTCTCCTCCTCTTCTTCCCTCTTTATCCTCCTCTCCTACTTCCTCTTTCTCCTTCTCTTCTTCCTCATTTCTCCATCTCTCATCTTCCTCTTTTCCTTCTTACTTCTCACTTTCTCACTTCTCTTCTTCCTCTTTCCTCCTTCTCTTCTTCCTCTTTCTCCTGCTCATCTTCCTCTTTCTCCTTCCTCTTCTTCCTCCTTTCTCCTTCTCTTCTTCCTCTTCTCCTTCTCTTCTTCCTCTTCCTCCTTCTCTTCTTCCTCTTCCTCCTCTTATTCCTCTTTTTCCTTCTCTTTCTCCTCCTCCTCCTCTCCCTTCTTCTCTTCCTCCTCTTTCTCCTTCTCTTCTTCCTCTTTCTCCTTCTCTTCTTCCTCTTTCTCCTCCTCTTCTACATCTTCCCTCCCCCCCCCTTTTCTCCTTCTCTTCTTCCCTCTTTCTCACTCTTCTTCCTCTTTTCTCTCTCTTCTTCCTCCTTTCTCCTCTTCTACCTCTTTCTCCTTCTCTTCTTCCTCTTTCTTCTTCCTCTTCTTTTTTTCCTCTTTCTTCATTCCTTCTTTCTTTCTCCTCTCTTCTTTTCCTCTTCTTTCTCCTTCTCTTTCTTCTCCACTTCTTTTCTTCTTCCTGCCTCTTCTTCTTCCTCCTCTTCTTCTTCCTCCTCTGTCTTCCTCCTACTCTTTCCTCTTCTTCCTCTTCGTCCTTTTCTTCCTCTTCCTCTTCTTTCTCTTTCCCTCTTCTTTCATCTTCCTGCTTCCTCCTCATCTTTCTCATCCTCCTCTTTCTCTTTCCTCTTCTTCTTCCTCTTTTCTCCTCTTCCTCCTTTCTCTCTCCTCTTCCTCCTTTCTCTCTCCTCTTCCTCCTTTCTCTCTCCTCTTCTTCCTCTTTCTACTGCCTCTTCTTCCATCTTTCTCCCTCCTCTTCTCCTCCGCTTTCCTCCTTCTCGTTCTTCACTCCTTTCTCCTTCACTACTTCCTCTTTCTCCTTCTCTCTCTCCTCCTCTTATCTCCTTCTTTTCTTCCTCTTTTCCTCCTTCACTTTCTTCCTCTTTCTCCCTTCTCTTCTTCCTTCATATTCTCCTTCTCTTCTTCCTCTTTTCATCCTTCTCTTCCTTCACTCTTTCTCCTTCTCTTCTTTCCTTCTTTTTCTCCTTCTCTATTCTTCCTCTTTCTCCTTTCTCCTTTCTTCCTCTTTCTCGCCTTCTCTTCTTCCTCTTTTCTCCTCCTCTTCTTCCTCTTTCCTCATCTTCTTCCTCTTTCTCCTCTTCTTCCTCCATCTCTTCCTTTTTCTTCTCCTCTTTTATTCTTTCTCTTCTTCCTCTTTCTCTTCCTCTTCCTCTTCTTTTTTCCTTCCTCTTCTTTCTTTTCTTCCTCTTTCTCTTCTTTCTTCTTCTTCCTCCTCTTCCTTCTTCCTCCTCTTCCTCTTCCTTTCTCTTCCTCCTCTTCTTCCTCTTCCTCTTCTATCTTTCCTCTTCTTTCTCTTCTTCCTCTCATCTTTCTCCATCCTCCTCTTTCTCTTCCTCTTCTTCTTCCTTTTTTCTTCTTCTCTTTTCTCTTTCTCCTCCTCTCATCCTTCTTTTCTCCTCCTCTTCATCCTCTTCCTCCTCTTCATCCCTCTTTCTCCTCCTCCTTTCATCCTCTTTCTCTCTCTTCCTCCTCTTTCCTCTCCTCCTCTTCATCCTCTTTCTCCTCACTTATCCTTCTTTACTCTTCATCTTTTTCATCATCCTCTTTCTCCTCCTCTTCATCCTCTTTCTCCTCCTCTTCTTCTTCTTCCTCTCCTCTTCTTTCTTCTTTCTCTTTCTTCTTTCTTTCTTCCTCTTTCTACTGTTCCTTTTCTTTCTCTTCCTCTCTCTTCTTTCTCTCTTCTTCTTCTCTTTTTCTTCCTTCTTTCCCTCTTCTTCCTCATTCCTCCTCCTCTTCTTTTTTCTTCTTCCTCTTTCTCTTTCTCTTCCTCCTCTTTCTCCTCCTCTTCATCCTCTTTCTTTCTTCTCTTCATCCTCTTCTCCTCCTCTTCTTTTCTCATCCTCTTTCTCTCTTTCTCCTCTTTCTCTCTCTTTTTCCTCTTCCTCTTCTCCCTCTTTTCCTCCTTCTTCTCTTCATCTCCTCCTCCTCTTCTTTCTTTTTTCTCCTCTCTTCATCCCTTTCTCCTCCTCTTTTCCTCTCTTTCTTCTTCCTCTTTCTTCTTTCTCTTTTTCTTCCTCTTCTTTTGTCCTCCTCTTCATCCTCTTTTCCCCTTCTCCTCTTTCTCTTCTCCTTTTCTCCTCTTATCCTCTTTCTCTCTCCCTCTTCTCCTCTTTCTCCTCCTCTTCATCCTCTTTCTCCTCTCTTCATCCTCTTTTCTCTCCCTCCTCCTCTTTCTCTTTCCTCTTTCTCTCTTCTTCCTCTTTCTTTCCTCTTCTTCCTCTTTCCCTCTCTTTTCTCCTCCATCTCTTTTCTTCCTCCTCTTCATCTTTCTTCCTTTCTTTCTTCTTCTCTTTCTCTTCTCTCTTCTTCCTCCTTCCTCCTCATCTCTTTCTTTCTCTTCTTCTTCTCTTTCTCTTCTCTTCCTCCTCTTTCTCCTTCTTTTCTTTCTCCTCTTCTTCTTTCATCTTTCTTCCTCTTCTCTTCTCTTTCTTCCCTCTTCTCCTTCTTCCTCTCCTCGTCTTCCTCTTTCTCTTCTTCTCTTCCTCTTTCTTTCTTTCTTTCTCTTTCTTCTTCTTTTCCCTCTTTTCTTTTCTTCCTTCTTTCTCTCCCTTCTTCCTTTTTCTTTTCTCTCTCTCTTCTTCCTCTTTCCTCTCTTTCTCCTCTTCTTCTTCTCCCTTTTCTCCTCTTTTCCTCTTCTTCTTCTTCTCCTTCTCATTTTCTCCTCCTCTTCTTCCTTTCTCCTCCTTTCTTTTCCCCTCTTTTCTCCTCTTCCTCTTTCTTCCTCTCTTCCTTCTTTTCCCTCTTCCTTCTTTTTCTTTCTCCTCTTCTTCCTCTTCTTTTCCTCTTCCTCTTCTTTCTCTCCTCTTCCTTCTCCTCTTTTCTTCTCTTCCTTCTTTCTCTTCTTCTTCTCTTTCTTTCTTCTTCCTTCTTTTCCTTTTTCTTCTCTTTCTCCTTCTTCTTCCACTCTTCTCCTTCCCTCTTTTCATCCTCCTCTTTCTCTTCTTTCTTCTCTCTTTCTTTCTCCTCTTTTATCTTTCTTCCTCTTCTTTCTCTTCTTTTCTTTCTTTCTTTCTTCTTTTCTCCTTCTCTTCTTTCTCTCTTCTTCTTTCTCTTTTCTTCCTCTTTCTCCTTTTCTTCTTTTCTCCTCCTCTTCCTTCTTTTTCCTTCTCTTCTTCCTTTTCTTTCCTTTCTCTTCTTTCTCTTCTTTCTTCTTTCTTTCTCCTTCTCTTCTTCTTTCTTTTTCTTCCTTCCTCTTTTTCTCTTTCTTTTCTCTTCTTCTCTTCTTCCTCTTTCTCTTCTTTTTTATCCTTCTCTTCTTCCTCCTTCTCCTTCTCTTCTTCCTCTTTCTCTTCTTCTTCCTCTTTCCTCTTCTTTCCTCTTCTCTTTTCCTTCCTCTTCATCCTTTTCCTTCTCCTTCCTCTTTTCATCTTCTTCCCTTCTTTCTCTTCTCTCTCCTCTTTCCTCCTTCTCCTTTCTCTTCTCTTTCCTCTTTTTCTTCTTCTTCTTTCCTCCTCTTCTCCTCCTCTTCTCCTTTTCCTCTTTTTCCTCCTCTTCTTCCTCTTTCTCCTCCTCTTCGCCCTCTTTCTTCTCTTCCTCTTCCCCTTTTCCTCCTCTTTTCTCTTTCTCCTTCTTCCTCTCTTCCTCCTCTTCTCCTCCTCTTTCTCTCTCCTTTTCTTGCTCGTCGTCCTTCTCCTTTCCTTCTTTCTCCTCCTTCTTCCTCTTCCTTTCTTTCTTCCTCTTCTTTCTCTTTCTCTTTCTCCTTCTTTCTCTTTCTCCTCTCTTCTTCTTTTCTCCTCCTCTTCCTTTCTCTTTCTCTCCTCTTTTCTCCTTCTCTTCTTCCTTTCTCCTCTTTCTTCTTCTCCTCTTCTGTTCTTTCTTCCTTTTCTCTTCTTCTCTTTCCTTCTCTCCTTCATCTTCTTTTCCTTCCTCTTCTTCTCTTTTCTTCTCTTCTTTCCTCTTTCTCTCTTCCTGTCTCTTCTCCCTCTTCTTCTTCTCTTCTCTTCTTCCTCTTTCTCCTTCTCTTCTTCTCTTTCTCTTCCTTTTCCTCTTTCTCTTCTCTTCTTTTCTCCTTCCTCTTCTTCTCTCTTCTTCCTCTTTTTTCTTCCTTCTTCCTTTCTCCTTCCTCCTCTTCTCCTGTTCTCTTCCTTCTTTCTTTCTTCTTCATTCTTTCTCTTCTTTCTTCTTTCCTCCCTTCCTTCTCTTCTTTCTTTCTTCTTTTTCCTCCTCTTTCTCTTCTTTTTCTTTTTTTCCCTTCTCTTCCTCTTCTTTCTTCCTCTTTCTTTTCCTCTTTTTCTCTTTCCTCTTTCTCTTCTTCTTTTCTTTCCTCCTCTTTCTTTCTTCTTTCTCTTCCTTTTTCTTCCTCTTCCTCCTCTTCCTCTTCCTCCTCTTCTTCCTCCTCTTTTTCTCTTCTTCTTCTTCCTCTTTCTCCTCTTCTTCCTCTTTCTCCTCCTCTTCCTCTTTTTCTCTCCTTCCTTTTTCTTCCTCCTCTTCCTCTTCTTCCTCCTCATCCTCTTCTTCCTCTTCTTCCTCCTCATCCTCTTCCTCCTGTTCTTCGTCCTCTTCCTGTTCCTCTTCCTCTTCCTGTTCCTCTTCCTCCTCTTCTTCCTGTTCCTCCTCTTCCTCCTCTTCTTCCTGTTCCTGTTCCTCCTCTTCTTCCTCTTCCTCCTCCTCCATGTCCTGTTTTTCTCTTATCCCACTCTGTCGAGGACTTCCATCCCTTTCCTAATTCTGTAAGTGGTCAGTAGATCTCTTTCTCCTTGTTCCAGGGTTAGTAGTTCCAATTTGGACAATCTTTGTTCATATGTCAATTTGGAGAGTGTTGGTGCCATCTCTGTTGATGTTCTTTGTATTCTAATTTCTTTATATTCTTTTAGTTGACAGACTTGTGACTGATTCAAATAATTGCTCAATAGGAGCTTTAGGGGTACCCCATCTCAAAGAATTCCCAATTTTGATAGTAATAAGGATGGGATTTCAGACATGCGAATCTGGCCCCAGGAGCTATACATACATATACCAAGGGCTTTTTTTTCCCTTACATAGAAGGTAGCCAAAAAAACAAGGCATAGAAACCACTTCCACCCATTCCATCCCCTACATACTCCACTCCCCTCTTCCCTCCCTCTTATTTTGGCACCTCCTGGATGACAGGTCATCCCTGCATCTTGTCCACTGCCCTGGATCAGAAGCAGTGTCACAAGACACGGCACATCCACAGCAAGGCCACTTCATTAAATCGGCAAACCTCCCCCCCCCCTTCTCCATCCCCTCATGTAGAAAAGAGAAAAGGAGAAGGCAAGGAGAAATCCCTTTGGGCTGCGTCAATTCATTTTTCATACATACTCCCACACCACCCATCTCCCCTCATGCATCCCCCAGGAGCTGCTATACATCAACAATAACAACTAATGAATATATGATTAGTTTACTGACTTGCATAATGCATTATTTGAATTTACTTTATAGGGACAGAGTCATGTGTGTATTGCTGCAGCATGAATGGAGATGTAGCTGCTAAAATCCCATCTAGTTCACCATGTGTATACTCAGTCATGATTACCCACAATCCCAGTACAGTAAGTATAGTATTTCACTTCAGTTGTAATCGCAAAAGTTTATTTACAGACCAAGAAAAAAGTAATATTAGTATTGAAAATATTAATGGAAAAAATAGTAATCCATTTACGTAATCTTTATTACAGCTGATGACCATGTGTGGCTTAAGCAGAATGTTGGATGTGTGTCTCAACCTGAACTATAGACACCATACTGTAGCTCTAGCAGGCTAATGATATATCATGTATACATATATTTTTTCCCTCGTACTGAAAGACCAAATAAAGAAATAGATTTCAGCAGTTTTCATGATTTTTATATAAAAAGGATAAGTATATGAAAAAAAAATAATAAAAGTTATAATAGTATGAAACTTTGGTCTTCACTATACCCCTACAGCATCTATATAATACTTATACAGTAGAACCTCAGTTCTTGATTGTCCCACAAGTCAAATTGATGCGCAACCAAAATTGATGCGCAAACCAAACTGATACCCCTGCAGTATCTATATAATACTTATACAGTAGAACCTCAGTTCTTGAATGTCCCACAAGTCAAATTGATGCACAACCAAAAAAATATATATATAAAATAAAATCAATTCTTTGGTTCTCGATCAACCCAAAGAAAAATGGAAAATTGGGCAAAATTCAAACTTTTGTGGAAAAATATTACTCTTATAAAGCTGTATCCAGCAGATCAGTAAACTTGTTTTGGTCCCTGGCCAAATCAGTTCTGGAACAGTTTAAGGATTGTGGTTGAGAATCAAGGTTCTGCACTATATTTGGAAGCTTCATGAGTAATGGGTAGCAATCTTGCCTCAAACAGGAGGATCAGGTGCAATCCCCATGAAATGCTAGGCAAATGTTGAAGTCATACTTTCCTGGCTTCATAACAGTGATTGTCAAAAGTGCTGTCTATCAGTGCTGGCACCTAATCAGTGTGATTGAGCTGATACAGTAAGTCCTCGTTATACGGTACATATGCGTTCCTGAAAACCTTACCTCAAATTGAAATTACCGCATACCGAACCCATTATAACATGTAATAGGATATGGCAGACGTACCTTCTCCCCGCTCTTTCCTCTTCAAAATATCTAGCGGATACTGTATCTGTGAATTTTTCTTACTGTAAATAGAATCGAGGGTAGTAATTACCAAATACCATAACTGAATTTACCGGATAAATAATTACCATATAAGGAGGACTCACTGTAACACTGTTTTCAGTCTTTTCACAATTCCAGTGTTGGACAGTTCACATGCATTTTGTACCTTACCAAACATGATAAACCACTTCAGTATGACTCAAATTCTCGTGCACAGCATCGGCTGCCATATGTAATTTACATCACACTACTTCCATTATAAGATATAAAGTCACTGCTGTATTACTCATTCTCTTTTACTTTAAGTAATAATGATAAACACTGAAAACATGATCAAACCAGTTCAGAAAATCTGGGGTTAACTCATGTACAACTACATACATACATATACCAAGGCTTTTTCCCCCTTACTAGGGAGGTAGCCAAAAAGGAAAAGGCATAAAATCATTCCCACCCATTCCATCCCCGAAAACACTCCACACCCCTCCATCCTCCCTCCCATCTTAGCACCTCCTAGATGACGGGTCATCCCTGCACCCTGTCCACTACCCTGGGTCAGAAGCAGTGTCACAAGACACAGCACATCCACAGCAAGGCCGCTTCATTAAATCAGCGACCCCCCCTCTCCGTCCCCCCATATAAAGGAGAGGACGGGGAGAAATCCCTTCGGGCTGCGTCAAAACTTTGCTCACACACACTACCTCACCCCCCTTCCCCCCATCCATTCCACCTCATGCATCACAACATCTTCCATATACAACCATTCTCCATTCACCCCTGTCTTCTGTCCTCTCCCGTCCTTCCTCAACAGACATTCCCCTCTTCCCCAAAGCCCCCTTCACCCCATCCATCCATCTCATCCTAGGACATCCCCTCATGTTCACTCCCTCCACATCTGCCTTCCATACCTCCTTTACTAGTCTTTCTTCACTCATTCTTTCCATGTGTCCAAACCATCCTAATATTCTTTCATCAACCCTATCTCCCAGCTCCCTTTCCACCCCTGTTCTCCTCCTCACCTCCTCATTTCTCACTCTATCTAGCCTAGTAACCCCCACCATACTTCTCAGACACCTCATCTCAAACACATTCAAACTCCTTCTCTCTTCTTCTCTTATGTTCCATGTTTCTGCCCCATACAGTGCTGTTGGCACAATCACTCCTTCATACAGTCTCCTCTTCGCATCCATTCATAAATTTCTCTCTCTATCTAACCTAGTAACCCCCATCATACTTCTCAGACACTTCATCTCAAACACATTCAAGCTCCTTCTCTCTTCCTCTCTTATGTTCCATGTTTCTGCTCCATACAGTGCTGTTGACACAATCATTCCTTCATACAGTCTCCTCTTAGCATCCATTACCAAATTTCTATTCCTCATTACACTTTTTAATCCACCAAGGCATTTACTCACTTCTCTCAATCTACATTCTACTTCCACCTTTACTCCACCTTTTCCTGCCACATTTGCACCCAAGTATCTAAAACTATCCACTTCCTCCAGTTGCTCTCCCTTAATGCTCACTTCCAGATTACTGCCACTTTCACCCCTTGTACATCTCATCACCTTACTTTTACCCACATATATCTTCAGCTTTCTTCTATCACACACTCTCCCAAACTCTGTCACCAACTTCCTCAATCCCTCCTCCGATCCTGCCACAAGCGCAGTGTCATCTGCAAACAACAGCTGGCTCACCTCCCACTTTTCTCCATTTTCTTTAACCATCTCCAATCCCTGACCCACTACCCTTGCATTTACCTCTCGCACTACCCCATCCATGTATAAGTTGAACAGCCAGGGTGACATAACGCATCCTTGACGAAGTCCCACCTTTACCTCAAACCACTCACCCTCTCCATTTCTAATCCTGACACAAGCTCTACTACTTTCATAAAAACTCTTGACAGCTCCGAGAAGCTTTCCTCCTATCCCGTATATCTGCATAACCTCCCACAGTGCCTTTCTGTCTACCCTGTCGTAAGCCTTTTCCAGATCCATAAAGGCCCAAAATACATCCTTCCCCTTTCCTATAGCTTTCTCACATATCTGTCTTACCACAAAAATCTGATCTACACAACCTCTACCTGTCCTAAATCCACACTGTTCCTCACCAATTACTCCCTCTGTTCCTCTCCTAATCCTCTCAATCAAGATCCTCCCATAAGCCTTCCCAACTACACTTAACAAGCTAATCCCTCTGAAACTACTACATTCACACTTGTCCCCCTTTCCCTTGTAAAGTGGAACTATACAAGCACTCCTCCAGTCCTCCGGCACTCTACCTTCTCTCCAGCAAACATTAAATAACCTCACCAGCCAGTCCACCATCACTATACCTCCTTTTTTAAGACATTCTGCATGGCATCCATCCAAACCAGGTGCCTTACCTGCTTTCATCATCTTAACTGCTGCCTTCACTTCATCCTTCCTTATTTCTCCTCCATTTTCCTCACTCATCACTCTCATTTTCTTAGCATTTCCCACTGCAGCTATCTTTCCCTCCCTATCCTCCTTCACATTTAGCAACTCCCTAAAATATTCTGCCCATCTTCCCCTTACTGCCTTCTCCTCCATTATAATCTCTCCATCCGCACCCTTTACCTTTTCTTCTCTACTTGATTCACCTCCTCTTCCTCTCTTAATTTCTTTCCAAAACATCTTTTTATTGCTTTCAAAATTTTCTGTCATACTCTTACCCCATTTTACATCTGCTCTCCTCTTTGCCTCCTTTACCTTTTTCTTTACTTCTCTTTTATTTTCTTTGTACGTCTCATATGACTCCCTCGTCCTATTTTGTAACCAATCTGTGTAAGCTTGCTTCTTCTCTTCTACAACCTTCTTCATTTCCTCATCCCACCATTCACTACCCTTCCTTCTATTTCCTCCTGTCCTTCTTGTTCCACACACCATCTTTGCACACTTTATGACTCCCTCCTTGAACCATCCCCATTCCTCCTCCACACCTACCTCTACTCTATCCTTCACTCTCTCGCACTCCTTCAGCTTCTTGTACTCCTCCTTTTCCTCTTCATTTAAAGAGTTCACTCTAAGCACCTCCCTACCTTTTGTCCCTTTCCTCTTTCTCCATCTATCCTCCACTCTCAACTTACCTTCCACCAAAAAATTATCTGATATTCCCCCATCCTCTCCCCTTAGCACATGTACATCCTTAACTCTTCCTATCATAATCCTATTTACCACAACATAGTCCATTAAAGCTCTATCTACCACCCTTCCCTCCACCACCCTCTCCCATGTGTACTTATGCTTGACTTTCTTCCGAAACACTGTATTTGCTATCATCAACTCTCTAGACACATTTCCACCATCAACTCTCCACTACGATTTTTTCCTGGAACTCCACATTTCCCAACCACTCCATCAATTGGATCCTTTCCTACCCTAGTATTAAGGTCTCCCAGTACTATTACATTAACATTTCTCCCTAAACCCTCTATGCACTCATTTAAATCTATTCAAAAGGCCTCCCTTTCTTCTACACTCTTCTCGCTGCCAGGCCCATATGCACTTACAAAAACCTACATCTCCCTTCCCAGTTTCACCTTCATCCACATTATCCTTGAGGAAACCTCCCTCCACTCCACTACATGTTTACCTATCTCTTCACTTACTAGTATAGCCACCCCTTCCCTCCCTCGCCCTCTCTTCACTCCTGATAACCTCCCACTTACACTCCCAAACTTACACTCACCCTTCCCTTTCAGCTTAGTTTAACTCAAAGCCAACACATCCATCTTTCTTCTCACAAACATACTACCTATCTCTTCCCTTTTACTCTCATCTGTACTACATCCACGCACATTAAAAGACCCAAACCTTAGGGTGCTGGTCCGAGAACTTCCAGACCCTCTTATGCCTTTGCCTTTACTTTTAGGAATGTGCCCTGTGGGGCTACAAGGAGAAGGATGCCTAGTCCCAATCCCCGTCCCTTTCTTCTCGCCTCTTACGATCCAAGTGGGAATACTTGGTGGCAGTATTCTTTTCCCCCACTACAGAAAAAGAATACTCAGAGAAATGGTACAGGACAGCAACAAGGGGTTGGGGGACAGCATAACAGAGGGACAGTCGTAGTATAAAAGTGTCATCATTTCTCTATGAACAGAGTTTTCCTCTATCATAGACAAAATGATGTGTGGCTCTGGTCCGTAGGGGCACCCCATATAGACCCTAAAGTATCGACTGCATGCTACTTTGCCACAATAACAAGCAGCCAATACCCCAGACGGGGTACAACTACAAAAAAATATAACCTCCGTCTCCTAGTCCTCCTCTTTCTTCTTCTCCTTCTCCTCCCCCTCTTTATTCTCCTGCTCCTCCTCCTCTTCCTCCACCTTCTCCTTCTACCCCTCCTCTATCGCATAGTTGCCCTGTTTTCTTCACTGTAGCTTAGTATAGTTAACAAACAGCCTCGTTAGGGTCAGTAGGCCTGTTGTTTTGTTCTTCCTTTGTGTTCCTTTGTTCCTCCTCCTCCTCCTCTTCCTTCTCCCTCTCCTCCTCCTTCTTCTTCCCCCCCTCCTTCTCTTCTTTCATCCCTTCCTCCTACTCCCCATCCTTCGTTTCCTCTTCTTTCTTCTCCTTCCCTTCCTTCTTCTCCTTCTTCCCATCCTTTTTCTTCCTTTCCTTCTTCCCCTTCTCTTTTTTTTTCTATTTTCTTTTTTCTTCTCTTCTATTTTTCTTTTTTCCTTTTTCTCTTTTCTTCCTCTTGTCTTTTCTTATTTTCCTCTTCTTCTCCTTCTCCTCCTCTTTCTTCTTCTCCTCTTCCTCCTCCACCTTCTCCTCTCACTCCTTCTTCTCCTCCTCCTCTTTTTTCTCCTGCTCCTCCTTCACCTCCTTCTCTTCCTTCTTCTCCTCCTTCTCTTCCTCTTTCTTCTCCTCCTCCTTTTTCTCTTCTTCCTCCTCCTCCTCCTTCTCTTCATCTTCCTTCTTCCCCTCCTCCTTCTTCTACTCCTCCTCTTCCTCTACCTTCTCCTTTCACAGTTTGGTCACATGAAGGAAGGGCATAGGGATGTGTGTGTATGTATGTTCATATGTTGCAATGTAGTTTTCCATAGGTGTTATTGCAATATGTGGGGTTATACATACATACATATACCAAGGCTTTTTCCCCCTTACAAGGGAGGTAGCCAAAAAGGGAAAGGCATAAAATCATTCCCACCCATTTCATCCCTGAATACACTCCACACCCCTCCCACCCTCCCTCTTATCTGAGCACCTCCTGGATGACAGGTCATCCCTGCACCCTGCCCACTGCCCTGGGTCAGAAGCAGTGTTGCAAAACACAGCACATCCACAGCAAGGCCATTTCATTAAATCGGCGACACCCCCTCTCCGTACCCCTTGCATAAAAGGAGAGGACAGGGAGAAATCCCTTCGGGCTGTGTTAACTTTTGCTCACACATACTAACTCACCCCCCCCCCCACCCATTCCACCTCATGCAATCACATCATCATCCATATACAACCATTCTCCATTTACTCCTGTCTTCTGTCCTCTCCCATCCTTCCTCAACAGACATTCCCCTCTTCCCCAAATCCCCCTTCACCCCATCCATCCACCTCATCCTAGGACGTCCCCTCATGTTCAATCCCTCCACACCTGCCTTCCATATCTCTTTTACTAGTCTTTCTTCACTCATTCTTTCCATGTGTCCAAACCATCCTAATACTCTTTCATCAACCCTATCTCCCAGCTCCTTTTCCACCCCTGTTCTCCTCCTCACCTCATTTCTCACTCTATCTAGCCTAGTAACCCCCACCATACTTCTCAGACACCTCATCTCAAACACATTCAAACTCCTTCTCTCTTCTTTTCTCATGTTCCATGTTTCTGCCCCATACAGTGCTGTTGGCACAATCACTCCTTCATACAGTCTCCTCTTAGCATCCATTCCCAAATGTCTATTCCTCATTACACTCTTCAATCCACCAAGGCAATTACTTGCTTCTCTCAATCTACATTCTACCTCCACCTTCACTCCACCTTTTCCTGCCACATTTGCACCCAAGTATCTAAAACTATCCACTTCCTCCAGTCGCTCTCCCTTAATGCTCACTTCCAGTCTACTGCCACTTTCACCCCTTGTACATTTCATCACCTTACTTTTACCCACATTTATCTTTAGCTTTCTTCTATCACATACTCTCCCAAACTCTGCCACCAACTTCCTCAATCCCTCCTCCGATCCTGCCACAAGCGCAGTGTCGTCCGCAAACAACAGTTGGCTCACCTCCCACTTTTCTCCATTTTCTTTAACCATCTCCAATCCCTGACCCACTACCCTTGCATTTACCTCTCACACCACCCCATCCATGTATAAGTTGAACAGCCAGGGTGACATAACGCATCCTTGACGCAGTCCCACCTTTACCTCGAACCACTCACTCTCTCCATTTCCAATCCTGACACAAGCTCTACTACTCTCATAAAAACTCTTGACAGCTCCCAAAAGCTTTCCTCCTATCCCATATATCTGCATAACCTCCCACAGCGCCTTTCTGTCTACCCTATCATAAGCCTTTTCCAGATCCATAAAGGTCCAAAATACATCCTTCCCCTTTCCTATAGCTTTCTCACATATCTGTCTTACCACAAAGATCTGATCTACACAACCTCTACCTGTCCTAAATCCACACTGTTCCTCACCCATTACTCCTTCTGTTCCTCTCCTAATCCTCTCAATCAAGATACTCCCATAAGCCTTCCCAACTACACTTAACAAGCTAATCCCTTTGAAACTACTACATTCACACTTGTCCCCTTTTCCCTTGTAAAGAGGAACTATACAGGCACTGCTCCAGTCCTCCGGCACTCTACCTTCTCTCCAGCAATCATTAAATAACCTAACCAACCAGTCCACCATCACTGTACCTCCCTTTTTCAGACATTCTTCATGGCATCCATCCAGACCAGGTGCCTTACCTGCTTTCATCATCTTAACAACTGTCTTCACCTCATCCTTCCTTATTTCTCCTCCATTCTCCCCACTCATCACTCTCATTTTCTTCGCATTTCCCACTGTAGCTATCTTTCCTTCCCTATTCTCCTTCACATTTAGCAACTCCATAAAATATTCTGCCCATCTTCCCCTTACTGCCTTCTCTTCCATTATCATCTCTCCATCTGTACCTTTTACCTTTTCTTCTCTACTTGATTCGCCTCCTCTTCCTCCCTTAATTTCTTTCCAAAACATCTTACTTTCAAAATTTTCTGACATACTCTTACCCCATTTCACATCTGCTCTCCTCTTTGCAACCTTTACCTTTTGCTTTACTTCTCTTTTCTTTTCTTTGTACCTCTCATATGACTCCCTCATCCTATTTTGTAACCAATCTGTGAAAGCTCGCTTCTTCTCTTCTACAACCTTCTTTGTTTCCTCATCCCACCATTCACTACCCTTCCTTCTATTTCCTCCTGTCCCTCCTGTTCCACACACCATCCTTGCACACTTTATGACTCCCTCCTTGAACCATCACCATTCCTCCTCCACATCCAGCTCTACTCTATCCTTTACTCCCTCCCACTCCTTCAGCTTCTTTCCGTACTCCTCCTTTTCATTCAAAGAGTTCACTCTAAGAATCTCCCTACCTTTTGTCCCTTTCCTCTTCTCCATCTATCCTCCACTCTCAACTTACCTTCCACCAAAAAATTATCTGATATTCCCCCACCCTCTCCCCTTAGCACATGTACATCCTTAACTCTTCCTATCATAATCCTATTTTATACTACATAATCCATTAGCGCTCTATCTACCACCCTTCCCTCCAACACCCTCTCCCATGTGCACTTATGCTTGACTTTCTTCCAAAACACTGTATTTGCTATCATCAACTCTCTTTCTAGACACATTTCCACCATCAACTCTCCACTATGATTCTTTCCTGGAACTCCACATTTCCCAACCACTCCATCGATTGGACCATTTCCTACCCTAGCATTAAGGTCTCCCAGTACTATTACATTTACATTTCTTCCTAAACCCTCTATGCACTCATTTAAATCTATCCAAAAGGCCTCCCTTTCTTCTACACTCTTCTCACTGCCAGGCCCATATGCACTTACAAAGACCCACATCTCCTTTCTCAGTTTCACCTTCATCCACATTATCCTTGAGGAAACCTCCTTCCACTCCACTACCCATTTACCTATCTCTTCACTTACTAGAATAGCCACCCCTTCCCTCCCTCGCCCTCTCTTCACTCCTGATAACCTCCCACTTACACTCCCAAACTTACACTCACCCTTCCCTTTCAATTTAGTTTCACTCAAAGCCAACACACCCATCTTTCTTCTCACAAACATACTACCTATCTCTTCCCTTTTACTCTCATCTGTACCACATCCACGCACATTAAAAGACCCAAACCTTAGGGTGCTGGTCCGAGAACTTCCAGACCCTCTTATGCCTTCCTTTTTTTTTGTAGGAAAGTCCCCTGTGGGGTTACAAGGAGAAGGATGCCTAGTCCCAATCCCCGTCCCTTTCTTCTCGCCTCTTACAATCCAAGTGGGAATACTTGGTGGCAGTATTCTTTCCCCCACCACAGGGAATTCCCCCATCACAGAAAAAGAATACTCAGAGAAATGGTACAGGACAGCAACAAGGGGTTGGGGGACAGCATAACGGAGGGACAGTCGTAGTATAAAAAGTGTCATCATTTCTCTATGAACAGAGTTTTCCTCTATCATAGACAAAATGATGTGTGGCTCTGGTCCGTAGGGGCGCCCCATATAGACCCTAAAGTATCGACTGCATGCTACTTTGCCACAGTAACAAGCAGCCAATACCCCAGACGGGGTTATAGGTAATGGTTACACTTAACAACTCAAGTGGGAACACTTGGTGGCAGTATTCTTTTTCCCCTACCACTGGGTTCAGCAAAAAAGGAAATGTATGTTCAGAGAAGTGATACAGGACAGTATTAAGAGTGGAGGGACAGTATAACAGAGGGACAGTCACAGTATAATAAAGTAGCATAATTTCTCTATGAAAAGATATTTCCTTTATCACAGACAAAATGATGTGTGGCTCTGGTCCATAGGGGCACCCCATATAGACCCTAAAATACCTGCTGCATGCAGCCACCCCAGACGGGGATACTCATGCTATGCTTATATTTATCAAGAACATAATAACATAAGAATGGAGACTGCAAGAGACCATGAGGCCTACACTAGGCAGTTCCATGTTCATTACCACCTGTCATCCCCATCCACAAAGTTGTCTAACCGTTTCTTAAAACAACTGATAGTTTCAGCACTCGCTACGTGGTTACTAAGTCTGTTCCATTCATTGACCACCCTATTAGTAAACCAATTCTTGCTTATTGCCTTCTGCTTATCAAGTATTTGGATAATATAAACTACTGGAAAACTTGCATGTATTTATTTGAAAGTCTGATTGCATTAGTACATTTCTGTAGAACCCTGCAAAAATGAAAAATGTAAACTGATACATATGAACAAATGCATCTGTTACCATTAGTTTCTTTTCAACTTGATGTCGCTGTACAGAAGATTTGCTCATGTACATAGATTCACAAATTCAGATGAACATACAAATGATATGCACGGTGGCATTTTCAAAATATGTACATAAGAATACCATTACACTGTACATTAAAAGTATATTGTGGTTTTATTTTTACAATCTTTTCTTCAGTATAAGAATTATGTTCAGCCAGATCAAATTTTTACAATGTACAACTTTTTTTAAAGACATGAGCAAAACAACATGAACGTAAATGGAACTAAGAGAAGTTTTGAATGTAGAGGAACCTATGAAAGAAAAATAGACATTAAGGTAAAAAATTATAGAATATAAAATGAGCAAGAGCAATGACAATATATATATAAGCTTTGTGCCTAGTAGTAAGCTATGTTAAGTACTGTACATTCTGTGCAGTGGCTGCTTTAGTGCACAAGTGACTATGTGCATCAACTGACTGGGCCCTGAGCAATCTGATAAAGTACAACACTTTAACAGCAACACTCAGATTTAGGAATTATTTTACTCCTTATCACCCATAAGACTTCCACATGACGTAGCAAAACTGCACAACAAAAGCAGCAGCATATGCAAATGTGTGATAGGCATGCTGCTAGAAGAGCATCATTCCCACTTCACAATATTTTGTTGCAAAATCAATGTGGTTTTTTGTACTTTTCCCATTTTCCATGATTGAGAGATGACAGGTCATCTAATGCAGCAATGTCTTTAAGATAGTGTGACAATTTTTGTAGTTCCTTATCAGTATCTCTGTTAAAATGGGCAAGTCTAAATGGTCGAATTTTCAGTCCATTTTGAGGGTTCATCAAAAAATTACGGGACAAATCATCAAACATGATGGTATTCTTAGATGTGTAATGCTCATATTTGCCCCAAACAACACCAAGAGGTTTGACCTGGAAAGAAATTACAGAAATGTTAATATCATACCATTAAGATTAAAAAATGTATCCTTCACCTTCCCTGTTTACCAAGTTTCTCAACAGACCCCCCTATCCCATACAATTGCAACATATCCATAACACCTCTGTATCAAACCTATGTCTATATACCAAGAGCTTTTTCCCCCTTATAACATCAACTCTCCACTCATCCCTATCTCCTGCCTTCTCCCTTCTTTGCTCAACAGACATTCCCCTCTTAATCAATGCCAATGATCAATGCCCCCTTAACCACATCCATCCATCTCATTCTCAGTCACCCCCTCAAATTCACTCCCTCCACCTTTGCCTTCCACACCTCTTTACTAATCTTTCATCACTCATTCTTTCTGTGTCCAAACCATACCAATAATCTTTTATCAGCCCTATCTGCTATCTTCTTTTCCATTTCCATTCAACTTCTCGTTTTTCACTCTATCTAACCTAGTAACCCCTACCATACTTCTCAGACATTTCATCTCAAACACATTTAAATTTTTCTTCTCTGCCTCTCTTAAATTCCAAATCTCTCCCCATACAATGCCGTCAGCACAATCACCCCTTCATACAATCTCCTCCTTGCATCCATTCCCAGTTGCCCATTTCTCATGACATTTTTGAATCCCCCAAAGCATTTACTTGCTTCTCTCAATCTGCCTTACTATGAAAATTTTATCTATACACCATCTTTTTTAAAATCATGCTGTTGTTCTCCAATTACTCCATTTCATTGCTAATCCTTTCAATTAACTTTCCCACAAAGCTTTTCTATTGTCCTCCTTTCCCTTTACATGGTAGAATTATACATGCACTCCAACAATCCGGTGGCACACTTCCCTTACATTTATTTTCACTCAATATCAATACATCCATCTTTCTTACAAACATACTACCAATTTCTTCTCTTTTACTCTCATCTGTACCACATTCATGCACATTTAATGACCCAATTATCAGGATTTTGGTAGGAGCTAAGATAAAGGGAAATGGGTGATGAGTGGAAGCACGTATATGTCATGGCTGGCTACCTCCCTTATAAGGATGAAAAATCCTATTGGTATATGGATATATATACCGAAGACCTCTTCCCCTTTACACGAGAGGTTCACAGCCATGGCATGCACCCATTCCCACCCATTTCACTCCCATCCACCACCCATTGTTTCCCTCATAGATGAATTATCATCTACCTCCTGCCCACAGCCAAGGTCAGATGTAATGAAGTAAGACACAGCACATCCACAGCAGGGCTGCTTCATTTCTACGACTGACCCCTCACCATGGTCTCCTTACACCACCATTCTCCACTCATACCTACCCTCTGTTTTCTCCCTTCCCTGTTAACAGACATTTCCCTCTTGCTCAAAGCCCCCTTCACCCCATCCATCCATCTTAAGGAGGAGGCAGCAGCAATACAAAATTATCATCGTTCTTATATGAATAGAGATTTAATTCTAACACAGACTAATGATATGTGACTAGTACAATGTGCGCGGATGTGGTACAGATGAGAGTAAAACGGAAGAGATAGGTAGTATGTTTGTGAGAAGAAAGATGGATGTGTTGGCTTTGAATGAAACTAAGTTGAAAGGGAAGGGTGAGTGTAAGTGGAAGGTTATCAGGAGTGAAGAGAGGGCGAGGGAGGGAAGGGGTGGCTATTCTAGTAAGTGAAGAGATAGGTACACGGGTAGTGGAGTGGAAGGAGGTTTCCTCAAGGATAATGTGGATGAAGGTGAAACTGGGAAAGGAGATGTGGGTCTTTGTAAGTGCATATGGGCCTGGCAGTGAGAAGTGTGTAGAAGAAAGGGAGGCCTTTTGAATAGATTTAATTGAGTGCATAGAGGATTTAGGGAGAAATGTCAATGTAATAGTACTGGGAGACCTTAATGCTAGGGTAGGAAATGGTCCAATTGATGGAGTGGTTGGGAAATGTGGAGTTCCAGGAAAGAATCGTAGTGGAGAGTTGATGGTGGAAATGTGTCTAGAGAGTTGATGATAGCAAATACAGTGTTTCGGAAGAAAGTCAAGCATAAGTACACATGGGAGAGAGTGGTGGATGGAAGGGTGGTAGATAGAGCGTTGATGGATTATGTAGTGGTAAATAGGATTATGATAGGAAGAGTTAAGGATGTACATGTGCTAAGGGGAGAGGGTGGGGGAATATCAGATCATTTTTTGGTGGAAGGTAAGTTGAGAGTGGAGGATAGATGGAGAAAGAGGAAAGGGACAAAGGGTAGGGAGGTGCTTAGAGTGAACTCTTTAAATGAAAAGGAAAAGGAGAAGGAGTACAAGAAGAAGCTGAAGGAGGAATGGGAGGGAGTGAAAGATAGAGTAGAGGTAGGTGTGGAGGAGGAATGGGGATGGTTCAAGGAGGGAGTCACAAAGTGTGCAAGGATGGAGTGTGGAACAAGGACAGGAGGAAATAGAAGGAAGGGTAGTGAATGGTAGGATGAGGAAACAAAGAAGGTTGTAGAAGAGAAGAAGCGAGCTTTCACAGATTGGTTACAAAATAGGATGAGGGAGTCATATGAGACGTACAAAGAAAAGAAAAGAGAAGTAAAGCAAAAGGTAAAGGAGGCAAAGAGGAGAGCAGATGTGAAGTGGGGTAAGAGTATGACAGAAAATTTTGAAAGTAATAAAAAGATGTTTTGGAAAGAAATTAAGAGAGGAAGAGGAGGCAAATCAAGTAGAGAAGAAAAGGTAAAAGGTGCAGATAGAGAGAGGATAATGGAAGAGAAGGCAGTAAGGGGAAGATGGGCAGAATAATTATGGAGTTGCTAAATGTGAAGGAGGATAGGGAGGGAAAGATAGTTGCAGTGGGAAATGCTAAGAAAATGACTGTGATGAGTGAAGAAAAGGGAGGAGAAATTTGGAAGGATGAAGTGAAGGCAGTTGTTAAGATGAAAGCAGGTAAGGCACCTGGTCTGGATGGATGGCATGCAGAATGTCTAAAAAAAAGGAGGTACAGTGATGGTGGACTGGCTGGTGAGGTTATTTAATGTTTGCTGGAGAGAGGGTAGAGTTCCCGAGGACTGTAGGAGTGCCTGTATAGTTCCACTTTACAAGGAAAAAGGGGACAAGTGTGAATGTAGTAGTTTAAGAGGGATTAGCTTGTTAAGTGTAGTTGGGAAGGCTTATGGGAGGATCTTGATTGAGAGGATTAGGAGAGGAACAGAGGGAGTAATTGGTGAGGAACAGTGTGGATTTAGGACAGGTAGAGGTTGTGTAGATCAGATCTTTGTGGTAAAACAAATATGTGAGAAAGCTGTAGGAAAGGGGAAGGATGTTTTTTGGGCTTTTATGGATCTGGAAAAGGCTTACGATAGGGTAGACAGAAAGGCACTGTGGAAGGTTATGCACATATATGGGATAGGAGGAAAGCTTCTAGGAGCTGTCAAGAGTTTTTATGAGAGTAGTAGAGCTTGTGTCAGGATTAGAAATGGAGAGAGTGAGTGGTTCGAGGTAAAGGTGGGACTTCGTCAAGGATGCGTTATGTCGCCCTGGCTGTTCAACTTATACATGGATGGGGTAGTGCAAGAGGTAAATGCAAGGGTAGTGGGTCAGGGATTGGAGATGGTTAAAGAAAATGGAGAAAAGTGGGAGGTGAGCCAGCTGTTGTTTACTGACGACACTGTGCTTGTGGCAGGATCGGAGGAGGGATTGAGGAAGTTAGTGACAGAGTTTGGGAGAGTATGTGATAGAAGAAAGCTAAAGATAAATGTGGGTAAAAGTAAGGTGATGCGATGTACAAGGGGTGAAAGTGGCAGTAGACTGGAAGTGAGTATTAAGGGAGAGCGACTGGAGGAAGTGGATAGTTTTAGATACTTGGGTGCAACTGTGGCAGGAAAAGGTGGAGTGAAGGTGGAGGTAGAATGTAGATTGAGAGAAGCGAGTAAATGCCTTGGTGGATTGAAGAGTGTAATGAGGAATAGACATTTGGGAATGGATGCAAAGAGGAGACTGTATGAAGGAGTGATTGTACCAACAGCACTGTATGGGGCAGAAACATGGAACATAAGAGAGGAAGAGAGAAGGAACTTGAATGTGTTTGAGATGAGGTGTCTGAGAAGTATGATGGGGGTTACTAGGCTAGATAGAGTGAGAAATGAGGAGGTGAGGAGAAGAATGGGGGTGAAAAGGGAGTTGGGAGATAGGGTTGATGAAAGAGTATTAGGATGATTTGGATACATGGAAAGAATGAGTGAAGAAAGACTATTAAAGAGGTATGGAAGGCAGATGTGGAGGGAGTGAACATGAAGGGACGTCCTAGGATGAGGTGGATGGATGGGGTGAAGGGGGCTTTGGGGAAGAGGAGAATGTCTGTTGAGGAAGGACGGGAGAGGACAGAAGACGGGTGAATTGAGAATGGTTGCATATGGATGATGTGATGCATGAGATGGAATGGGCGGGGGGATGGGGGGTGAGGTAGTATGTGTGAGCAAAATTTGACACAGCCCGAAGGGATTTCTCCCCGTCTTCTCCTTTTATGCATGGGGGGACAGAGAGGGGGGGTCGCCGATTTAATGAAGCGGCCTTGCTGTGGATGTGCTGTGTCTTGCGACACTGCTTCTGACCCAGGGCAGTGGACAGGTGCAGGGATGACCTGTCATTCAGGAGGTGCTAAGATAAGAGGGAGGGTGGAGGGGTGTGGAGTGTATTCAGGGATGGAATGGGTGGGAATGATTTTATGCCTTTTACTTTTTGGCTACCTCCCTTGTAAGGGGGAAAAAGCCTTGGTATATGTATGTACATAGAGGTACCCAAAAAAGTTCTTAAATTAATGACTGTATGTCACCACTCAGTTAATATCCAAACATGCGTGTATATTTTGAAAATACGATGTGATATGCTCTTTACATAAAATTTTCATATGTATTACATCTGGTACACAAACAAGTCAACTCACTTCTATGACTCCATATTTCTCTGTATGGATTGTTATCATAGCGAGAGAGTCCAGATAAAATGCAATCTTGTAGTTTGGATGAGTAGAAACACCAAGGAGCTTCATCTTTTCTTCAATCCATTTCATACTCGTTGCAGACCAAATAACTATATCATAATCCTGGCAATTTAAAAGATAGTTTAATTAGCAAAAGAAAATAAATATATACACATACCTAAAATAAAATGAAAAATTAAATTACGAAATATGATAGGGGTAAGTTGAGAGTGGAGAATAGATGGAGAAAGAGGAAAAGGGAGGAAGATAGGAAGGTGCTCAGAGTGAACTGCTTAAATGAGAAAGAAAAGGAGGAGTACAAGAAGCTGAGAGAGGGGTGGGAGGGAGTGAAGGATTAGAATTAGGAGTGGAGGAGGAATGGGGATGGTTCAAGGAGGGAGTCATAAGGTCTGCAAAGATGGTGTGTGGAACAAGGAGGATGGGAGGAAATAGAAGAAAGGGTAGTGAGTGGTGGGATCAGGAAGCAAAGAAGGTTGTAGAAGAGAAGAAGCGAGCTTTCACAGATTGGCTACAAAATAGGACGAGGGAATCATATGAGAGGTACAAAGAAAAGATAAGAGAAGTAAAGCACAGGATAAAGGAGGGAAAGAGGAGAGCTGATGTGAAATTGGGTAAGAGTATGACAGAAAATTTTGAAAGTAATAAAAAAAAAAATTGGAAAGAAATTAAGAGAGGAACAGGAGGCGATTCAAGTAGAGAAGAAAAGGTAAAAGGAAGCGGATAGTTTTAGATACTTGGGTGTGAATGTGGCGGCAAAGGGAGAAGTGGAGGTGGAGGTAGAATGTACCTAGATTGAGAGAATAAATGCCTTGGAGGATTAAAAAATGTAATGAGAAATGGACATTTGGGAATGGATGCTAAGAGGAGATTGTATGAAGGAGTGATTGTGCCAACAGTACTGTATGGGGCAGAAACATGGAACATAAGAGGGGAAGAGAGGAGTTTGAATGTGTTTGGACACATTGTTACGAATCTTACAAGTACTTTTGACTTGTAACATAAAGATATTCTAAGATGTTATGAATGATTCCTAAGACTATGTCTTTGAGATATCTGCTCATAGAATAAAAGGAAGCGGATAGTTTTAGATACTTGGGTGTGAATGTGGCGGCAAAGGGAGGAGTGGAGGTGGAGGTACAATGTACCTAGATTGAGAGAGTAAATGCCTTGGAGGATTAAAAAGTGTAATGAGAAATAGACATTTGGGAATGGATGCTAAGAGAAGATTGTATGAAGGAGTGATTGTGCCAACAGTACTGTATGGGGCAGAAACATGGAACATAAGAGGGGAAGAGAGGAGTTTGAATGTGTTTGAGATGAGGTGCCTGAGAAATATGATAGGGGTTACTAGGCTGGATAGAGTGAGAAATGAGGTGGTGAGGAGGAGAATGGGGGTGGAAAGGGAGCTGGGAGATAGGGTTGATGAAAGAGTATTGGGATGGTTTGGACACATTGTTATGAATCTTACAAGTACTTTTTACTTGTAACATAAAGATATTCTAAGATGTTATGAATGCTTCCCAAGACTCTATGTCTTTGGGATATCTGCTCATAGAATAAAATTAGTAAAGGTCACCATACCATTTTTTTATCATGAAAATGGAAAATACAATGATACCACTGGAAAGTTTAACATTATTCATTAAAGTTAATAGGAATAACAAGATAATTATAACCTAGGACATATAACTGAATTAAAGAATAACAAATAAATTCTAAACCTGATTCCAAGTTCTTAAACACAATTTTTAACGCAGGTGAAAGAGAAATAATTACCAAGAGATTCACTGTCCAAGCTTCCCACATCACTGCCATTAGCTAAGTTAAATATATAAAGAGGGGGAGGAAGGACTTACATGCATGCAACCGAAAATCTCGCCCAAGGTGGAACGTCCTCCCTATCTGACTTCCTAAGTCTTTCTCTGCCTCCCATGCACCAAGAACGCTCATTCCTCCAATACAAAATCACCCCTGATTGGCCCATAGAATCTGCGTCTATGGAGTTTGAACCCAATTGGCCAAGACAGACTAAACATATTTGCACACAAGCTTGGTGATGCTTCTCATGCAAATACGACGAGAATGTATTACACAATACCTTGAACTAATACATAATTTGCATTCCATCAACAGAAAAACATGATACTAATTCGGTTTGATATGTTTACAGAATAATACACAAAAATAATAATGCATCTTACAGGGCTAAACTTGATTCAATAGAATATTAAGGCACCAACCCAAAGCATTTGGGATATTTCCCTACATGTGACATCCAGAACGTAGCACTCCATTCCCATCCATTGGATAACTGACGTCTTTTCACCAAAATAATAATTACATTCATACATTACATATATAAGATACTCATATACATAACAGTATGTATGATAGGGGTTACTAGGCTAGATAAAGTGATAAACAAGGAGGTGAGGAGGAGAGTGGGGGTGAAAAGGGAGTTGGGAGATAGGGCTGATGAAATAGTATTGGGATGGTTTGGACACAAAGAAAGAATGAGTGAAGAAAGATTTGTAAAAGAGGTGTGGAAGGCAGAGGTAGGAGTGAACATGAGGGGGTGACCACAGACGAGATGGATGGATGGGGTAAAAAGGGCATTTGGATAGAGGGGATTGTCTGTTGAGAAGGGTCAGGAGAATGAATAGAGAATGGTTGTGTATAGATGATACTGAAGCATGAAAGGGAGTGGGTGGGGGTGGGGTGTGAGGGAGTATGTGTGAAAAAATAATTTGATTCAATCCGAAGGGATTTCTCCCAGTCTTCTATTTTTCTGCAAGAGGGGATGGAGAGGGGGGGTCGCCAATTTAATGAAGCAGCCTTGCTGTGGATGTGCCATGTCTTATGATACTGCTTCTAACCCAGGGCAGTGGGCGAGTTGCAGGGATGACCCGCCATCCAGGAGGAGCCAAGATAAGAGAGAGGGAGGGGAGTGAATGGGAATGGAGAATGGTAGGGATGGAATGGATGTGAGTGGATTTTATGCCTTTGTTTTTTGGCTACCTCCCTTGTACAGGGGGAAAAGCCTTTGGTATATGTATGTACCATCCATATTGATCTACATGCCAAAAGGCATCTCTCCCTTATATGAAAGGTGGCCAGTCAAAGTACCCACTCAACCCCACCCATTTCTTTCCTTTTTATCTTGGCTGCTTGAAGAGGAAAAGTCATCCAGAGGTAATGCAGTAAGCCACAGCATATCCATAGAAGGGCCTAATAGCCTAAGCTGGAAACCAGAAGTGTATGGGATAAACTTAAGAATGACCAAGAATGAGATGGATAGATGGGATAAAAGGGCCTTGGATAAACAAATGTCAGTCAAGCAGCAAAAATATTGTGAATAGATGAAAGGATGAAGCCCAAAAATATGTTTTCATCTGCTCTGTCCTACCAGACCTTGCCCAACGCAACTTCACCGTGCACAAAATTTCACGTTTACATGAATAGGTAAGATATCCCAGCATTTGCCAAACATATCCTTGATTCACAATAGCATGATTTGAATAGCCTGCCAGGTCGTGTTGTGCGCCAGTGTCTGGAGAGGGTCTGGGAACCTAACCTATTTTTCCCAAGACTTGTTATTCACTCAACATAAATTTCATCCTGCACAACAGCTAAGGAACCACTTGTGTCCTGCAAGGTCTGACTGTATATTATTTTGAGTGGACAAGGAGGGGGATTACCACACAGAGGCAGTAGGAGCAAACCAGCTCTCCCCATTGGGCCCTGCTGTGGAAACATTGCACTTTACTTCACTGTCCTTGACTCGAGTGGTTTGACTGTGGAGGTGCAGAGATAGGAAGGATATTAAATAGTTTTTAACATGTATGAAGCAGGTGTGTGCTTTGAATTAATCAACTCCCTTGCTATCTACCTATCTATATACCAAGGGCTTTTTCCCCTTTATAGCAGAGGTAGCCAAGTCAAAGGCTCATACCTACTCCCACCCATTCCACTCCCCTTCGCCACCCCTTCCTCCCTCTCATCTTAGCTCCTCATGGATGATGGGTCATCCCTGTATCCCGCCAAATGCCCTGGGTCAGAAGCAATGTAGCAAGACACAGTATATCTATAGAAAAGGCCACTCACTTAATCGGCAACCCCCACTCTCCATCCCTTCATGCAGAACAAGAGAAGACAGGAAGAAATCCCTTCAGGCTGCATCAAAATATCATTCACACATAAAACATCCCCCATCCCCTGCCCCTCCCTTCCTTGCATAACAGTGTCATCTATACACTGCCATTCTCCACTCATCCCTATTTCCTCCCTTCTCCCTCCCTTGCTCAACAGACATTCCCCTCTTTCTCAACACCCCCTTCACCCCATCCATCCATCTCACCCTCAGTTGTCACTTCAAATTTACTTCCTCCACCTGTGCCTTCCACACCTCTTTTACTAATCCTTCTTCACTCATTCTTTCTGTGTGTCCAACTCCCATGCAAAGAGGTAAAAAGTCTTCTGTTTATATATATTGTATAAACAAGTAAATACAATTACATAGGCAAATATAAGCATCTTTTTACAAAATGGAATTACATATTACTGAAATAAACCATGGGTTATAGAAATGTACATAACACTGAACTAATGAAGTAAATCAAAAGGCAAAGTTATACAATGCATGAAGTTTCCCTTTTAAATGCGTTGCTATGGTGTTGATCTCCAAGTTGTACAAAAAGTTCTGGTATCATTGCACTGAAGGAGCAAGCAAAGAAGACACTATGTTAAAAATGGTTTGATTATGAAGTGAAATATCAATTGTACGGAAAAATCACTCTACTTACTTCATATGCAGATGTGAGAAATTCGTGCAAAAAAGGCCTCATGAGTTCATTTCCTGTTTCAGCCACTGAACGATGATCAAAGAGTGTATAGTCAATGTCCAGCACTAACAATTTTTTTCCAGGTCGCATATCATTCAGCATTTTGATTTCATAATCCTTTACTCTTTTCTCTATCTGGTGGGGCACACAACAAAGGTAATTTTCAATAACATATGTGAAAGAATATATACAGTGTGGTACCAATATATGAACAGCACAGAATATGAAGAAACTTATTTTTTTTTTTATTCTACTGCGAATGTCCCTCCATTATGCTGTCCCCCCATTCTTAATACTATCCTGTACCACTTCTCTGAATTTTCATTTCCTTTTTTGCTGAACCCTGTGGTAG
The DNA here is from genome assembly GCF_046742065.1 of Oratosquilla oratoria. Taxonomy (NCBI): domain Eukaryota; kingdom Metazoa; phylum Arthropoda; class Malacostraca; order Stomatopoda; family Squillidae; genus Oratosquilla; species Oratosquilla oratoria. Next base: position 33,276,995 of record NC_134813.1, on the reverse strand, counting down.
GGTGGGAGTGGGTTTATGCCTCTGACTTTGGCTACCTCCCTTGTACAGGGGAAAAAGTCCTTGGTATATGTATGTTTTCTTTTTTCTACAGAAAACTAAATTCACATAATGAAATGAAATTCAAGCAACAAGCTGTGAGCTGGGACTGTCCCCAAATAACTATGGCCCCTGTTGTACTTACTATGCCATAGGCTGAGAACTCAACTCACAAGTTTTCATATTTTGTAACATCTATCTATATAGCATAAAGGTTTCTTCCCCCTCATAAGGGAGGTAGCAAACCATGGTATGCACTCACCTTCCACCTATCCCACAACCATTTGTTTACATTTTAAAATTCTCTCAGCTCCTTGTGGAAGAAGGGCCATCCCTACCCTCTACTCCCTCCTCAGGTCAGAAACAATGCAGTAAGACACAGCACCTCCAAAGCATGGCCCAACAGCTGAATCTGGTTTAATCCCACTTTCATTCACATGGCAACACCACCCTCCTCTTCATTACTTCAAAATCTGTTTGTTGTCCCTTCTATCTTAGCTCCTTTATGTAGCCACACAGCTCATGTCACAGAAAATGCAGCAAGATGCAGCACCACCAAGGCAGGGCCTGACAGACAAAGCTAGCCCTACCATTACATGGTGACCTTCCACTCTCATCCACTCAACAATTTACAGAGCAGACAACATGAGATCCCTTCAGGCTGCATCAACTTTCCATCCATTTACATCCACTCTTCCACCCAATGCCCCTTTCACCTTGTCCATCCATCACATTCTCAACCTTCCCCTCATGTTTACTCCATCCACCTCTGCCTTCCACATTCTTTATGCTAGCATTTCTTCATTCATTCTTTCCATGTGCCCAAACCATCCAAATATTCTTTCATCAGCCATATCTGCCAGCTCCCTTTCTACCCCAGTTCTCCTCTTCATTTCTCACTCTATTCATCTTCATAAACCCCACTATAATTTTCAAGCACTCCATCTAAAAGGAAAGAAGAGAGCAAAGTGGCTGAGTTAGGTAGAGAGGAAAAGTACAGGGTGCAAACATTAGAAAATGGTCTATCTATATACCAAGGGCTTTTCCCCCTTACAAGGGAGGTAAGCAAGTCAAGAGGCATGTACAGTACTACCTCTCATTAACGGACGTTAATTAGCTGTGTTTGCAGTGTTTTTGGTGCTGCTGTTTAGTGCTGTGCAATCACTATGCCACCCAAAAACCACTCCAAATCAACGGATTATTCACATCAACGGACACCGTTACCCCCCTTTTAGTCCGTTAATGAGAGGTAGTACTGTACTCACTGCCACCCTTTCCACTACTATACACCACCCTTTCCTCCCCCTCATCATAGCTCCCCATGGATGAAGAGTCATCCATATCTCCTGCCCACTACCCTGGTCAGAAGCAATGCAGCAAGATAATACATCCACAGCAAGGCTACTTCACTTAATCATTGACCCTCCCTATCTGTCCCCTCATGCAAAATTATCTGAGCCAAGGACTTTAGTACAAGTCTGCCACAAGTGGACTATAATCACTCCTATGCTTATATACCAGTACTTTCTTTTAGGGGGGATACCATACCAACACTAAACTTTCATATAACAAGTTCTCCAAATCAAAGGTACTTACTTTTTGAAGGTACTCTTGCCTTTGTTCAATTGCAATTACCTCTTCTTCAATATCAAGATCATTTACAACCTCTGGTAAATCCTTTGGGACTTCCTGCATTTCTCTTACAGCCTCTTCACGGGATCCCATCATCATTATCTACAAATAAAGTTTTATTAATCTTCCCAGGGTCATCTTTAACCTCTTTAATACAATGATGCCTAAGTTGGCATCATGAGACACAAATGGGTATATGAGGATGCCGGCATTGACATCTTGATTATATTTATTTTGAAGTTGTAGCCAAGTAACCCTTGAATTCTGTGAACTGGTTTGATCACATTTTGTGTTTATTATTACTCAAGAGTAAAATAGATAAAGTAATAGAGCAGTGTTTACATTTTATAACACAAGTAGTGTGATGCATCGTACATTAGGCATCCCATGCTGTGCACAAGAATTTGACTCATATTGAAATTCTTCACAGCTGTGGAGTAACTGAACAGTGATGGCAAAGTAAACTCTGGCTGAGACACAAGCTATTAACTTTCCTTACATTTCATCACAAACTGAGACTACTGTGGAGTAGTTGGATAGTCACGGCAAAAGAAACTCAAAGAAACAAACTATTTGTTTTCCTGGCATTTTATAATAAAGGACTTTTCCAAAGGAATGTAAACACAGAGAAGATATAGGGTTCTTTTACAAATATGAGTTCATCCCAGTGTACCCTCTCCCAGAATGACCTCCGTAGGTCCCCTCCCTTCCACAATTTTGTCAACTGTTGTGGAGTGGAAGGAGGTTTCCTTAAGGATAATGTGGATGAAGGTGAAACTGGGAAAGGAGATGTGGGTTTTTGTAAGTGCATATGGGCCTGGCAGTGAGAAGAGTGTAGAAGAAAGGGAGGCCTTTTGGATAGATTTAAATGAGTGCATAGAGGATTTAGGGAGAAGTGTAAATGTAATAGTACTGGGAGACCTTAATGCTAGGGTAGGAAAGGATCCAATTGATGGAGTGGTTGGGAAATGTGGAGTTCCTGGAAAAAATCGTAGTGGAGAGTTGATGGTGGAAATGTGTCTAGAAAGAGAGTTGATGATAGCAAATACAGTGTTTCGGAAGAAAGTCAAGCATAAGTACACATGGGAGAGGGTGGTGGATGGAAGGGTGGTAGATAGAGCTTTAATGGACTATGTAGTGGTAAATAGGATTATGATAGGAAGAGTTAAGGATGTACATGTGCTAAGGGGAGAGGGTGGGGGAATATCAGATCATTTTCTGGTGGAAGGTAAGTTGAGAGTGGAGGACAGATGGAGAAAGAGGAAAGGGACAAAAGGTAGGGAGGTGCTTAGAGTAAACTCTTTAAATGAAGAGGAAAAGGAGAAGGAGTACAAGAAGAAGCTGAAGGAGGAGTGAAGGATAGAGTAGAGGTAGGTGTGGAGGAGGAATGGGGATGGTTCAAGGAGGGAGTCATAAAGTGTGCAAAGATGGTGTGTGGAACAAGAAGGACAGGAGGAAATAGAAGGAAGGGTAGTGAATGGTGGGATGAGGAAATGAAGAAGGTTGTAGAAGAGAAGAAGCGAGCTTACACAGATTGGTTACAAAATAGGACGAGGGAGTCATATGAGACGTACAAAGAAAAGAAAAGAGAAGTAAAGAAAAAGGTAAAGAAGGCAAAGAGGAGAGCAGATGTGAAATGAGGTAAGAGTACGACAGAAAATTTTGAAAGTAATAAAAAGATGTTTTGGAAAGAAATTAAGAGAGGAAGAGGAGGCAAATCAAGTAGAGAAGAAAAGGTAAAAGGTGCAGATGGAGAGATGATAATTGAAGAGAAGGCAGTAAGGGGAAGATGGGCAGAATATTTTAGGGAGTTGCTAAATGTGAAGGAGGATAGGGAAGGAAAGATAGCTGCAGTGGGAAATGCTAAGAAAATGACCGTGATGAGTGAGGAAAATGGAGGAGAAATAAGGAAGGATGAAGTGAAGGCAGCAGTTAAGATGATGAAAGCAGGTAAGGCACCTGGTCTGGATGGATGCCATGCAGAATGTCTTAAAAAAGGAGGTACAGTGATGTTGGACTGGTTGGTGAGGTTATTTAATGTTTGCTGGAGAAAAGGTAGAGTGCCGGAGGACTGGAGGAGTGCTTGTATAGTTCCTCTTTACAAGGGAAAGGGGGACAAGTGTGAATGTAGTAGTTTAAGAGGGATTAGCTTGTTAAGTGTAGTTGGGAAGGCTTATGGGAGGATCTTGATTGAGAGGATTAGGAGAGGAACAGAGGGAGTAATTGGTGAGGAACAGTGTGGATTTAGGACAGGTAGAGGTTGTGTAGATCAGATTTTTGTGGTAAGACAAATATGTGAGAAAGCGATAGGAAAGGGGAAGGATGTTTATTGGGCCTTTATAGATCTGGAAAAGGCTTACGACAGGGTAGACAGAAAGGCACTGTGGGAGGTTATGCGGATATACGGGATAGGAGGAAAGCTTTTGGGAGTTGTCAAGAGTTTTTATGAGAGTAGTAGAGCTTGTGTCAGGATTAGAAATGGAGAGGGTGAGTGGTTTGAAGTAAAGGTGGGACTTCATCAAGGATGCGTTATGTCACCCTGGCTGTTCAACTTATACATGGATGGGGTAGTGCAAGAGGTAAATGCAAGGGTAGTGGGTCAGGGATTGGAGATGGTTAAAGAAAATGGAGAAAAGTGGGAGGTGAGCCAGCTGTTGTTTGCGGACGACACTGCGCTTGTGGCAGGATCGGAGGAGGGATTGAGGAAGTTGGTGACAGAGTTTGGGAGAGTATGTGATAGAAGAAAGCTGAAGATAAATGTGGGTAAAAGTAAGGTGATGAGATGTACAAGGGGTGAAAGTGGCAGCAGACTGGAAGTGAGCATTAAGGGAGAGCAACTGGAGGAAGTGGATAGTTTTAGATACTTGGGTGCAAATGTGGCAGGAAAAGGTGGAGTAAAGGTGGAGGTAGAATGTAGATTGAGAGAAGCGAGTAAATGCCTTGGTGGATTAAAAAGTGTAATGAGGAATAGACATTTGGGAATGGATGCTAAGAGGAGACTGTATGAAGGAGTGATTGTGCCAACAGCACTGTATGGAGCAGAAACATGGAACATAAGAGAGAAGGAGCTTGAATGTGTTTGAGATGAGGTGTCTGAGAAGTATGAAGGGGGTTACTAGGCTAGAGTGAGAAATGAGGAGGTGAGGAGGAGAACAGGGGTGGAAAGGGAGTTGGAAGATAGGGTTGATGAAAGAGTATTAGGATGGTTTGGGTACATGGAAAGAATGAGTGAAGAAAGACTAGTAAAGGAGGTATGGAAGGCAGGTGTGGAGGGAGTGAACATGAGGGGACGTCCTAGGATGAGGTGGATGGATGGGGTGAAGGGGGCTTTGGGGAAGAGGGGAATGTCTGTTGAGGAAGGATGGGAGAGGACAGAAGACAGGGGTGAATGGAGAATGGTTGTATATGGAAGATGTTGTGATGCATGAGGTGGAATGGACGGGGGGATGGGGGGTGAGGTAGTGTGTGTGAGCAAAATTTTGACGCAGCCCGAAGGGATTTCTCCCCGTCCTCTCCTTTATATGGGGGGACGGAGAGGGGGGGTCGCCGATTTAATGAAGCGGCCTTGCTATGGATGTGCTGTGTCTTGCGACACTGCTTCTGATCCAGGGCAGTGGACAGGGTGCAGGGATGACCCGTCATCCAGGAGGTGCTAAGATGGGAGGGAGGGTGGAGGGGTATGGAGTGTTTTCAGGGATAGAATGGGTGGGAATGATTTTATGCCTTTTCCTTTTTGGCTACCTCCCTAGTAAGGGGGAAAAAGCCTTGGTATATGTATGTATGTATGTTGTGCGATCTGTCCCAGTGTGGCCTTTGATAAGGCAGCTGCTGATAGACTAAAACATGTACACCTACAAACTCCCTGGACAATCTGAGGAAGCTAAGACATTCAATGCAAAGATAAGGGAAATTCTGGACAGGCAGGAGAAAGGGAGGTGGTGACTGACCTATGGGCCTGCCTGGTGGCTATTGCTAGCTACCTGGGAGACAAGGGTCTTCTGTACAAGAGATCTGGGGTAAATGGATTAGTTAATTGATTCATCTCACAGGATTACCATTTGCAGGTATTTGTTGTTGGTCCCTGATGAAATCATATAGTAATGCAATGTATATTCAGACTTGTTTGTCTGAAAACTCTCAAAATACTACTATAGATACTCCCCACCACTACTGGGAACCTTAGGGGTAGCTTACAGCAATCTATGTACTCTCTTCTGCCACACACACTTCAAGAATCTAAGAACAAAATTTATGCTGAAAGATACAAAGATGAGTCACTACTAGCATAGCTCCCTTCCCGTATAATACAGCTAGGTAAATACACAGATGCCTCCAGTGCTAGGATAGTGTGTACATGTTGATGATGATGGACTGCCTTTGTGTGTAGGTGTTGTCTGGAATAAAGCAACAGGCATGTCTGGCATGGTGCAAACATGTATACATGATGCCAAACTACTAGCATCTATTTCAGTATCCACTCTGGAATTGGAACTCAGGTCTCGTGAGCTGAGGAGCAGACCATGGCCTGAATTGAGTCCTGATCAAAACACTGCTCTGGCTATGATCAAATCCTTTAGATGAACAAAATCAAATGATATCTATCCTTATAAAATTTATACAAGGCATCACATCACTGATGGTTTTAAACATCAATATAACTACTTTACCTTTGCATTTGTTTGAAGATTGAACTCTTTCATCCTTGTATCATCAGCTGGAGCCTTCCCTGGAATAAATAATGCAGTGTTATCAGGAATAATTTCTATTCAGATCAAACCAAAGATTATAATCCAAGAAGAAACTGGATGACTGCATTGTGGACAAATGCCCAGGATGTAACACTTCACCCCATACTATACAACACATCATGGAAGACTCCATTATACACAATCATGCATGCAAACCACACAACATACACTCCATAAAGGATTTGTAGGAAAACCCCGTTTTGGCTGTGGCATTCCTTGGGGAGACAGTCTAGGGAACAACAAAAACAACCCAAGATTTTCCTAACATATGTAACTATATCTATAACCTTTTCCCCGATATTTTTCTTAATCACTTTCATTCTTTCTTTTTAATACAGGTTGAAATTAAAAATTCAGCAACATTGGGACAAAAGGATGATCAAATTATCAACTTTTCCAAATTACTGGTCTATTTGTCACAGCACATGTATGCATACTTTTGCACTATCGGCTCTTGGTGGTGACCTGTGTATCTGTAGTCCTCTAGGCTCATCAGAGACAGTATAACAAAAGAAAATACAACACTAAATGTAGAACACATGTAACTTTAATACTGAAGGCAAAAACATAGTTATAAACATCATTGAGAAAGTTAGAAAACTGGTGAGTCATCAGGATCATCATCTTCATATGCAGTATGGTGATGATGGTGATAGAATTTCTGGCTTACTTGACATTGATGGCAGTGCATTATCAAGTGTGGAGAACTACACTGCTTCCTGCTCATGTTTCTTAACCACTTTGGTATGACAACGCCTATGTGGGTGTCATCAGGCGTGAGTGGGTACACAAGGATGCCAGCGTTATCATCTTGATTATATATATAATTTTTGTAGTTGTACATGAGTTACTCCTAGATTCTACAATGAATAATAATAAACACAGAAAATGTGATCAAACCAGTTCACAAAACCTAGGGGTAACTCTTGTACAACTACAAAAAATATATATATAATCAAGACGCCAATGCCGTCATCCTTGTGTACCCCCTCACGCCTCATGGCCTTGCTGTGGATGTGCTGTGTCTTGCGACAATGCTTCTGACCCAGGGCAGTGGACAAGATGCAGGGAGGATCCAGGAGGTGCCAAGATAAGAGGGAGGGAAGAGGGTAGAGGGGAGTGGAGTATGTAGGGGATGGAATGGGTAGGAGTGGTTTCTATACCTTTGTCTTTTGGCTACCTCCCATGTATGAGGAAAAAAAGCCTTTCGTATATGTATTATTATTCAGAGTAAAAAAGAATGAGTAATACAGCAGTGAATTTATATTTTATAATGCGAGTAGTGTGATGCAAGAATACAAGTCATACTGAAGTGGTTAATTTTCTTAAACAGGTCTGTTTCATGTATCTAGGCCTTTCTTTAACGAGTTTATCCTGGAGCAAACTCATATTCATTACTTCTTGTTCAGTTATGAAACTTTGCTGCTTTAGTCCAATCAACAGTTCAGTTGTCAGCTGAATCAATTTGTAAATTGTTTGATTCTCCACTGCCATCTTTATCCTTCTCTGGATTTACGATCATCTGCATAATTTCTGAACCTATGTGATGATGAACCATAGTCATGTTATCACCAACATGCAGCCATTCCTGTAAGGAAATTTTAGCATAAGCTAGTTCATCAATAGCCCCCTTCTTTTCTGCAACCCTGAATCCTATGAAATCTTTGTCTCTGTTTTCACCAGGTGCAGCTTCAAACCTTAGAGCCATCCAGTTTATTCAATCATTACTCAGTATGGATGCTTCCACAGATTTCCAAGCATTAGCAACACAGTAAATTACATCTTTAATACTGAATTTCTTTATGAATTTCTGCACAGCATTAGCCAAGCTCACTAGGTGCTTCTGGAACAAGCAGCAATATTTACACTTCAGAGAATGTTAAAATACTATTGTCCTGGGGTTGAATGAGAGATGTACATATATGGGGGGAGATGCACAAGAAAAACATGATCTTTAATCAGCAGCTCAGGTTCTGTGTGGGTTGAACAGTTGTCTAAAATAAGCATTATTTTGTATTAGGGACCTAATCCAACAGTTACAATGACCCCTAGCACCAAGAACAAAATATTCTTTAAGCCATTTTATGGTAAGTTCAGTTGTGATCCATCGTTTATTGTTGGTATGGGTAACTTGCATCTGTGGATTCCCGTGGCATCGGAACAAAGTAGTTTAATCAGCATTATACATTTATTCTGGACTACATTTTTCATTACTAACTTTGCAAAATCATCAACATGTTCAGCGACTGTCTCTATGTCTGCCAAACATTTTTTGTTTACTGCACACCACACAAGAAGATGAACCATGTTGAGATTTGATTGAAACTATGCCACCAACCATCACTATAATCACACTTGTGTGTTTAATCCCAGCTCTTCATGAAACTGTTTTGCTTGTCCCTTCAAAAATTTTTAAAATCTCAATCCCTTCACCTGTGTAAAGTTTAAACCAAGTAATCAACACTCAGTCAAATTCATAACTTTTTCCTTCAACCACTAATTTCCTCACATCTACTTTTTTGATCTACTGTCAGAAAAGAATTAACTATTTTTCTTTCTGTTTTGAATATCATAAACAGTTGAAGAACATACCAAGAGTTTGAAATTGTGCTCACTGACTATACAAAGATTGCTGCCAAAAAACGTTTCTGAGTATTCAACAGCCAAATTGATCAATATCAACCTGTAGTATCATCCATTCTCCGATACATGGAAATATAATTTCCCTCTCCCTTCAACAGCTTTGTTCTAGATTTACATACAAATTTCTACATTCCTACATGCAAGTACCTTAGATTACTAAAGCCACAAATTAGTAAGTATGTATGCTTGAGTACACTACGGTATGCATCTATAAGACAAGTTCTTCCTGATATTCTGGCAAGAGTGACTTTCATCCTCCATTCCTGAGTCCTTTGGAAGCCTTAGTTCCACCCTTCAAAATTAAACATTTTGCATTTTGCCAGAAACATTTGTTATATTACCATTTGTTTTGCAGCAATGTTCTAATGATTGTAATTTTGATATTTGTTAAGGATGCCACAGGAATCTTGGGGTACAGTAGGCCTGTCTGCAAATACTTCTTGCTCCCCCATCCCTCCCAAACATGGCAAAATAAGTTTTGCAATCTTGGAAACTAATCATGTTCAATGAAAACATTATTGAGAAGACCTCCCCCCTCATTTCATCCAAGCAAGTTCAAATAAGCATATTAAAATTGGAAAATAATGACATGAATATTGACAATCATAACAATTTCTTAACAAACAAATAAAAATTAAAAGTGAAAAATTACACTATATCCAGTAAACCCTTGCTATGTTGAACCCCATTGTACTAAATTTTGTCCATATCAATGCTAGTGAGACCTACCAAGTATTTGTCAGATATAACAAAGTTGGTATGCAGTGCAAAGTTTGGTATAAATGGTAGAACCATGAAAAATCAAAATACATATGTATGTACAGTATATACTTTCACTTATTTTGACCATGGCTTTCCACAAATTTGTTTGATATATCAAGGCTTTACTGTATGCATATTGGCACCAATTTTCTTGAGAACTAACTTCCTTTACTGCCATTTCTGAACAGGCAATCCTACCATACTTAGTGGATTCGACATCATATAGTGTATGCCTGTACTTTTATGTGTATAATATTTCTATTTTCTATGTATATCTTTAACTTCTTTGACATCACAGCCAGCCAATTATAGGACAATATTCTATTTTGAAACATTTGCCATGCAATTTTACCATATCCAGAGGATTTGCAGGATCATATAGAGTATCCCTAAATATATGTTTTTCAAATTAATATTCTTATTTCCCATGATATTTTACATACATATACCAAGGGCTTTTTTTTCCTTTTATAAAGAAGGTGGCCAAAGTCAAAAGGCATAATTCCACTCCCATTCACCAGCCCTCCCTCCACCCCATCTTGGCTCCTCCTGGATGACGGGTCATCCCTGTATCTCATCTGTCCCCCTGGGTCGGAAATAATGCAGCAAGACACAGCACATCCACAGCAAGCACACTTTATTTAATTGGTAATCCCCACTACTGGCTTGCCAACAACAATGCAATATGTCAAGTTGAAACCACCCTTTGACTACTTAGCAGCACAACCTCAATTTTTATAAGGTTAGGTTAAGTTCAATTAGGCTAAGATATTTTTGTTAAGCTGATCATATTCCATTTATCAACATATATATATATATATACACCAAGGTTTTTTTCCCCCTTACATGGGAAGTAGCCAAAATAAAAGGCATAATCATTCCCACCCATTCCATCCCCTACATACTCCACTCCCCTCCACCATCTTCTCTCATTCTTATCTTGACACCTCCATTTATCTATATGGTAAAAATCAAACATAATATTCAGAAAAACACAGCTAATAAATATGCAATTTGCTCCTTTTGTACCATACACATATAAACATGTGCACTATCCGCCTTGACAGCAAGATGATTCCAATGGACTTAATTTTATTTTTCATCTGCAAACAATTATTTCTATAAAAAAAATTATTCCATTACAATGCAAACACATTTTCACTTCTTTTTCTGCACTTGAGAGATATATGTTTTCTATGGAATGGTTAGGTTAGGTTAGGTTAGGTTAGGAGCTATTGGAGAATGCAAGTTTCATGTTAAATATCCATGTTTCCATGATCCTGGAATTTTACCAAAATTATTCAAGTGTAAGTATAACATCTATGTAGTATGAAGAAAATCAACAGAGCTTCAAGTTGACAAACCAAGATTATCAATCAAGATTGCCATGGTTATATTATGTGCATAAGTACAGCCCCAAATGGTATGTTTCTAGACAGACCATTGAGGACCACATTCTTAACAAGTGTCACATCATGGTTAATATTCATTTACGCAACAAATGAAGCCTTAAAACACTGAAATGAAATAAAAAAAAATATCAACTGGAAGAGAAAATAATAAAAATCAACCAGTAGCATTAACGCAAATATTTATCCTTTCTAGGATGTGATCATACCAAGGAACACTTTAGCCATGGCCCATTCTTCATTAAAATGTAAATCATTTTTACCAAGACCCATTTGTATCAGATATTAATGACATGTACAAACATATATGATACAGAATCTATATTTAGCCCACAAACGTTTCCAACGCAGTGAAAGTGCACAAAATGCTTTACCTCTAAGTCTGAGATTTAGTAATTTTTGTCGCTCTGGTAATACACCTGTAGCTTCACATACTGCATTTTTGAAATGCAAGAGCGTGTTGGCATGGAATGCTTTAATTGGGTATTCTTTCCCACTCCATTTTACGTTCACAACAGTAAATGCTTCTGTATCCACGTCCATTTTGACATCAGCTATGTCTCACGATTCACGAATCTCAAGAGTCAGTCTGTTTACATACGTGATAGCATTGGAATTTGCTATCTTACGCAATTAAAAACTATCATATTTACTGGAATGTATCCTCGAACTACGATAGTAGCTATAGTAGCTGTGACATCACTCATTTAGGGAATAAACACATTATGTTATTAGATGGAATAATAACAATTACCAATGAGTCTAGATATTGTTATATCTATGCATATCAATATCATATGCCCTACCCTTCCTTTCAACAAAGGTACCATTTGAAATAAAGTCCTCTAAACACGTTAATCATTTGGCTTCATGGGGTTTCCTCTTCAGCTGGATAAAATCATTTAGTGACACAAAATAAAGATAAGTGGAATTAGGGTGTGAAAGTTAATCACAGCCATTCTTGGTGCTCTTTTTTTGTCTTTGTTTTTAATATGCGATGAACTTTAAACGTAAGTGCTCAAAATAGGTAGTCCACGACTTGATTTTACAAATAATTAGAGAATCTACATTTTCCCTCAGCGATCATATATTTGGTATTATTTTGCAGCTAAAACTGATCTAATGTCAACTTAAAAGAGCAATAGATTTTGTTGCATGACACTTTCATGACCTGACTTGTACGTGTCATGGGTGTTGGAGGGTGCATGCCTTGGCTGGCTATCTTCCTTATAAGGGGAAGAAGCCTTTTGGTGTATAGATAAATAGTAGATAGCATGACACTTCTACATTTACTAACCTACATGGTTCAGCATCTTTCACAAAGCCCAGTGCGGTTCCCGCAAAAAAAAAAAAAAAGCAGCCATTTCTTCATAATAAACAATAAAACTCATAGATACTCACAGATGGAGTCTTCTGAACAAGAAGACCCGTGTCTTGTTCAGGGCGCTCTCTCAATTACTACTATAAAATAATGCAATTTTGGAGAACATATGCCTGGATGTCACATACTTGGACTTTGACAAGACATTTGACAAAGTAGATCATGGTATCTTCCTCCATAAACTGAAGTCACTACGCTTAAGTGGGCAACCTGGAGTTTGGCTGTGCAATTTTCATAGTCCATAGAGTCTACTATGAAGGACTTTCTGTTCAGCGAAAGTAAGATCTGCAATGAAATATTAGAGGGATCAGTGCTTAGCCCGCTGTTTTTCTTTATAATTAGAGGAGACATTGACCACGTCTTCAAATATACCAGTGTAATGTAAATTACACTGGGGCTATGAGTCATATCGAATATGAGAGAGATGAAGCCTTATTGTAGGAAGGCTTTTATCGATTGAATATATTAGTTGATTCCAATACTATCAAGATGAATGAAGTTAGATCTGAATTGCTAAGATATGGACAGCAACATGATCTCAAAAAATGTACACAAAAAGGTCATAACGTGTTAGCATGACATCCAAGAACCATGTTCGAGATCCGAGGATCTATTCGAGTGTCGATGCAGCTTTTACGCATCACATAAACTCCGTTTTAGAAACTGCCAGAGAGCTACCAGGATCTTGAGAACTTTCGAAACAAGAGACAGATTGTGTAAATGGTGTGGAAGACTTGTCGGGAATAAATTCCGACAGAGGCATTTTTTAGAGTAAATAAGCTATTATTACAAATTAATAGAGACGTCTGTGGTTACGGCCTCAGTTAATTAAGTGAATAGATAGCTGTAGAATTAGAATTAAGATTGAAATACAGCAATTAAGCATATCAAGCTGTATGAAATTTGTATCCTAGAAGCTTAGTATATGAAAGGATGCATAACAAATTATACAGTCTTACTTTTTCTATTCAGATAAGAGTGGCCTATCATTTTTGTTTTATACACGAAAATGTTATATAAAGCCTTATGTAAAGGACTCGACACCGTAGTTACAACAAGCTGGTTAACTACCCCCTCTCAGGAATGTCGAGTTGCCGACATATAATTTTCATTATTAATCTTTTTATTTACCACTTGGTGGCTTCTACGTCTTGAGTATTGGTTGTGGTGCATTTCCCATGTCTAGTTCCCATGCATGGGGATTGTATATGTATCGTGCAACATTTTCACTCCAGTTAAGGTGAAGCTGTACCTCCCATAGATCTTTGGCAACGAGAGGTCAAAGGTCACTAGGCGTTCGACGACAAGAGGGGCCCCTATAAGGCTGGCCAAATTCAAGACTAGATATGTAACTGACCAGAAGTGTTAGTGATCCGTGACTGGGGAGTGATAGGAATGTACCTCAATCACAGATCTCTTTCGAAAGGCTCAGAAGGCACTAAATCGCCTCTCCCAGGAATGTGAACGGCTAGAACTAAAGATCTCGACGGCCAAGACCAGAGCCATGAGTCTGAGGGTGCAGAAGCAACGACCTTATTTTAATCTTCAGAGCGACACCTTCCCCTGGGTGCCCACCTATCAATACTTGGGCATCTGGGTCGACGCCAAGCTCTCAATCGCTCCGGAGATCAGGCACCTGATTGAAAAGATTGGAAAAGAAAACGGCTTGGTATTGCCTTGTAGGAGGAGTGGGGTGCTTAATCAAGTTCCAGTAATATCATGTTCGTTTCTGTTTGTGAATTTCTCTTGATGGCTGTGACATTCGGTGTCAATACTGCCAGCTCCTTTTGAGTTCCAGATCGGTGCCACTTTATTGATGAAGATGCACTTGTGGATATCAGTGCTGCTTCGCTGGATCGATATCTTATATTTATTGCCTCTTGCCGTTGTAGCTGAATATATGAATAGATCAACTGTGTCGAGTCTGTGATGTAATTTGCAGGTATAAATCAGGTCATGCTGAAGAAGGCAACTTTCGACTGAGTGAAGACAACCTGTCCTGGTGAGGAAGGTTATCCAAACCAGTTACCTATTAGGTCTACCGTCTCTGAACACGTTTAAGAATTCTACCATTAATAATACAATCCTTGTTCCAGACGTGAGTCGGGGCAGCATATACTGAGGACTGCGATTGTTGGGCCATGGCATATTCCTTGACATCCTGATGAAGTCAGTGGGAACCATGTCACCTAGATCATTGTGTGAGTCACGTGATTGAATATCGATGTGGCCGGTATAGTATATTGGTTGACCTGGATTGTTGGCTGTCTGGCGCGCAAATTGTAGGTGGCTGCACTTTTTTAGAACAAAATTCAGACCCTTAAACAATGCAATTCAGTGCAGCAAAATCGTATCCTTCTGGAGAGATGGGATTCCTGTGTGATCAATGGTTTGTGAGGACAGGGAAATAAATGGAGTAAAACTTAAGGACTTAAACAAAGATTGCATAGCTGCTGGAGAGCTGCAAACCGATGTATTTTAAGAAAGAGAAGAGGACCCTGCACCAAACCTTGCGGGAGTTTAGCAAGCACTGGCTTCTCTGAACTGAAGAATCCACCAGTGTAGACTCTAGGCTTATCCAAGAACATCTGTTGGAACGATTGAAGCCCTTAAGAAAAAAAAGGTGGGTTCTTATTTCAACATTTCTTATTTGCTACTATAGTTTACATTGTCTACGTATACATTCCTATATTTTTTTCAGTTTCTAAAAACGTAATAATATAATTCTTATTTTATTTTCTATATTTTCATGAAAATATACCTCTAAATATGCCGCGTACTGCAGAATAGAGTATGAACATGTACTGTTACAAAGAAGGGTGCTGTGGTTTATTCCACATCCTTCGAGTAGTTTTGCCAGTGGCGACTCGCAGCTAAAATTAGTAGGGGTCTTCAGAAAAATTAACGAAACAAATATATAAAAAGAAATTTTATACACAAACTTCATAGAGTCCTAAATATATACATATATATTATATTTACTTACTAATAGCCTAAATTGTTACTATTCAAAATTCATTCAATTAAAAACGAAATTCATTCATCTTCTTTTATTTTGCGGAAAAATATTAATAACTTTCTCTTTGATCTCTGGACGACAGTTGAGGAAATTTTTCTCAACTTTTTTTACCATTTGAGAGTTCCGAAACAGTTGTCATCAGCCATGATAGCCACAAAGGAATCTTCTTTAATTTCTGTCCTTGTCTCCTCGTGGTATATTTGTAGTAGGTAGTCAAGTATCTTATTTTGTTTGGTCTTAGAAACACATTTGAAGACCGTACTAGTTTCTATGTGCTTCTTCAAAGTTGGACCTAATCTAGATGCAAAAGTTAGCCATCCTCTGATTATTCCTGGATTTACTGATTTGTCTTTTTTATCATACCCACGTAAAGGAGTTTCAAATTTCCATAATAGAAAATATAGTCCATTATCATGGATAATATTTCACTGTTCTATTTAACCTTCATATTATGCCCATTAATTGGAAGTCTGTATGCCTCACTAAGTTTCTTCCTACATTTTCAACGTGCTTCTTCAACTTCTCATGTTTATATCTTTTTCTTTAATTTTTATTGTATTTCTGACATAACTATATGCTTCTCCTAAGCTTTATTCAACTCATATACAAATATACCTGAAATCATATTACAGGTTGTAACTTAAATATAGTATAACATAGAATGTAAGTGAAGCCAGAAAATTCCACAGTTTATACAGTACTTTCTACATATATACAAAACATACAGAACTCATCATATGGGTAGAAACAAACATAATATATAAGACATGGTGTATAATATCTACACAGCGGTTGAATAAGCGTGTCATGACTGTTACGCTAACCGGTCCCAAACAGACTATGACGACGTAGCCAGTTTCGTCGGTGGTTACAGAGAATGACACGCAACCAAACAAACGGCCCAGAGTAAGAAAAAGTCCAATGACAAATTGATATTATAACAATTTCTGAAGCCGCCTTTTTTCACGTGACCTCACCTTCAAACAGCAAATACAGGAACCAAAACAATTAATTTTTTTATTTTACAGCCTCAAAGCCGTTTTTTCCGTTGGTACTATACTACGAATATACTTCAAAGAGGTGGTGAATATTTGCTAGATGTATGGCTTCATCACTTTTTGAAAAAAAAATGCACAAATAAATCCTAATTATTACGCAATATGATAAAAGCCCTATCAAAATATCGGTAGCAGACGAACTTTCCTTTGCCGATCTTCGGCTGTTCTCGTAAGCCTGTGACGTCAACCTCGCTGTTTACATTCTGATGCATCCAAATGCGTGCACTACAAAATGCCGTTCTGCTCTGTCAACTTGATCAGTAATCTGTCACATTTCGTGTGTTAGCAATGTTTTATAAATTATTTAGTTCGAAAATGGTTTATTATGTTGCCGCAAATTACAACAGTGATTCGACGAAACATTCTGCTTCGGATGGACTTCATTTTCATTCTTTTCCGGAAGGTCTTGTTCGCAAAAAGGATTGGATCATTCGGTGCAGACGGCACGAGTCATGGAAGCCTGGATTGAAAACGAAACTCTGTTCGAAATATTTCGAGAAAAAAAACCGGTACACTCGGGACCCTGGCCTTGCCGAGTCAATAGGAATTAGCATGAATCACATGCTATAAGAAGATGCAACACCGGCAATTTTTGTCATCCACAAGACCCCAGGTTCGGCAAGCAAACGCATTTGAAGGAGCAATGCTATTGAAAAAAAACAACGCCTGGATGTAGGTGTATCAATCTGTATCATGTATATATGTAGGTCTGTGTTATCTAAGCTGTCACTGAAAATCGTTAAAAAGCATAGTTAGGCTTGACTAACGATTTTTGGGCTAGGCCTAAGCAGATTAGGGGTACAATAATGACATAGGCTAGCTAGTGTGACAGGCATGACCATGATGACAGGGGCTTCCATAACAGGCCTATGACCAAGTCTTGTCAATTGGAGTCAACCAAATTAGAGTCTGTTTTTTTGAGAGTCAAACAAGTGGAATCCCCCCACCACCCTAGCAGAAGTTAAGCCTAATTATCCTGGACCAGGAGTGGGGAATTCTTACTGATATAGACCCAATTATTATTATTATTTTTTTTTTCAGATGTTACAAAGTGCCTATGATGAATATTCACCTTCTGCAAGTACCACTACCAGCGAAATTGAGATGTATTGTGAAAGTGACCATGGTGACAGTGCCAGGCATATGATTGATGGCTTCTATTCCCCTACAGCAACTTACGGCAGATAATTTTATAGACATGTCTGCGAGTATCTTTACTAGCCTTCCTCGCCCCTTCAGTCAAATGATTTCTCTATTCTCTTTGCTACATAGGCCTGTTTTATTGGAACTTATCAAAGATAACATTCATGAATTCATGAATCCTTGAAACTTTTGCCTGTAAATATGAAGCTTGGCATCCAAATCCGATAAATCTTCTTCACTTGATGTGAAGTCACTTTCGTATCGCTGGTCATGCCCAAGAATGTAAACAACAAACCTTACGTCATCAGTTGCCCAAGCGGTGGAAAATGTAACTATGACATTGAAAAATTCGTCTGCAATCAGGCACTTTTAAGATCATGCTATTTGGATAGAAGCGTGCATTTTATTGTTCTAACTTCTAAGTTATATTTTCATACATGAAATAACAAAAATAAAGAAATCTAAAACCTTCTCAGTTGACCTTTAATATCATGTGTTCAGAGAGACCTCAGTGTTCAGTAGTGCAGTGTAGTGTTTACCCATCATTGTGAGGGGCTATGTAAGTGACGAGACTGACATTCTTTTTGTCGGTCATGTTAGAGTGAGAGTTGGGGTGGCGTTGGCGTGAACGCAGGTAGTTTCCTCCTTTACTTCCCCCCAATTATTGAGTAATGGTGAGTGTAGGTGAAATTAGCCCCTGTCGTCGTGGAGCCATTTGTATGCGCGTGACCTATAAATGTAGGAAAACTCGAGCAGTGTTTTATTACCCCAATATGCCTTGTTGCACATTCATTTCCTTTACCACTCGTGAGATTTGCTTTCCCATCTGAGAACACGTGACGTTGTGTTACCTTGCTGTCTCTCCTTACTCCATAACCTTGCGAGGCTGAATGTGGTTGTGGTCGAGAGGAAACACTAGGGTTGCTTTAGACCTCGTCCAAATTGATAGACCGCATACTAAAATGTAAAAAAAAAAAAAAAAAAATGTATACTGCATACGAAAGAAGCACATAGATTATAACACTTTTTTGCTGTTCTTTATTGATTTTTGTTACCGTCCTCCTTCAAGGATATAATGTATATGTCCTTTATAGGTATTTTTCGCTTGTTTGACGTAATTCATTATTTTGTTTCACGATTTATATTCATCGCTAATATTTCTTCAGCTTTTGTTCATGGCTCGACTCAATCTGATTTTTTTTTTCAGTTTTTGATCATAGCTCCTCTCAAACTCTCAAAGATAAATATTTTAATTTTGTTTGATTTTTTTTATTATTTCATCTTATTTTTTTATATTTAATTATATCTTATTTTGTTCTGTTTTACCTTATTTTGTTCTATTCTATTTTGTTATATCTTATCTTATTTCGTATTATTCTATTCCATTCTCTTTTATTTGATTTTCCTTTACTTATGCAATTTCTGAAACGTCTTTTCAATTAGCTGGGATCAAGTTGAATATTCTTGAATTATTTTCAATCATTTCTCCTACCGTGGACCGTTGTTCAAGCATTCGATGGTGCATTTCAAACTCAGATGTTAAGCGAGATTTCAAATAAGTTCAGTCCATCTTTCAAATACAAGGAGCTAAGAGACTTTAAAAGGGGATGTGTGGTTACCTCCCTTTTAAGGGGAAAGAAGTCTTTTGGTATATAGATAGATAAGTAAAAAGTAAATTGTTATTGTAAATGATCCTTATCTTTATTAGTGATTAATGGAGATATATTATTTCAGGGGTTTGGAGCTAGTGAGAGAGGAAAGTGAGACAGATGAGCTTGTGGCTTACAGAGAAAGACTGAACCAAATGGCGACTTAGTCTGGAGAGGGTACGTGACAGGAGAAATTTGAGAATGACCAGATGCAAGGGAAATGTGATGAAATAGATAAGGAGCAAATATAGATCGAGTATAGGTTCGAAGTATAAGAGGCCGGAGGAAGTAGAGAAGTTTAAGTATTTGGGGTCACCTATGACAGAGCATGGAGAAGTTGAGGTGGGCTCCAATTAAAGAGTAAATTATGCAAGCGTCTGGAAGAACGTAGAACCTATCAGGTATTCTACTTTTTGTTTGTTTGTTTTCTTGTTTGTTTGTTTGTTTGTTTGTCATCTCATCGTATATGGCAGTGTTTCTGGATACCAAGTGTGTCACAGAATTATAATGAATTTTGTCTTAGCGTTTGCAGAAATCAACCTGTTATCGATTATCGTTATAAGAAGGATATTTGCTCAAATCTTTTTCGTCAGCGGTTTTTATAGAGGGCCGGAGGAGAAATATCCCCCCCCCCACACACACACACGTCATTATACAATAAAGCCTTTGAAAATCATGATCTTCTTTGAGGATGGTGAAAATGGGGAGGTGACACAAACAGCGTTACATAAGTTTAGGGTGTCATCACAGAAAGCCCCTACTCCATGTAATAAGAAGCCAATTTCATGATTGTCACGATTCTGTCGATATGTTTGTCAGATGATAAATCGTATGTGCCCATAACTTCCAGATTGTTTTTCCTTTCTTTCCTTGTAATTTAATCATATCCAAATAAGTATGGCACTGATGGTATCTTCGAGTTTTTACCCAATTCCAATACTTTACAATATAGTTGTGATTCACCATGGTCTTTGGATCACGTGTTGGACTCGTGATCGACAGCTATTTCCCTCCCCGAAGAGAGCTCAGAGCTCGTATATGACCGATGTGTGTGTGTGTGTGTGTGTGTGTGTGTGTGTGTGTGTGTGTGTGTGTGTGTGTGTGTGTGTGTGTGTGTGTGTGTGTGTGTGTGTGTGTGTGTGTGTGTGTGTGATTCACCATGGTCTTGGATCACGTGTTGGACTCGTGATCGACAGTTATTTCCCTCCCGTAAGAGAACTCAGAGCTTATAGATGAGTGATCTATGGGTAATGCTGTGACTTTACACGCACACACACACACACACACACACAACTCCCCGCCCACGAGAGTTGGAGGAACAACTTATAGCGCAGCGATACTGAAATTATTTCAGTCCTGGGTGGGATTCCAATCCGGACCGCCGTAGTGGCACTCATGATCTCTAACCACTGCGCCACAAGGTGTGTGTGTGTGTGTGTGTGTGTGTGTGTGTGTGTGTGTGTGTGTGTGTGTGTGTGTGTGTGTGTGTGTGTGTGTGTGTGTGTGTGTGTACATGCGTGTGTAAGTATTTGTGTATATGTGTGTGTATGTGTGTTTGTGTAATGTGTATGTGCGGGTGTGTGCGCGCGCGCGTGTTCGTGTGTGCGTGCGTGTGTAAGTGTGTATGTGTGTGTGTATGTGCGCGCGTATGTAAATGTTTGTGTATAAGTGTGTGTGTGAGAGAGAGAGAGAGAGAGAGAGAGGGAGAGAGAGAGAGAGAGAGAGAGAAAGAGAGAGAGAGAGAGAGAGCATGCATAAGCACGCCTTCGTATACAGCCTGTGAGAGAGAGAGAGAGAGAGAAAGAGAAAGAGAGAGAGAGAGAGAGAGAGAGAGAGAGAGAGAGAGAGAGAGAGAGAGAGAGAGAGAGAGAGAGAGAGAGAGAGAGAGAGAGAGAGAGAGGGAGAGAGAGAGCATGGATACGCACGCCTTCGTATACAGCCTGATTCCAAGACTCATTAACAGGCTTGTTGCTGATGGATGGTAAAACATGAGTGCTTTTTTTAGTATTCAAATATGTTACTAATTATCATGCCCGTCTGGAGTGTATAAAGAATACAGTGATTAAAGTGCCACCCACTACCATAAAGTTGTCATGGAATTTTGGAATGTGGTTATATTCGTTTATCTAGGACAGAACGCTCATTATTACCATTAATGCTCTTCTCCAGGCCAGTTCCCCTTCTTGTGGCCAATTAGTTCTGGTTTGTTTCTAGTAGGACCATGTGCTAGAAAGTGTCTCCAAGCCAACCATAAAAACATATTTCAAGATTAATTATGTACTGTGTTCATGTTTTTTACGAGTGTATTTTGCCGGGGGCATGTAAGATAATTAAAATAGTAGACATGTTGGTATGATAATTACATGAGGTATTTCACTGACAGAATTCTCTGCCTAAGCCTATGTTTATTTTACTGTTTTTGCCTTTGTGTATATATATTGTTTGTTATAATCATACAAGGATTCTTGACAATGCCCACTGTCATCTACACTTGAGCTCTCCTTTAAAACATGAGTATTAAAAGTTCATCCACTCAAGATTTCGTCCCTTCTCACGGCTCAAGTCCACGGACATGGGTAAAATAATTGTATACTACAGTCTCAATTGGTTTCATCCGTAGGACATATAAAGGCATCCCACAATTACTAAAACGTTTTGTTTTATTTTCAATCCAAACAAGATCAAAGGAAGGCTGTTGAGCTGTCCCCAGGGGTTCAGAAGGGTTCCGACTGTTCAGAGATTACAAGAAGAAGTCAACTTTCCGCCCTTTGAAAATGCTGAAACATAACAATTCTGGGAATTTACAGTATCTCATGCTGAAGACAACTGTAAACATATGGATCAGGGGCCGAATTTATATAAAATATCCTAACCCCTAAGTCTAGACGTGAATCTTCAAAAAGGCGGAGGTTTTACCTAAGTCCCTATATCGACAACCTAAATGATCTGTTATATAAATTCGGCCCCAGGATTATGTTTGTCGAGCAGTGGAGGAGGCCCCTTATCATCCATACATTGCCGACGGCAGGGAGAGCCCCCTTCCTGAGGTGAGTGAAACGAGCAGCTCCAAAAACGCTAATAATTACAGGGTCGGTCAGTCGGTCCTGATCTCTCCCCACCGCCACCGCCGCCGACGACGACAGTCGGTTGACGTCCGTGTTGATGTTTTTGTTCGCACCCACCCCCACCCTCCCGCGAAGTACAGGCGGCGACAGTTTCTCCATTTCTCACCCCAGATTGCTCGTGGTCGACCGTCCTTCTTTTCCTCGCTGGCACCTGCAATACGTTCCCCTTTGTCGGACCCTTAAATTGGCCCCCTCCACTCCGACAACATCACTCGCTTAGTGTCCGCTGTTGAGAGGAGCCTTCAGCTCGAACGCTGTCAAGTACTTGGGCATTCACAGAAAAAAAAAAAAAAAAAAAAAAAATCCAAAAGAAGTAAGTAGCTTATTTTTTTATGTGCGTGTTTGTGAAGAAGATATTCGTGCTTAGTAACCGAGAAAAAAAGAAAGGAAAAAAGAAAAGTGAGTGTTGTGTAATGTAAGATTATATGTGTATATTCATACATGCATGTATACATGCGTGTATGAATACATGCATACATTTTGGTTTACATACATGCATACCTTTACACAAACAAGAATGAAATAATGCGAAACAGTGACTAAATTGGTTCCCAGCCTTGCAGGTAGAACATGTAAAGGTGAAAAGCATTGGACTTGCCATCGCTGAAAGAAAGAAGAGAACAAGGTGACTTGATACCAGTGTTCAGAGCAAGAGAACATATAAAACAGAGAGAGGAGAGTCACTAATACATGGGAACAAATTGAAAATAATCAAGGATATAAAAAATCTATGCTACATGAATCTGATTCTGAAATAACATAGAAGGTGTAGTAGAGAAAAAGACAGGAGCCAATAAGTTTAGCTATCTTCCCATGATTTTACAACTCGAGATATATATATATATATATATATATATATATATATATATATATATATATATATATATATATATATATATATATATGTGTGTGTGTGTGTGTGTGTGTGTGTGTGTGTGTGTGTGTGTGTGTGTGTGTGTGTGTGTGTGTGTGTGTGTGTGTGTTTGTATTCACTTAGTCTTTGGATCACGTGTTGGACTCGTGATCGACAGCTATTTCCCTCCTGGAAGAGAGCTCAGAGCTCGTAGGTCCGATCTATGGGTAATGCTATGACCTTGCACACACACACACACCCAACTCCCCCCCCCCACGAGAGTCAGAGTAACGACCCGAGGCACAGCGATACCGAAATAATTTCGGCCCTGGGCAGGATTCGAACTGGCTACTGGGAGCACTTCTGCTTCCCAGTTCAGCGCTCTACCAACTGTGCCACCGAGTCGGTGTGTGTGTGTGTGTGTGTGTGTGTGTGTGTGTGTGTGTGTGTGTGTGTGTGTGTGTGTGTGTGTGTGTGTGTGTGTGTGTGTGTGTGTGTGTGTGTGCATTAAAAACACTAGAAACGTGTGTTCACAAATGCATAACCAATAGAAAAAGTAAACCAACGAAGCAGAGCGCTTTCGTGTAATTACATCTTCAGTGCTGATATCAGCACTGAATATGTAATTATACGAAAGCGCTCTGCTTCGTTGGTTTACTTTTCCTAGTGGTTATTTACGCGCACGCACACACACACACACACACACACACACACACACACACACACATATATATATATACATCTATATATGTATATAAATATGTATATGTATATGTATATCTATATGTATATATATATAAATATATATGTATATATATATATATATATATATGTATATATATATGTATATATACAGTACATATATATATATATATATATATATATATATACACATATATATATATATATATATATATATATATATATATATATATATTTCTAAACAGAAATGTAGTAGCACATTTGTAAATTACACACAGGAACCCACAGTCGGAGAAAGAATAAACTTCGAATAAAGAAAAATCCTATATTTCGGCTATCAACTGTACCCTGAAGAGGACTACAGTTGATAGCCGAAATATAGGATTTTTCTTTATTCGAAGTTTATTCTTTCTCCGACTGTGGGTTCCTGTGTGTAATATATATATATATATATATATATATATATATATATATATATATATATATATATATATATATATATATATATATATATACAAATTGTGGGAATACAGGAAACAGACTGACGGAAATAAGCGTATTCTATAACGTCTCGATAGTCTTGTTCACAGAGAAATTATTATATTGGAAACTGAGAAATCACATCTTATGCCACGGCGTGCTAATCTGTCTGGGCACTACACCTTTAGCCAACCCACTACCGGTGATAGTCCTCTCCTTTGTCGTAACTGAAATAACTTCGATGGCCTGATATTTCTCGAACTTCCTAAGCTCAGCATTTGTGTTTCATCCCAGTCTGGTATGTGGCCGTGATCGTCAACGAACTCAGTAACGAACTGGAGGTCCGCTTATGTTCCATCCGTACGTTTGAATTCCCACTCTGCCCGTTTCCGTCGATGTACGACACGTCATACCCACGGCCATACACTTTGCTCATCCACTTCCTGCGTTTTCCTTAATCGTCATCAAACGTCAGTATCACGTATCTGTCTTTCGTTGCTAACGCCTTGTGGCACGTGACCAGTCAGGGAATGCACGGCACAGATAAACAAAGTGTCTTGCGAAGTCCTGCGTAAGAATGCCAACACGGTGGAAAAACACTGGAAGTTGCGGGAAAAAAATATTGTTCTTTGCCACTGTTCAGATAGATGCTGCTCTCAATGTTGATGCAAGGGCCCCGCAACATATGCCACTTTGTGTTTAGGCTGCGTTTACCCCAAGCGAATCGAATCGATTCAGTTCATGAAGAATCAACACGATTCATGAATCGTGTTGAATCGCCACACTAGTTTCAATGTAACCGTTTACAGCAGGCGAATCGGCGTGATTTGAGTTGATTCGCCTGGTGTCATAAATGATTACATTCAAACTAGTGTGGCGAATCAACAGGATTCATGATTCGTGTTGATTCTTCATGAATTGAATCTATTCGATTTGCTTGGTGCAAACGCAGCCTTAGAGAGAAAGATTCGACCGAGAAACATGATAATTTAAGGAAATCACTGGTTTCGTAATTCAAGAGGACGGGATACGAACACAGTAGATGAGACCAAACAGACCCCAAGATGAAATCACATTGGAAAATGAAGAGGAAGCAAATTCACGGTATACAAGAAACCGACAAATAGGGATGATTTTATACATTATCCATCGGATCACAATGAAAGAACTAAACCAAGTGTTGTCATGGGTTCAACTATGGGTCATTAGAATTTCCGACGATTGATATCTAAATGAGGAACTTGAGTTTATAGAAAAATGCTTTCGAGTAACAAAGATACCTAGGATATGCTGAAGCCAGGGAGAAAGACAATGGAGATTACCAACAGAAGTAGAGACGGAGAAAAATACAAAGATGAAGATCATGGAAAATGTAGAATTCAAGATAGCACTACAAACATCTGAATAGGACAGGGGTTCCCAAAGTGGTCGATATCGACCCCCAGGGATCGATGAGACCATCCAAGGGGTCGACAAATAGCCAAGGGGTAGAAAGGGGGTCAGTAGATTGCTAGGGGGTCGAAAGGGGTCAGTAAATTACTATGGGGACTAAAGGCAGTCTTTAAGATTAAATGGTTCGTATGAAATTATCTTGTTCTCTTCCCGTACCGAAAGAGTGAGAATAATCAACCAACCAATATCTAAACTTAAAGAAAAACCATGTCAGTTCACTCTGAGTCGAAAATCCTCCCCATTCTGTGTATGTAAGGAGGAACTCGCATACACACAACCACATCGTGAATGAACATCAAGATGACGAGCTTGTGTAATATTATTGGCTTGAATATTACTTATAGTAATATAATAAAGAATATATAATATCACTCTTAAAGCTATTGGTAAATTATAAATATTTATTTTAAAACACTTATGTTTATGTATATGTGAAAGTGTCTGTATCATTATTGGAACGCCGTCGCCTTGATGAATGTTGCCATTTAGCCCTTTTATAACGGATCAAAATGATGATAATAACACTATTGATAACTAAAATTATAATAATAATAATAATAATAATAGTAATAATAATCTACTATAATAAAGTAGTAGCTGTTACCTGTTTGTCTGTTTGTTTGATCACGAACTCCTCCTAGGGTTTTGGAGATAGACCCCCCTTAACCATATATATTCTGATACCCTATCACTCCAGGTACTTGGATAACTATATTTCATTTCCAAAAAAATATTATTTTGGCTAGGGTTAAGGGTTAAAGTGGTATGGTGGGGTAACACGCCACTACTGTAGTGTCCCCTTAACACAATTGGCATTTTGTGACAAAAAATACTATTAAACAATCAATTGTATGTGTTCATAAATATTATTTATATTTGTGAAATTAATGTTGCCACAAACTATGATAGCCTTTGTAAGGAGAAAGCATGTACATGTAAAAGGATGGCATAATTTTACCAAATGCTTAAATATTGGTCATTTATATTTTACTTTTTCGCAGGCGGTAATATTCTCGAGTTCACACAGACGTCAGCAGCAAATGGCAGCAGACAGTCGGTACTTGCACGAGTATAGTCATACTTGCTAGGGCTACTCTCTAGAGTTGACTAGTAATGATGATAATAATAATAATAATAATAATAATAATAATAATAATAATAATAATAATAATAATAATAATAATAATGATAATAATAATAATAATAATAATAATAATAGTAATAATAATAATAATAATAATAATATAACAATAATTATAATAATAATAATAATAATAATATATAATAATAATAATAATAATAATAATAATAATAATAATAATAATAATAATAATAATAATAATAATAATAATAATAATAATAATAATAATAATAATAATAATAATAATAATAATAATAATAATAATAATAATAATAATAATAAATAATAATAATAATTAATAATAATAATAATAATAATAATAATAATAAATAATAATAATAATAAATAATAATAATAATAATAATAAATAATAATAATAATAATAATAATAATAATAATAATAATAATAATAATAATAATAATAATAATAATAATAATAATAATAATAATAATAATAATAATAATAATAATAATAATAATAATAATAATAATCATCATCATCATATCTTGTCGCACCAGAACCGTGTCCATATAAGGGCAGTTTCATTTGCTTCCCTAAGGTCTTGGTCGGAGCAATGGGGACTCAATGGACATTCCCGGAGGACGTGGACCATCGTCTGTACTTCGCCACAGGGACATTGGGGGCTATTGGTGTATCCCCACTTGTGTTTGTTTTCTTTCGTTTTGCCCACCTTGGCTCTTCCTCTGTTTAAGGTAACCCAGTCCTTCCTGGTTAGGTTTGCTCCTGGGGGCAAGGTCTCGTTTGGGCATGGTATGGTCTCGTTATGGCCTAGAATGTCATATTCCTGCCAACATTCTAGTCTATGGGTCACAGCTTCGGTTGGATCCAGTCCCTCCACCGTCATGAAGCTTTGGCGGGACTTCAGTCTCTGTCCAACCTGAAGGTGACCGTATAGTGGATGCCTGGGATCATTTTGTTGTTTATATTTTTCTATCTTGGTAATTATTTCGCGCCGAATGTGGGGAGGTGGAATCCCTGCCAGTCTGTAGATAGTATGTAATGGCGTTGGTTTTAGGGTACCTGTAATTATTCGACACGACCTGTTCAGTTCTGGATCTATTTTGTGTGCATGGCATGACCTGGCCCATACTGGTGCGCAATATTCTGCAGTGGAGTAACACAGTGCCAAAGCTGTTTGTCGCAGGGTGTTTGGATCTGTTCCCCAGCTGGTGGTGGCAAGTTTGCTGAGGAGGTTGTTTCTGGTTGAGATTTTTCCAATCAACTTGTTGATATGCTCTTTGTAAGAGAGAGTCCTGTCGAGAGTAACACCTAAATAGACAGGGTGTGGGTGGTGTGCCAGATCAGTGTTGTTCCATCTGATTCGTAGCTCTCTCTTGGCTTGGTGATTTTTAAGGTGGAATGCACACACCTGTGTTTTGTTTGCGTTCGCATTGAGATGCCACTTTTTGTAGTACGTGGAGAGTGTGGTTAGGGCCTCTGATAGTCGGTCTTCGATGGTGTTGAAGGAATCAGACTGAGTGGCAATGCACAGATCATCTGCATAGATGTACCTATGGGTATTCTGATACTGTGGCTGGTCATTGGTATAAATGTTGAACAGTGTTGGAGCCAACACAGATCCTTGTGGGAGTCCGTTCTTCTGGAAACGGTACCTGCTTTTCTTGCCATCCATTTCCACATAGAAACGGCGGTTTGTTAGAAGAGACTGGATGATGTGAACCAAGGTGTGATTCTGTAGTGTTTTGGCGACTTTCAAGAGGAGTGCCCTATGATTGACTGTATCGTAGGCGGCTGTAAGATCTACAAAGACAGCGCCAGTGATTTTCTTTTTCTCGAATCCATCTTCAATATATTGCGTTAGGTTCAATACCTGACTGCAGCATGAGCGGCCTGGTCTAAAGCCTGCTTGATCAGCTGAAAGTTGTTCATCAACTGTTCCCTCAATGCGTGCAAGGATCATTCTTTCATACAGCTTGTATAAGGTACACAAGAGGGATATTGGTCTATAGCTTTTGGGAGATGATGGATCTTTCCCTGGTTTGAGAAGGGCCACTACTCTGGCTTTTCTCCATATCTTAGGAATTTGGTAGGACATGGCGCAGTTGTTAAATAAGGTCAGTAGCCATGTCTTGGCGTTTTCCCCAAAATGTTGTATCATCTCTGGAGTGATGCCATCCTCTCCAGAGGCCTTGCCGCATTTCAGATGTTTCATTGCAGCATTTAAATCAGCTAGTGTGAAGGGTACAAGGCCTTGTTTACAATCTTGCATGATGCAACCCATCTCATGCTTCATTTTCTTTAAAAAGCCTCTCTCTTTATTGGCTGGCTTGCCGTTGAGTAGCATTTGATTAGCCACCTGGTTCGGTGTGACAGCAGCTACTCTGGGCTGGGGAGCCTTGTCTGAATTGAGTTTATTATTTGTTGCCCAAGCTTTCTTGCTGTTATGGGTCATGTCAATATTAGTTATGATCTCATGCCAGCGTTCTTTCCTTTCCTCGCTGATTGAGGCAAGTAGGCTATCTCCGAGCTCAGTGGTACTTTCAGAGAGAGGATCTTCATTATATGCCTGAATATACTCGTTGTATTGGTCTTTGCTTTGCTCAGAGAGGCCAGGGATGTAATTCTTTCTGCATCCTCTGGGGATGTTTGCCTTTGCAACCCTCCAAACTTGTGTTTGGAATTCACCATAATGTTTGGGTGCAGGGATGATGTTAGTAAGAGCATCTTCTAGGTCTGTTGTAAAACCTACCCAATTGGCTCTGCGAAAGTTAAACCTCGGCTTGGGCTTTATTATTTGGGGTCTGATCACTGGTCTTACTGTGATTACAATTGGGCGGTGTTGGGTTTTTGGTATTGGGTCGCCGATGGATTTATCAAAGTTTAAGACGTGCCTAGATGATACAAATGCTAGGTCGGGGTTGTAACCCCTTCTCCATCGTGCACTTTGGAAGGATGTGCTATCCTTCGCATCATGGAGGATTGTTAGGTCCTTTGATGTTGCCCAATTCTCCACTGCTTCCCCATCTATATTTGTATGGCTGTACCCCCAGGTAGTACTGTGGCTGTTAAAATCACCGACAAGCAAACTTGCCTTGTCGATTTGGGGTATATTTGGCCATGTGAAGGGGGTTGATGGGGGTTTGTACACTGTAGTGACGTTGAGGTGTACAGTGTCTACCTGTAGGATCTCTAGCCCTCTTTCCGAATAGTCAATACTGTTCTTGATAATTGACTTGTCTCGTGCATAAATTGCGCTGCCATGAACGGGGCTTGCGTGATGGATGATTAGGTGCATACCAGATATTTTTGGTGGCACATGATCCTTGTGTGTTTCCTGTAGACACAATATGTCAGTGTCCAGGTTGGCGAGAATCTCAGATTTTGATGCAGACATTCCCTCAATGTTGACACTGAGGACTCTAAACTTGGTCGACGACATGTCCTGGGGCCGAGGGTTCATCCTTTTACCACCCCAGGAGTGAGCACGGGTCTGTGCGTGGTGTAGCAATTAGTCTCCGAAGATTAACAGGGGCACCACGTGAAGGTTTGCTACTTGCCCCCATAATAATTAATAATTAATAATAATAATAATAATAATAATAATAATAATAATAATAATAATAATAATAATAATAATAATAATAATAATAATAATAATAATAATGATAATAATAATAATGATAATAATAATAATAATGATAATAATAATAATGATAATAATAATGATAATAATAATATAATTAATAACAATAACAACAACAATAATAATAATAAACTGACATAATTCGTGAATTAATGGTTTGGGGGTCTATACAAAATCAAACTTTACAAGGGGGTCGATGAGCTGAAAAGTTTGGGAACCCCTGGAATAGGATGAGATTGGTGACAAATAGATCGCGGAGATTGATGAGCGTAGTGAGGTGTATGCCACTAGTGGCGAGTGTGACGTGTTAGAAAACGGTCATCAGGATAGTTCAAAATGCGACTGCGAAAGCGGAGACATCACAAGGCTCGGGACCTCCACTTCGTTGACATTACACGTTTGCATCCACGACTACCTACCAAAATGACACAAAACACAAGTCCTGAGGTTAAGTGATGCGGTACAAATTCATCCCGACCTGCAAGACTGGAGAGAAATGGCTGAAACGGGCCAGTCTGGAGAGGCATAATGAAAGCGTGGATGGTATTGCAGTCCTGATAGCCAATAGAGTAGTGTATATATGTGTGTATATATATATATATATATATATATATATATATATATATATATATATATATATATATACATACATACGTATATATATATCTATATATATATATATATATATA
This sequence comes from Oratosquilla oratoria, assembly GCF_046742065.1. Lineage (NCBI taxonomy): Eukaryota > Metazoa > Arthropoda > Malacostraca > Stomatopoda > Squillidae > Oratosquilla > Oratosquilla oratoria. Next base: position 33,245,447 of record NC_134813.1, on the reverse strand, counting down.
TATATATATATGTGTGTGTGTGTGTGTGTGTGTGTGTGTGTGTGTGTGTGTGTGTGTGTGTGTGTGTGTGTGTGTGTGTGTGTGTAACTTGTTACAGTGAAGTCTTTCAAATACTCAAACCCGGCCGTCGCGGAAGCTCTGATCCCGGGTCCCTCAGAGTGTGAGTCCCATGCGCTACCATTGTACCGTCACAGAGCAAAGGCCAGATTTGATTATTTGAAAGACTTCACTATAATGAGTGATTTGCTCCATTACAGTTACAACGGCGAAGCGAAAAAGCCTTCGTCATTTGTTACTGTGCCTCACTGGTGGCGTCGGGAGCTGTGTGGAACGAAGACATCGGACCGTAGATAGCAGCTATTTCCTTCCTAGGGTATAAGATCATGCCTGGTTATGGATCTTTTGATGCTCGGTGACGATGCATAGGTAGCGCGTGGGATTCTCAGTCTGAGGGACCCTGGATCGAAGGTTCGCGACGGCCGGGCTTGATTATTTGAGAGATTTCACTGTAACGAATGATTTGTTCTATTATACATATAGACATGCATATATATATATATATATATATATATATTATATATATATATATATATATATATATATATACATATACATATACCAAGGCTTTTTCCTCCTTCCAAGGGAGGTAGCCAAAAAGGGAAAGGCATAAAAAACACTCCCACCCATTTCATCCCTAAATACACTCCACACCCCTCCCACCCTCCCTCTCATCTGAGCACCTCCTGGATGACGGGTCATCCCTGCACCCTGCCCACCGCCCTGGGTCAGAAGCAGTGTCGCAAGACACAGCACATCCACAGCAAGGCCGCTTCATTTAATCAGCGACCCCCCCTCTCCGTCCCCCCTTGCATATAAGGAGAGGACGGGGAGAAATCCCTTCGGGCTGCGTCAAAATTTACTCACACATACTACCCCCCCCCACCCCCCCGCCCCTTCCTCCTCATGCAATCACAACATCATCCATATACAACCATTCTCCACTCACCTCTGTCTTCCGTCCTCTCCCTTCCTTCCTCAACAGACATTCCCCTCTTCCCCAAAGCCCCCCTCACCCCATCCATCCATCTCATCCTAGGACGTCCCCTCATGTTCACTCCCTCCACATCTGCCTTCCATACCTCTTTTACTAGTCTTTCTTCACTCATTCTTTCCATGTGTCCAAACCATCCTAATATTCTTTCATCAACCCTATCTCCCAAATCCTTTTTCACCCCTGTTCTCCTCCTCACCTCCTCATTTCTCACTCTATCCAGCCTAGTAACCCCCACCATACTTCTCAGACACCTCATCTCAAACACATTCAAACTCCTTCTCTCTTCTTCTCTTATGTTCCACGTTTCTGCCCCATACAATGCTGTTGGCACAATCACTCCTTCATACAGTCTCCTCTTCGCATCCATTCCCAAATGTCTATTCCTCATTACACTCTTTAATCCACCAAGGCATTTACTCGCTTCTCTCAATCTACATTCTACCTCCACCTTCACTCCACCTTTTCCTGCTACACTTGCACCCAAGTATCTAAAACTATCCACTTCCTCCAGTCGCTCTCCCTTAATGTTCACTTCCAGTCTACTGCCACTTTCACCCCTTGTACATCTCATCACCTTACTTTTACCCACATTTATCTTTAGCTTTCTTCTATCACATACTCTCCCAAACTCTGCCACCAGCTTCCTCAATCCCTCCTCTGACCCTGCCACAAGCGCAGTGTCGTCCGCAAACAACAGCTGGCTCACCTCCCACTTTTCTCCATTTTCTTTAACCATCTCCAATCCCTGACCCACTACCCTAGCATTCACCTCTCGCACCACCCCATCCATGTATAAGTTGAACAGCCAGGGCGACATAACGCATCCTTGACGAAGTCCCACCTTTACTTCAAACCACTCACTCTCTCCATTTCTAATCCTGACACAAGCTCTATTACTCTCATAAAAACTCTTGACAGCTCCCAAAAGCTTTCCTCCTATCCCATAAATCTGCATAACCTCCCACAGTGCCTTTCTGTCTACCCTATCATAAGCCTTTTCCAGATCCATAAAAGCCCAAAAAACATCCTTCCCCTTTCCTATAGCTTTCTCATATATCTGTCTTACCACAAAGATCTGATCTACACAACCTCTACCTGTCCTAAATCCACACTGTTCCTCACCAATTACTCCTTCTGTTCCTCTCCTAATCCTCTCAATTAAGATCCTCCCATAAGCCTTCCCTACTACACTTAACAGGCTAATCCCTCTGAAACTACTACATTCACACTTGTCCCCTTTTCCCTTGTAAAGAGGAACTATACAGGCACTTCTCCAGTCCTCCGGTACTCTACCCTCTCTCCAGCAAACATTAAATAACCTCACCAACCAGTCCACCATCACTGAACCTCCCTTTTTCAGACATTCTGCATGGCATCCATCCAGACCAGGTGCCTTACCTGCTTTCATCATCTTAACAACTGCCTTCACCTCATCCTTCCTTATTTCTCCTCCATTCTCCTCACTCATCACTCTCATTTTCTTCGCATTTCCCACTGCAGCTATCTTTCCTTCCCTATCCTCCTTCACATTTAGCAACTCCCTAAAATATTCTGCCCATCTTCCCCTTACTGCCATCTCTTCCATTATCATCTCTCCATCTGTACCTTTTACCTTTTCTTCCCTACTTGATTCGCCTCCTCTTCCTCTCTTAATTTCTTTCCAAAACATCTTTTTATTACTTTCAAAATTTTCTGTCATACTCCTACCCCATTTCACATCTGCTCTCCTCTTTGCCTCCTTTACCTTTTGCTTTACTTCTCTTTTCTTTTCTTTGTACGTCTCATATGACTCCCCCGTCCTCTTTTGTAACCAATCTGTGAATGCTCGCTTCTTCTCTTCTACAACCTTCTTTGTTTCCTCATCCCACCATTCACTACCCTTTCTTCTATTTCCCCCTGTCCTTCTTGTTCCACACACCATCCTTGCACACTTTATGACTCCCTCCTTGAACCATCCCCATTCCTCCTCCACCCCCATCTCTGCTCCATCCTTTACTCCCTCCCACTCCTCCTTCAGCTTCTTTTCGTACTCCTTCTCCTTTTCCTTTTCATTCAAGAAGTTCACTCTAAGAACCTCCCTACCTTTTGTCCCTTTCCTCTTTCTCCATCTATCCTCCACTCTCAACTTACCTTCCACCAAAAAATGATCTGATATTCCCCCACCCTCTCCCCTTAGCACATGTACATCCTTAACTCTTCCTATCATAATCCTATTTACCACTACATAATCCATTAGCGCTCTATCTACCACCCTTCCCTCCACCACCCTCTCCCATGTGTACTTATGCTTGACTTTCTTCCGAAACACTGTATTTGCTATCATCAACTCTCTTTCTAGACACATTTCCACCATCAACTCTCCACTACGATTCTTTCCTGGAACTCCACACTTCCCAACCACTCCATCGATTGGACCATTTCCCACCCTAGCATTAAGGTCTCCCAGTACTATTACATTGACATTTCTTCCTAAACCCTCTATGCACTCATATATATATATATATATATATATATATATATATATATATGTGTATATATATATATATATATATATATATATATATATATATATATACACATACATATGGGTTGACGGCATGCATCTAGGGATATTTTTATATCAGTTTTTTTTTTTTTTTTTTTTTTTTTTTTTTTTTTTTCTTTAAGTGAGCTAAGGCATTTACTCAATTTAGCCCTAAGATAAAAATATAGGTGAGAATAGGACCATTTTTCTAGACCCTTATCGCAAAGAAAGGAAAAAAAAAACGGAAAAAGAGTAATCTTACGTCCTGTTCTCTCTTTCCTTGCATCTCTCTCTTCGAGATCTCCCACTTCCTGTCCTCTCTTTGTTCTCTCTTCCCTCACCTTCTCATCTGTCCCACATCCATCTATCTCTTTTTCCCCTTTTCTCCTTTTCCTTCTTTCCCTCTTTCTTCTGTTCCATTCATCCATTACTTCAGGAGTGGGGAACCTTTTTAAGCACACGTGACAAAACTTCGTGCCAAATCTTCGATGAAAAAAAAATCTCACGTCCAAACCGAAATTGCTGGGAATATATTATGATTATCTACTGTCTTTTAAGAACTGGGGAAACCTTTTCAAATATCAAGAAAGTGACACTTGAGAGGTAAAACCAAATATCATTTCAAGTGTGATTTGCAAGCCATGTCAACTCGAGTGACTATAAAATTCAGTGAAGTAATTTTTACTTAAAGGTCATTTTTACCTTTATCTGCAATTCTAGATATCATATTCACACAATTCAAAGACTTGGTTTATAACATTAGCAAAAAAATGGACAATAATTCTTAATTTAAAATATTTCTAACACAAAGTTACGTTTATAGCACATCTGCTCAGCAGCAAACTTCCCAAACCTTTTGTGGTGTGACAGCTTGTTTAGATTTAGTTTCGAACCTTCATGAAACTGAACATGGATTTTACATTCCGATAATTTTATCATTTACAAAACATGAAAGAATATATAGAATTATACCAAAGGAGTCACTACCTGGCAAATGATGCAATAACTAGTCAGGACAAGTTTAGTGTTTCCATGAAGTTTGACAAAAACTGTCGTATACAGAGACTCGGAGTTACAGTATGTATACATACATATACGTGCCGATACATAATGATTTCCTTTGTATGCCTATGTATATCCCTGAAGACGAACCCTGGACGGGGTTCGAAACGTCGGAATTAAACTCTTTCTACGACGAGTCCAGCGTTTACTTTCAACTAAAACACACACACACACACACACACACGCACGCGCATACACGCACACACACACACACACATACACGCACGCACGCACACACACACACACGCACGCACACACACACACACACACACACACACACACACACACACACACACACACACACACACACACACACACACACACACACACACACATATATATATATATATATATATATATATGTATGTATATATATATATATGTATGTATATATATATATATATATATATATATATATATATTCAACAAAAACCCACTGTGTTGGATAAGAAGAAATGAAATAAATGAATTCCATATATTTCGATCACGGACTGTGATCCTCTTCAGTGGAATACAGAAAGGTAGAGCAAAAGGCATGTCTTATATACAATAAAAATAAGGGACAAGGGTAGGACTCAGGTAGCGTCTAATGCTTTGCGGGGCAGGTCACCCGCCTTCACCAACGATGGTAACAATTTGTTGACTGCCCAGGTGGTAATGCAGTCAGGTGACCACTGCCCATATGATATATTAAAATTTGGAAATTTGTTAATCAAGGATGATTCTATTATTTTTCTTTTAAAACTGCATTTTGAATTAAAGATAATCTTTGCCTCATTCCAATCCATATGATGGCCTTCCTTGTCTACATGTTGGAAGACAGCGGAATTATGTTGTGCGTATTTAATTGAATTTTTATGTTCTTGCATCCTAGTATATAAATCTCTACCTGTTTGTCCCCAATATACATTGTTACAATCAGAGCAAGGGAGTTTATACACACCTTGATGTATTTCTTCTCTAGGTCTTTGATGTACATTGACTATTTTCTTAAACAAATTATTGGGATAACTAAAAACAATTTTAATATCTTCCTGTGGAAGAAATTGAGAAATGTCATTTAAGGACCTATTATAAGGCAATTTAATACAGTTTTTGTCCCAACTGAAGTTCTTACTGGAATGGGAAGTGGATCCAAAGTAACTAGTTTTGGCTTTACTTAGGGCTCTGTTTAGAAACCAATCAGGATACCCTATTCTTTTTAATTGATTCCTGATGGTTGTTATCTCCATTTCCAAATAATGTGGACTACATAATCTAAGTGCCCTCAGGAAAAGACCTGAGGCAACACTATATTTAATTTTATCAGGATGGTGACTGAAAAAGTGCACATAACTCCCCGTATGTGTGGGCTTTCTGTACACTGTGAAAGACAATTGGTCCTGATGCCGTATTAATAGGATATCTAAAAATGGTAGTCTATTATCCACCTCCCATTTTTAGATATCCTATTAATACGGCATCAGGACCAATTGTCTTTCACAGTGTACAGAAAGCCCACACATACGGGGAGTTATGTGCACTTTTTCAGTCACCATCCTGATAAAATTAAATATAGTGTTGCCTCAGGTCTTTTCCTGAGGGCACTTAGATTATGTAGTCCACATTATTTGGAAATGGAGATAACAACCATCAGGAATCAATTAAAAAGAATAGGGTATCCTGATTGGTTTCTAAACAGAGCCCTAAGTAAAGCCAAAACTAGTTACTTTGGATCCACTTCCCATTCCAGTAAGAACTTCAGTTGGGACAAAAACTGTATTAAATTGCCTTATAATAGGTCCTTAAATGACATTTCTCAATTTCTTCCACAGGAAGATATTAAAATTGTTTTTAGTTATCCCAATAATTTGTTTAAGAAAATAGTCAATGTACATCAAAGACCTAGAGAAGAAATACATCAAGGTGTGTATAAACTCCCTTGCTCTGATTGTAACAATGTATATTGGGGACAAACAGGTAGAGATTTATATACTAGGATGCAAGAACATAAAAATTCAATTGAATACGCACAACATAATTCCGCTGTCTTCCAACATGTAGACAAGGAAGGCCATCATATGGATTGGAATGAGGCAAAGATTATCTTTAATTCAAAATGCAGTTTTAAAAGAAAAATAATAGAATCATCCTTGATTAACAAATTTCCAAATTTAAATATATCATATGGGCAGTGGTCACCTGACTGCATCACCACCTGGGCAGTCAACAAATTGTTACCATCGTTGGTGAAGGCGGGTGACCTGCCCCGCAAAGCACTAGACGCTACCTGAGTCCTACCCTTGTCCCTTATTTTTATTGTATATAAGACATGCCTTTTGCTCTACCTTTCTGTATTCCACTGAAGAGGATCACAGTCCGTGATCGAAATATATGGAATTCATTTATTTCATTTCTTCTTATCCAACACAGTGGGTTTTTGTTGAATCTTTACGAATGTGTTACGACATTACTTTATAGTTATATATATATATATATATATATATATATATATATATATATATATATACATATATATATATATATATATATATATATATCATTGCCCAAACAATATTCTGTTGAGTTGAAATACAAAACTTAGCGAAGAAGTCGGCAGTTTATCTATTTCATTATTTTCTTAGGTGAACTTGGGTATATTGTACCGGAGAAAAATCGTTGACATTTGGCACGCGTTTCAACGGTTCCCCACCCCTACATTCATTCATTCATCTCTTCCATGCATCCTACATGCTTTTCCTAAATTATTCTCCAAACACTCCCATACTCTCCTATTCCGTGTTTTTGTTTTTGTTTTCCATCAATCCACGTTTCCGTTGTGCATTATGTTCTTTCGTTTTCGGTGTCCCCTCATCACCTTATGAGGTACTGTTCATTTCTCCCTCTACGTCTACCCATGTTTTACGTTTGAAATTGTCTACTCTCCTGCAAACAACTCAACTCTACCTCTACTGCCCTCTGTCATAGAGCTGATCCCACAATCTATAATCCACTTATGTACAGCTACATAATTTCTATTACACTCTTAGCCACATCCAATTGTATCTAGAATTATTTCCTGTGGGCCTTTTGTACAACAGAATCTAAATTACTTCTTATATCCACTATCCTGTGTTCGATATTTTTCTTCACATCCCCATTTATCGCTACATTCATTCCTGAGTATGTAGAAACTGAATTTTCTTTCAGTCCATCTTTTTTTAAGTGATTTCTAGGCCTCCCTCATCTCTTTTTTCCCATTCATAAGATCTTAACCTTATTGACATACACCTTCAACTTTCCTCTCTAACACATATCTTTTTTTCTATCTCCCATAATTCCAAATAAATTTTGAAGGGTATGGAGTTTAGCTTCCATATTTCTACCCTTTCCACCCACACACCTCACTGCTCCCACTGATAGCCCTGACTTTCATTTGTTTCACTGCTCAATTCACCTGCATATTGAACATCCATGTGGACATCACACATCCTTGTTTCAGCTCGTGTACTATTCATTTTCCTTGTATGCCCTCACATATGCATTTCAGTTTTTGTTCAGACTCTTTACTGCCTAAATCTTCAAACTTCTCCTCATATACTCAGCCATTAGTCTTTTTTTAATTTATGAACAAATACAAAATATTTTCCCGCAGCCCCGTGCCGCGATTTCACTTGAGATCAGCACTGAAATCGTCTATCTTCTGCCTAGCCTGAATCCACTTGTCTCTCTGTTCCGTCTTACCCAATCTATCGTTAGCATTTCATAAATTTCCTGGCATAGTCAAGCAAATCGATTCATCTGATTCTTCCTATACCTGCCCTGTTCGAATGTTTTGGAAATTGACTCGCCTTTCTGCAGTCAAGTTTAGTATCACTGTTCAAATGCGCTTTCATTATGTACAAATATTTTTTCTCTCATTCTATTAGTTCACTTTCGCCAGATAGTCTATACTTAATTCTAAATTATGCAAGTTCTCTCACCCGACTGTTATCGAAAAATTATACACTTAGGAGACTCTTTGTAAATGTTTTATAACAATTGTGCCTGAACTGTCCCCTTCAATACCGGGTGATGGCGATTATCTTTACCTTTCGCCAGATTATTCGTTCCCATGCTACTCTTTTGGTAGCGAAGAGGTTACAGTCAATCTTAATAAACTCCTTCCCTCCCAAGTCTCATTCTTTCTTGATTCGGGCTCCCAGTTGATAGCGCTAAAATGTTGTAATGCATATTATCATAAACACATGCTTGTGTGTAACAAAGTGGCTGTATATATATATATATATATATATATATATATATATATATATATATATATATATATATATATATATATATATATATATATATATATATTACAAAGGATTATAAAGGAGCATACCGACAAGAGACCTTTTGGTCCATAACTAGGTCGGATGCGAAAACAAATTATAATAATGATACATAAATAAACAAATAAAAAGTATAACAACATAATAAACAAAATAAATAAATGCATATAGTTAAATAATAAACAAATAGGAACATAGTATATAATAATAATAAATGAAAATCAAGCAAATGATATTAAACAGACAAATATATACATATATATACATGCACAAGTTTCACAAAACACACGTGAATACACAAATTGTGCTAAACACCACAAGGAAAGGAAAGAAAAACTTCTTTGCCTGTTTGACCAACATCAAATTTATTACAGTTATTACATGGTATTTTGTACACACGTCACGAAGATTATCTGGGAAGTTTTTTATGAGAAGAATTTTACAGTAGCAGTGTTCTTAAAGACATTTAAAGTTTTTTAGAACATCGGGAATCTCATTTGAATTTTCATTTTAAGAGAGTAGGCTACCAAGAGATTTGTGTTGCCAATATTATAAAACGTTCTTTTTGTATGTTCCAATTGTCAAGGAAGAATTTTGTGTATTTTAACTACATTCTAATATCATAAATCTTACATATTTCATCATCACTATATTCTGGGCTGCAGATACGTATAACATGGCAAGCAGAATAATTGTGAACATGAGAATCTATATTGGTAGGTTTACGATAAACGCTATATTTAGATTGCCTATCATATCTATAAATTTTACAGTCCAAGAAAGAAATGTTTGAATTATTGTCAATCTCCACAGTGCATTTTATTGAAGGAACCAAGTTATTTAATTTAGGCAAAAAAATATCAAGATTTCCATTATTAGGCCATATCTTCAACATACCGAAACCATTTGACCTTCTTGGGAAGTATATTATTAAAAAATTAGCCTAAAAAACCATGTTACTTAAAACAACTGCTAATGGATTACTCATTGCCATTCCAATTTTCTTTTTATAAAAATTTCCATTAAATTCAAATTTATAATCCTTGATGCATAACTTAATAAGGTCAATAATTATTTCGGTTTCATAAAGCATATTGTGACGGGGAAATTCTGCTAAAAATTCAACCAAGTCATCCATGGGAACTTTATTGTAAAGAAGTAATGTCATAACTAACTAGTTTGAAATCATAATTTAACTCTAAGCAATTTAAATTGTCAATTACCTCAACATTGTTTTTTCATGTTCGTTGTAGAGATTTTCCTATGGGTTTAACATTCACCAGCCGTTTGAAGATGTGAAAATATCACGAAAGCGCTCAGATTCCAATTTTTTCCTTTCCATATGGTGTTTAGCATAATATATATATATATATATATATATATAAATATATATATATATATATATATATATATTGAGGTGTGAAGACAGAATGAGTGGTAGGGTGGTGAGTTTAAACGCCAAGAATCCGTTGAAGTTTTATTTCTGACGTTTCGTCCAACTAGGACTTCTTCAGAGTGTACACAAATATATATATATATATATATATATATATATATATATATATATATATATATATATATATATATATATATATATATATATATATATATATATATATATATATATATATATATATACTAGTAATCTATAAGTCATTCATTGCATACTCATACTTAAAACTTTATTCTCATACATTTATCTACACTTACCAGGTCGTCGACCACCCCCATCCACGATGCCGTCTACCATTTTGTCCGTTGTTGAGACTGTCCTCACCGGACTAGAGAAGAGGGTGACCTCCGTCGATCTTGGACTCTTGGCTAACTTAGCCCTCGTTGGTATAGTTGTCGTAGCAATCATCAACCTCCTCTCGTTCATCTCCGCAAACTCTACCTACGATACCATCAACATTGGTCGGTCGGCTGCTTCGAACAACCTCTTCTCCGCCTTGTCCTCGATGGTGGACGTTGTTTACGAACGGAAAGACCAATTAGGGCTTCAGCACTTTTCGGGGTAAGTGAGGTTGTGCCTCTCATAGATGAATAAAATACACATGTATGTGTGATTGTGTGTGCACTCACGCACAAAATAGGATACTAAATTACGGTAGTCAGTTGATTATTGATATATGAATTACTCATTCCAGGTCTCTTCATTCTGCAAGTGATGTGCTGAAATTACTCGCTGACGCTTCTAAAAAGTACCGGTAAAGGTGAGGTCACGTTGGTTCCAGAGTTCAGCGTCCGTCAGTGGCTCCAGTTCTTTTCTGCCCACACGCGTAAGCGATCGCGAGAACCAGAACAACGACAAGACGTAAACACGAAAAAGCTTGAAAATGGACCCCGGATTGAGTGATCTGTTTTTACCGGGCTGTGCAAGTTACACTTTCATATATTGTAAGAAAAAATGACGTCGTGGCACTTGGCTTCCTCCAGAGACAGCAAATATTTCCAAAATAAAATTAAGTATCATGCTCTTTCTGCATGGCATTCCTTCATCTGACTAAAATAAGTGCACAAATAAACCGAGAATAATATAAACCTTATTACACATACCTTGTAAAAAATTATCAAATAGTATATTTTTGGTTTTAAAGTGTTTCGCTACCTTAGTCAAACAAAAATTATGGTTCTTCGTTTGGCCACTAGAGTTCGTAAACATTTGAAGCTCGCGGCGGTTGGTGTCCCGCCACTTTTGAAAGCCATAACGATGACGAAGAGGAGCTAGACAGTGGCTACGAATTCTGGGTCACTACGACGACCAAAAGTTATAGAAACTCAGGAGGAACAGTGGATCCTGATAATATTCGTGACTAGTGTGACCACAACATATGGGTCTGGAATGTATATATTTACTCTGACCATTCAGGCTTATCTGGCAGTCCACCGAATGCCATGGTCGGAAAAGAAAAGTTATTTTAACTGGAGAAATTTCGAGGCGCTGAAAAAGCGAGGGAAATACAGAAAGTTATTAGGTGACAGCCTGGCCAAAGTTTGTTTTTGTTATTTGTGTTATTGTTATTTATGGGTATTGAATGATCGAATGATGTATACTTTTAGCATGTGCTGTATCGATGTCACCTTTAATAAACGTATATTTTGAAATGAAAATGTTTTTTATTAATATACACCAAGGGAAAATTATACCAAATGATATTTGAACACTGTAATTAACTGGGTATGTTTCTCCGAGGAAACTTGAATGAAAAGATAACCACTTGCCCATGCATTTCTCGTGAAAGATAGAAAAAGTTATACATTTCACAAATTCGGTCGCTTACGGTACCGATTCTGAGTGTAGATGGAAATTTAAATTGTCTTTATTTATGCCTTATCTCCTTTTCGTGACATAGGATCCTCTTGCTTTCATTAGGTTAAAAGAAAGACGATTTTATTCCCTCGTTGGGAGTATCCCCTTTCGATAAATTTTTTCTCATACCATTCATTGGGTATTGCTGCATTGCTCTAGCCCAGCAATCAATTATTTCTATCAATGTGGTTATATTTTAGGTCGTGTTTGCTAGCAACTTTACGGAAAAATATTTCTATAATAATAGATTATTATTATCATCATTCCAAGTGTACTTATTTGTCATTCAAACAGTAATTAAGGAATCAACTCCGTTGATCTTTACTTCAAGCTCACCATCCTGATCCTGACAGAAAAGGATTACAAAAGGTTGCCAAAATAGGATATCCTTATCCTGACGCATTATATTGTCAGGACACTGGCATATACAATAAAAATATGATCTTGCGAATTCAACTATGCAGGATGATCGCGAGAAGATATCACAAAGATCCACAATAAAAGAAATTCAGGTAGATGTGATCTGAACAGCCCGCGTGATAGGAACTATCACGCCACATTTCACAGAGCACACTCATCTGTTGCTGCTTCCATTCACACATGCCTCATCGTCATGTCCACAAATTGCACTCTTTTGATGGAGGAGTATAGTGTAGGTAAATCCACCATATACATCAAGAACCAAGCACAGCAGTTACGTGAGTTTTGTTATCATCATCATCATCATCATCATATTACTCGTGTTATTATTATTATTATTATATTATTATTTATTATTATTATTATTATTATTATTATTATTATTATTATTATTATTATTATTATTATTATCATTATTATTACTATTATTATTATTATTATTATTATCATCATCATCATCATCATTATTATTATTGTTGTTGTTGTTGTTATTGTTGTTATTGTTATTATTATCATTGTTGTTATTATTGTTATTATCATTGTTGCTATTGTTATTATCATTGTTGTTATTTTTATTATTATCATTATCTATTGTTTATTATTATCATTATTATTACTATTATTATTGTTATTGTTATTGTTATTATTATTATTATTATTATTATTATTATTTATTATTATTCATATTATAAAACTATGATTATACCTCTTGTCGTTGTTTATTCCTAGTTAACATACTTGAATATTTGACGATGGACAAAGCTTGCAAAATACATTTTTAAAAATATTACTGGATTTATCAACACATTTTCCCTTCCCTCGCTTCATTATACTTGTAACCAATTCTCACAACTTTTCTTAGTAGCCATCAATTAAAAATGTCTATAAACTGAAATGTGAACAAATTCTCAATGGATATTGGTTACGCGACATAGCAGGTGTCACTAAAATATACTTCTAGTCTATCTTGCAAGCTACGTTTTTTACACTGAGAAACAAAATATACGGTACATGCAGTGGAAACAATTATGAGTAGATGATTCACTTTACGTATGTCTTTATGAATATCATAGTTCTTATGTGTGCCATAAATTTTCATTTCTTTCTCGAGGATAAAGTAAACAGTGAGGTATCTGGTCGTTTCGCTACATGGCCAGTTCGCTACCAACCATTTTGCTACATCGCTTGGTCGTTTCGATGCATTTCTTCGGTCGTTTCGCTACATTCTTCGGTCGTTTCGCTACATTTCTTCGGTCGTTTCGCTACATTCTTCGGTCGTTACGCTACATTGTTTTTTTCGCATTTGAGATACGAATATGTGTGCAGGTTTATAAAGTCATTTTCTTTTCACTACATGGCCAGTTCACTACCAACTATTTCGATACATTGCTTGGCCGTTTCGCTACTTCCTTTCGGTCGTTTCGCTACATTCTTCGGTCGTTTCGCTACATTCTTCGGTCGTTTCGCTACATTCTTCGGTCGTTTCGCTACATTCTTCGGTCGTTTCGCTACATTCTTTCGGTCGTTTCGCTACATTCTTCGGTCGTTTCGCTACATTTAGCTACATTGTTCGGTCGTTTCGCTACATTCTTTCGGTCGTTTCGCTACATTCTTTGGTTGTTTCGCTACATTTCGCTACGCAGTTTTTTTTTATCGCATCTGAGATACGAATATGATAAAAAATACGATGTGTGCATTTCAGATACGAATATGATAAAAAATACAATGTGTGTAGGTTTATAAAGTCATTTTCATTTCTCTAAATGGCCAGTTCGCTACCAACCATTTCGATACATTGCTTGGTCGTTTCGCTACATCCTTTCGGTCGATTGGCTATATTCTTCGGTCGTTTCGCTACATTCTTCGGTCGTTTCGCTACATTCTTCGGTCGTTTCGCTACATTTGGCTACATTGTTCGGTCGTTTCGGTACATTCTATCGGTCGTTTTGCTATATTCTTTGGTCGTATCGCTACAATTCGCTACACTTTTTTTTTTATCGAATTTGAGATACGAATATGATAAAAATACGATATGTGCAAATTTATAAAGTAATTTTGTAGGCTACGGAAGTAGAATTTACCTAATGGGCGATATATAAATTTGTTTTTATCAGGCCTTATTTTATGCAATCGTCAGGCAGATTATATTGGGCAGATAATTATAAAACAGTGACTTATCATGCGCATTACCAGAGCTGGGATCGTTTGTCGATCGTTCTGCTACATTTCTTCGGTCGTTTCGCTACATTTTTTTTTCGCATTTGAGATACGAATATGATAAGGAATACAAGGTGTGCAGGTTTATAAATTAATTTTCGTTTCACTACATGGCCAGTTCGCTACCAACCATTTCGATACATTGCTTGGTCGTTTCGCTACATTCTTTCGGTCTTTTCGCTACATTCTTTGGTCGTTTCGCTACACTGTCTCGGTCGTTTCGCTACATTCTTTGGTCGTTTCGCTACATTCTTCGGTCGTTTCGCTACATTTGGCTACATTCTTCGGTCGTTTCGCTACATTCTTTCGGTCGTTTCGCTACATTCTTTGGTAGTTTCGCTACATTTCGCTACACTGTTTTTTATAGCATTTGGGATACGAATATGATAAAAAATACGATGTGCACAAATTTATAAAATAATTTTGTAGGCTACAGAAGTGGAATTTACTTAATGGGCGACAGATAAAGTTGTTATTATCAGGCCTTGTTTTATGCAATCGTCAGGCAGATTATCCGGCAGATAATTATAGAACAGTGAGTTATCATTCACATTACCAGAGCTGGGCGCGTTCCTCGGTGAGTTCCACTTTAGTTTGGCTGAGGTTAGCGCTCCTAAGCTATTAAAGCAATATAGGTATCGGTTTAGTATGTGACCTACGAAAATTTTCTTTGGTATATTATGTGGCCTACCGGACTTTTATTTCGGAACGCACCGAAGAACGCGCCCAGTTCTGTACATTATTAGAATGCCCGTTTATTTCACGCACATGACATACTACTATATATGTCATGTGCGTGAAATGAATGGGCGTTCTATAATGAAATGTTTGTCATCTTCAGATTCAGTTGGAATTAGGGGGGACCTAAATTATTTAAAACTGGGATGAATAATCCTTATTTTAATTCATTTCTCTTTCTTTTATTCGAAATGTGCTTATCACAAAATAATGTGTATTGTTCAGTTTCAATAAGCGTAATTGTAATTTGATAGGCCGCGCCTATGCTGACTGCGCTAAATGTTACCCCGGGCAACATAAGTCGAATCCTGCAACTTGATTGGTTCGAGATTTAAACGGAATATTTTCTAAAGTTTATATTGCAAGAATCTTGTAGTTCAACCGATTGTGTCTCCAGGGTCTGACGACGCGACCCGAGATTGGAGGAAGACCCAGGGTACAGAGAATTAGGTTTCATTGCTAGGACGGTAACAAATAGAAGTGCAGAGGTAATTATTAAACTATCTAGCGATAGTTAGACCCATCCTTGACTATGCGGTACATTTTTGGTCTCTGTCCTACAGAATGGACATCAATTCATTAGAATCAGTACAGAGAAGAATGACCAAAATGATACATGGACTCAGAAATTTGCCTTACAAAGAAAGGCTTAGGTACCTTAACTTACACTCTCTGGAAAGACGAAGAGTGCGGGGTGATCTAATAGAGGTGTTCAAGTGGATCAAAGGCTTTATCAAGGGTAATGCAAACAAGGTCATCATATTAAAACAACAGGGCAGGACTCGCAGTAATGGTTATAAACTGGACAAATTTAGATTTAAGGAAATAGGCAAGAATTGTTTTATTAATAGGGTGGTCGACGAATGGAATAAACTTAGTAACCATTTAGTAAGCACTGAAACTATCAATTATTTTAAGAAACTATTAGACAACTTTATGGATGGGGATGACAGGTGGTGATGGATACGGAGCTGCCTAGTGTAGGTTTTATGGCCTCATGCAGTCTCCTTCATTCTTATGTTCTTATGAGGTTGATGCCCCCTTGACTAGGTAACACTACCTCCATGGTTTAGGCATTTTCAGATCTATAAAAAATATTTGTGATATTGGTCGGTCGTATCTGTGTGCCCCAAGACTGATGATGCGTATCTTCGATTGCCTAAAAAAGGCCGGAAGATACGTTTCATCAGTTTCGGTCTTTTTTTTCATATATGTATATATATATATATATATATATATATATATATATATATATATATATATATATATATATATATATGTATATATATATATATATATATATATATATATATATATATATATATATATATAAACTGTGCTCAGGGCCTCATCAGCTGGGAAGCGCAGTGCATTTTTTTTATACAAAAAATAAATGAATAAATAAAATGGAATTATATTGTTCAGCTTTTGATCAACACCCCCTCCTAAACTGTGTCCAGGACCTCATCAGCTAGGAAGCACAGTGCAAAATTATTTATTTATTTACTTATTTATTTATTTATTTATTTATTTATTTATTTATTTATTTTTACAAAAAGAAAAAAATGGAGTTGGATTGTTCAGCTTTTGATCACCCCGCCCCCCTAAATTGTTTCTCAAAAGCTAGGCCAAAAATAGGTAAAATAAGCTGGAGTTTTATATCCCTAGTATGGAGTAGAACAGTATTTTCATTGTTTTGAAACACAGAATTGGTAATTATGGAAAATAACGCATACCAGTAAGAAAAAAAAATGTCATACCGTGAGCACATCGGATGGTCCTAATCAATGTTTCCCCACCAAAGATATCGACCAGTAGCAATCCAGCCAACAGTTGGTGGGTCACATTAAAAGGACTACAGGCCTATGCGTAAAAGTAGCACGATTGAAAAACAGAAAAAAAGTGTAGGCCTACAAAGAAAATATAGGTATATGCCGTAAGCACATTAGATGGTCCTAATCAATGTTTCCCCCACCAAAGCTATCGACCAGTAGCAATGCAGCCAACACCTGGTGGGGGCACATTAAAAAGAGTGTAGACCTAAAAAAAAAAATGAATAGATAAATAAAAAGCATAAATAAAAATAATATAGTACAATTGAAAATCAAATGGATTGGTAACTACTGGTATTCTATAGTAATAACACATACATTATATACTGATATGTATATATATATATATATATATATATATATATATATATATATATATGTATATATATATATATATATTATCATATTCGGATCTCAAATTCGAAAAAATTGTAGCGAAACGACCGAGCAATGTAGCGAAACGACCGAACAATGTAGCGAACTGGCCATGTAGCAAAACGACCAGTTACACGGTCGTTCGCTACATTGTTTGGGTCATTTAGCTACATTGTTCGGTCGTTTCGCTATATTTCGCTACACTATATTTTTTCGCATTTGAGATCCGAATATGATAAAAAATACGATGTGTGCAGGTTTATAAAGTAACTTTATGGGAGACAGAAGTATTTGCCTAATCAGGCGATTTGGCGATAGATAAGGTTAACAAATTAACCTAGAAATGAAAACTAATAGCTTACACTTCAAACGGGAATGAAACAACTTTCATTGCAAAAAGGAAAGAAATTGGTCAGTTGCAAAGAAAAGAAATTGGTTTGATATTTCAAAAAAAGAAATATTTATGCTCTAGTTTGGACGGACAAGCACCTGTTAAAGTACAATATGCCTGTTTGGACATCACTAGAAAGTTTTTAGGGCCTATACCGGTATAAAAAAAAATCCGGAATAAAACTAAGATGGACCTAAGCGAACATAGGCCTAGTGGATGGACAACTTGATGGGCTTACTGGTGACTGATCACGGGACCGTTCAAGTGAGAAGATGTATTCAGAAGCTGTTCCGCCGTTTTCCTACCGTCGTTATAGGCCTGCTAAATATCGAAGATCTTCTTCTGCAACTGAACGTACTTTTTCCTATGAATCCTACGTAGTTTACCATCTGATACGAGGCGGACTTGAAGGCTGGAGATTCTTGCCTCGTCATGAAGCAATTCAATGAGTTGGTAAAAAGGCAAGCCACACCTGTCACCTGCCCTACGGTTAATGGCATGATGCCACCCCTCGACATCGTTGTCCGTTCTTATGGGTGACATAAAAATACTCCATGCGGCAGTTGCTGTCTTCAACCTATTTCTTGCCTTAATTTTGAAAAGGTTAATTTTATTAAAAACTCTCACATTCTGCATTCGAATGGAGTAGGCTAAGAACAGAGAGTGCACACTGTAAAAGTTCTGTTAAGTTTGGTTTATCTTTTAATAATGCAGTCCAAAACTTATCACTGTCCTCTGTATTCAAGGCTGAGCTGTCACACTCCAGTGGCAATATTCGCCATCGATCATCCAGTCTTTGCAATAATGAATTGTCTTCTGGAGGTATAAGAAGGGGTAATGCAGTTACTAGGGGTACCAAAGTAGGAACTGACTTCCTAAAATTCAATGATAAAGCATTAGTTGGAGTTAAACAATTCAGTTTTGAGATGACATTGTCGCTGAAATCATAACTCTTTTTAATTCCACAGCAAGCAACAGATATAAAGTTGCGGCAGCGTTGGAAAAAATCCTGCAACTCAGATTTTCTTGCTGTTACACGGGAGTCTTGAATTTCCCATAACACTTACACCTAGATGTATTTCTGGATCACTGAGATGCTTATTGTTTCTATTTGGATCTATCAAACAAAGCTCTGTTTTCATTACATATTCTCTCTCCCTGAATGAAAGGAGAATATCCTTAAAAAGAACACTTACTTTTTCATGGAGCACTGTTATCACTAGTTTATCTGACTGAAAGTACTTATTAAAAGTGGGGCTTCAAGTGAATGAAAGACCGAAATTGTACAAATTCACTCTGGCGCTTGCTACTACACTTACAGAAATTGTACACTTTTCTTGCTAAATCCTTACGCCTTTTAGGTAAAGCATTACAAGCCTCGCTGGCACAGAGGTGAGCAGAATGGCAAACACATTTGATTACAAAAAGACCAATGCATTCATTACGGAAGCGACTTGCAACTGAATTGTGAGCTCCCATCATTACACTACACCCATCAGCCCCAAAACCTATCATTTGTGTAACTGAGATTTCATGTTTCTCAATTTTTTCATCAATCCCTTATAGAGATAACTAGCAGTGGCTCCTTTTCCGACATTTTCAGGGTTGGGTGTATTGTAAACTTCACACAGCTCCCAGAATTTACTTTCAACACACTCAGGATCATGATAAAAGAATCTTACTACAACACAAGATTTTTTTATGGAACCAACGTCAGTAGACTCGTCCGTAAGAACGCTAAATTTTGTTTCTCTTAGTTTGTGAGCAAGTTGTTCTTTGTAGGACTTTCCTATGACATTAGTTACAACTCCAGTTGCTTTAGTTCTTTTCATAGCAAATTCCTGTGCTATCTTGGAGTCACTCAAACTATCTCTCAAGACCTCTGACAAGTGATCCATTACCTTAAAAGGCCCATTATGTGCAGCTAGAATACTTGCCAGATTTATTTCTGCCATATCCACAGGATCTTTTGTGGTTTGTTTTTTCTTAAAGAAGGTTGATACTGGTACCTGCTTGTCTGTTGTACCCTTGAAATATGGAGTGTTTTTTTGCCTTTGGCATGACTTTTTAGCACTGTTAGCTCTGTAGTCATAGTAACGTTACACATTTTACACCCAGCTTTATACTGTTCAGGTGTTTGCTGTAGCCACGACTTGAAAGCAGGGTCTGTTTCCCATCCCTTCCTATATCGTTGCTGACAACGAGACTGAGAGCCTGAAGTAGATGCCTCAGCCTGTCTAGAAAGGCCAGCAGGTGCCTGCGTAGAGTATTAAACACATGTGACATATTTCCCTGCTTGAACTCACGGTAGGCCAATCAAGCTGTCCGCCCGCTAGGCCTATGTTCGCTTAGGCCCATCTTAGTTTTATTCCGTAGGATTTGTTTTCATACCGGTATAGGCCCTAAAAACTTTGTAGTAGTGTCCAAACAGGCATATTGTACTTGAACGGGTGCTTGTCCGTCCAAACTAGAGCATAAATATTTCTTTTCTTTGCGATGACAAATCAATTTCTTTTCTTTGCAACAGACCAATTTCTTTTCTTTGCAACAGACAATTTTTTTTTCTTTGCAATGAAAGTTGTTTCATCCCCGTTTGAAGTGTAAGCTATTAATTTTCATTTCTAAGATAATTTGTTAACCTTATCTATCGCCAAATCGTATCATTAGGCAAATTCTTGTCTCCCACAAAGTTACTTCATAAACCTGCACACATCGTATTTTTTTTTATATTCGGATCTCAAATGCGAATAAAACAGTGTAGCGAAATGTAGCGAAACGACCGAACAATATGTCTAAACGACCGAAACAATGTAGCGAAACGACCGCGTATCTGGTCGTTTCGCTACATGGCCAGTTCGCTACATGGCCAGTTCGCTACATGGCCAGTTCGCTACCAACCATTTCGCTACATGGCCAGTTCGCTACAATGTTCGGTCGTTTCGCTACACTGCTTTTTTTCGCATTTGAAATACGAATATGATAAAAAATACGATGTGTGCACATTTATAAAGTACCTGTAACCCTTTGGGCGTTTCGCTACATGACCAGTTCGCTACCAACCATTTCGCTACATTCTTCGGTCGTTTCGCTACATGGCCAGTTCGCTACATTCTTCGGTCGTTTCGCTACATTCTTCGGTCGTTTCGCTACATTTCTTCGGTCATTTCGCTACATCCTCTCGGTCGTTTCGCTACATTCTTTGGTCGTTTCGCTACATTTCGCTACGCTATTTTTTCGCATTTGAGATACGACGCGGAGCGTTACGAAAAAGAAATGCTCTGTCTAGGAATGGTCCTGTTCCGTTGTTTATTTCACATGTTCCGTGAGCATAATTTTCACGATCCACTCACGTAATTAATTACACAGTACAAGCAAATTTGTGTGTTTAAAACGGGGTCCTATTGTTTTTGTGATCAGTTGGCCTGCACAAAAGACTAGAGACGTTCGCGACACGGTTTGCATCTACTTCAACAATAATGGAGAAATTGCTGGCCAAGAAGCCAAGGTTTTCGGAACGTTAAAGGAATAATTAGAACTAGGTAAGATAAAGTTAGATCACATACTATTATTCATTTTTAATCTTTAACTCTTTTTGCACTTTCCCTAAAAAGGCTTTAAGACACATGGCAAGATTGACATGTTAATTTTCCTGTATACATTCGGAAAGTTTTTTGCACCGCAGTGTTAATGCGTATTGCAATGGTGGCATAGAATATTCTTTGTGTGTTGTACATACGTATTTGTAATATTGTTTATTTATTATTATTGTGAGATATGACATTATTATATACATTATATATTATACATTATATACATTATTGTGAAAACCAAGTGTTCATTTGAGCGTGTATGTTTTCCCGCCAAGTCTGAGCTTGGTCGCGACTCGCGTAGCTTGGAGTCAGTCTTGATTCTGCTTACGAAGTGGCCGTACGCTTGTATTTGTAGTGCTTGTAACTAATACAATATTTTACAGTGTTTCATTGGCCACCCCGATACAGTATGGTACGTCTGCCTTTACTGGTTCACTTGTACATGACTTCAAAGAAGACAGTGGGTCATCTAGTACAAATTATTTCTTTCCACCAGACACCCCTTCCTTTCACGTGGCCTGGCTGGAACTGGATATGGAATTACATTTGTAAGAAATGGAGATGGAAAGGATGGGAGTGGTTTCTATGCCTTTCTTTTTTGGCTGCCTCTCTTGTAAGGGGGAAAAAGCCTTTGGTATATGTATGTGTGTATGTATGTAAGAAATTAATAAAGTTGCCACATACAAGTAGTAGATATGCATCATTAATACATCTATGTTAGATATAAATGGCAGCCCCACCCCCAAAGAATGCTTGATCACAAAGGCACCCTTACCAAAAGCAGCAATAATGATAATAATGTAACCGATTTTACCTATCTCACAAGCAAACAAACTAACTTATCCACCAAACTTAACCTCAGCAAGTCTAGCTTAACCTAATCTAACAAAACCAGGATAACTCTATTGAATGGTAACACGTAGAGTGCCTGTCTAAAAATAAAATAAGTAAATTAATAAAATAAATACACAAATAAATAAGGTAATATAGAGATTAATAGGGTCCACAGGGAATTAGGTAGTTTAATTGGGTCCAAGATAAGTTAGGTGGTTTAAGAGAGTCCAGGCTATGTTAGGTGAAGTGGCTTGACAGAGTTAAAGATATTTATCGGCGTCAAATATGATTTGTTCTCCCAAGAACGAGTTTGAGCTATTGGAAGCCCTTTTGATCTAACCTGACCTAAGTTATCCCAAACATAATATACCTGCTTCACTCCTCCACTGTATATACATGGTAAAGAACTCCGCGGTGCACGTTGCTGTTGTTCTAGGTGAAAATAAATATAAAAACTTTTTCACACTGACCCAGTTAATAAGAATGATAAGACAATTTATAAGTAATAAGAAAAATTAACGAATGCTCTAAAACATGTATATTTCCGACCCAGATATCATTTGGAATTCTGTGTTACCTCACTATAACATGTAAAAATACTTTTCACTTTGCCACTCAAAAATCCACGAAACACAATTTTCCGATTTATTTCAAGTAGATATTAATAGATAGTGCCATTAAAACCTGAAGTGTATAGCCAGAAGTTTATGTACACGGATACACCGTGAACAGTGAGATTACGTTAGGGTAAGCACGCTGAGAAAACCATGTTTACCTGAGCAAAATGCTCATGGAACGTGATGTGCTCATGCAAGACTTGCCCTTGTAATACTCCATTTACACACATCCTCCCAACTCAGGCAGACATTAAAACACAAAAACACATGTCTAACTACATACACACACCTTCATGAAAATGTATTTCTATGTTCAAGCAGGCAAGAACAGGTCACACTTTGAAATGAGGAATGATTTCTCATCAGCTGAAGAACGGCAAGCTATGACTGATGTCAGTTGTTTTCTACTTCACTGGCAGATGTCATTCCGCAAAATGGCAACCTTCATTTACTTGCTATTATTTTTTAAATGAAATTACTCATACGTCGTCCAAAATTTAGCTGGAAATCTATTAAGAAACATTTACCCCCAAACTTTCTATTAAGTTATGTATTCATCCAGATGTTAAAAATCTGGCCAAGACGACCATCTGGTAGCCGATTGCTCTCCGCTTGTAAATTTACGAGACAAAGTTTCTCAACACTGAGGTGAGTAGACTTTCCCACTAATAGGATTTTTTTATTTTTTTTTATTCCAGAACTCAGATTGTCATTATGAGTAAGTTTAAGTAATATAGATCCACGATGCGTGTGTGTGTGTGTGTATTTACCTACCTGTTGTATTATACGGGAAGGGAGCTATGCTCGTAGTGACCCGTCTTTGTATCTTTCAGCATCTAGTTTGTTCTTAAATTCTTGTATAGTTTTTGAACACACTGTTGCCTCATCCAATTTGTTCCAGGTATCCACTACTCTGTGTAGGAAACTATTCTTTTTCAGATCTCTTCTATAACTATCCTTTTTAAGTTTATTTTCATGTCCTCTTGTTTTTCTTTTATCTCACTTTAATAAATCTTCTCTGTCAAGGACTTCCATCCCTTTCATAATTCTGTAAATAGCAAACACAACCGCAAAAAAGAAAAGAAAAACAGAAACAGTATGAAACTACCGGTACAACAATACCATCAGGAGAAACAACAACAGCTGCCGCAACTACCACGACCATTAACTACTTCGGCGGTTACTTCTAATTAGTGTGACTACTAGCACGACTAGTATCTACTGCTACTATTATTAATACAGGTATTACAAATACTACAGATACAGCTACTTCAATTATTACAACAATAGTGCTACTGTGACCACAACCACAACTACCACTACAGGTACAACCAGCACCACATGGCAGTGAAATTCTTGGCTGAAGACTTCTATTTTTTTCTACTTATTTTTCTTCTTTCCCTGAAGAACGGCTGGGTCTACTTGATGGCAGGCGACTTGAACCGACCCTAAAGTGATCTGAGGGGACGGGGAAGGCCCTTAGGATTGGGCTCGAAAACTGTGCTTGATATGGGCTCTTAAGTTTATTTAAAAAAAAAAGGCTTCTACGTAAATGGGCTCTATGTTGATGTGAGGGTTCTTGAAAGAGCCCATAGAGCTGGTCGAGCCAGAGACCTCCCCTCAGCTGAATAAAATCTTTTGACGTTAGAACATAATCTGTCACGGGGATTCTTGCATCGACTGGGTCAGTCGGCGTTCTTTCGTGACAAGGCGTTCACCTTCCTGGGGTTCTCGCAGTCAGTCGTACAGTACTTTCCTGCCATTCGCTGGAATGCACTGGGGGGAAATCTGGAAATTGCTAGCTTAACTCCACTGTGTTTTATCACTTGGGTACAAAGCAGAGATAAGATAGACAATTTCGTTGGGTACTTCTGGCAGCCTTGAAATGATTCTGTGTCTTTTCATCTGCTGAATCAAAAGCCTTCTTGAAATCTCCGGACAGTTCGCGTCGGGAATTCAAGTCATCATTCGATAAGAACACAAAACTCTAAGATCCAGTCAGTCGTGGAGAAAAAGTTTCAAGACACTCCTGATTATCATCATTTTGCAGGGACCTCACATGGGGGGGGGGCAGAGGGGGGCAAAACAAATATAACAAAAAAGGTCAAAGGAGCTCTGAATATTTTACCGTAATATACAAATTTTCCGTTAGAATCAACAGAATATGAAATATTTTTCCTTTATCCTTTCTGTAATAGGGACATTAAATACAATTTTCAAAATCAGTTTAATTATTTCGCAAGCCAATAGCTAAAGCAGGTTGTAAAGGATGGTGGAGCTGGGAAGTGGTTATGGGAGAAGGGGGGAGGGGAGGCGTCACTGAGAACTTTGTCCTCGGGGCGTCACTTTGCCGGCGGGCAGCACTTAGGCATGTAAAGACTGTCATTTTGTAATCACGTCAGTTGTGCTCTACAAAATTCCTAGACTGTAGCAGGTAAAATAGATAAATACGAAAATTGAGCAGAAGTTGGTATTTTATTAAAACAGTTATCAACAATTCTAAATATACATAGAAATTACGACAAAGCATCTCGGACCACCTACATCTCTACCCAAATTAAACAAAAACAGATTACATCGAAAGAACATTATATACACCTCAAGGTGTATATAACAGTGAGGCAGAAGATGGCAATGGCACAGGGAAAAGTTTCAAGAGTTGGCTGTAGTCTGGATAGGTCTTCACTCGTACTTGAATGCTGCCGACGCAACGTGTGACAGGATCTGCTGCATCGCATCCAAGGAACTGGAATGTAGACGTGATGTTAAGGGTGATTGAATAGATTTATTTGTTTATGATATAGATGTGCACTTTGACTCGTCCTGTCTTCTTTTAAGGGGGAAAGGGCATCTGATAATAAATAGATAAGAACATTAATAGATGAATAGACAGATAAACAGATAATTAAATAAGAACTCTCACCCTCAGATTGATTTGAAGCTAAGTATGACAATTGGAGTCAAGTCTAGCAAAACGTAATTTTACAGTCTTCGTCAAATACATTTCTTCTTAAACTTTTGAGATCACTTTCACACAGGGACATTATATGTGTGCGAGTAAATCATTAACATTATATGATATAGCATATGATCTGATATGTATGACGGGTATTTTCAAAACGCTCCCTCCACACACGCGCGCGCACACACACACACTACACACACACACACACACATATATATATATATATATATATATATATATATATATATATATGTATACACACATATACAAAGGTGGTTTTTCGCTAGATTGATAAGATGATAAAATATATAGGAAGGTGTTTTTCTCTCTAGATCGATATGATAAAATATATAGAATGCTTGATCCACCCTCGATTAGACCATATAGTGGTTGTACGGTCTCCTCACAAATTGAAGGACGTGATCAAATTTGAGAGAAAACAGAGAGCCATGACCAAACTGGCTCTTAACCTTGCAAGTAAAACATAAGAAGAAGTTTGATGGTAATGTTCAGGTCATTCAAGAGAGTAGACAATACTGGGGAATTTTTTTGCTTGGGACGGGGAAGCGACATGACGTCATGGGAACAAATTGAAGAAGACGACTTGCCCGAAAGATGTCAAGAAACAACGTTTCTTAGAGATATATCAACTCCTAGAATAACTTAGAAGATATAACTTAACCTAAAATCATAAGCGAATTCAAAACTAGATATGATAATTGAAAAAAAGGTTCAACGATTGTGTCCCTTTCCTGTATACAACAATAAAGTAAATACGGTGTACACGAACACACACACATACATACACACACACACACACACACACACACACACAATCGTAATGTTTAGGTCAATGAAATAATTTGATAACACTATAACAGAGGATTTCTTTTGGGACGAGGCGGCCTCGCGAGGTAATGGAAGAAAAACACGTGTGAGAGATAAGCTGCTCATGGAACATCCAATCTAAATTCATAAGCGAATTTAAAACTAAGATTATCGATGGAAAAACATAGGGGGCCCAACAAATGTAGCTTCTTTCCTGTATTTTAGACCTAGGTAAACACACACACACACACACACACAC
This sequence comes from Oratosquilla oratoria, assembly GCF_046742065.1. Classification (NCBI taxonomy): domain Eukaryota; kingdom Metazoa; phylum Arthropoda; class Malacostraca; order Stomatopoda; family Squillidae; genus Oratosquilla; species Oratosquilla oratoria. Next base: position 33,218,118 of record NC_134813.1, on the reverse strand, counting down.
ACACACACACACACACACACACACACACACACACACACACACACACACACACACACACACACAAACAAACATTCTCTGGACGATCAGCAGCTCTCTCTCGTGCCCTCAAACCCGACTTACTTTTCAAAAGGAGCTAACCCGAGTACATCCCTTCTCTCGTAAACCTCATGTACTATAGAGGCCAGGGTGGCGACCCCTCCCGGACTCTCGATGGATCTTCCCAAAGTGGCCACGTTTATGATCGAGGAATTCAAAATAAAAACAAGGAAGACCTCGATGAGCAGGACGATGCCTAAGGTCATGATCAACAGGCCCAGGGGTGAGTTGAAGTCGATGCTCGAGACTGTGGTTCGAAGCTCGGAGAAGGCCGAGTCGATGCTCGAGACTGTGGTTCGAAGCTCGGAGAAGGCCGAGTCGAAGGCTGACGTGACGGAAGATACGAGAGCCATTGTGGCGTGGCTGGACGTCGAGGTTCCTGGGTGATGGTGTCCTCCCTGGCTGGTTGGTGCTGGTGGAAAGTGAAAATGAATAAGTAAATAAATAATTAAAAAAAAAAAGTTATAATAAATAAACAAATTAAATGATGATAATTAACCGATTCCATTGGAGTTCATTTCGAAAAATGCACCATGAGGTATCTGTTTTCTCAATAAATGCCTCATCTGAGACAAAATGAATAGTAGATAAGCAGACAGGAGGAAGCATAGAAGGATATAGACGTACCAGATCATGAATGCAAATATGCAGGACGCACAAACGCACGCATGCACTGATCGAAAAGAAACATCTAACAATAACAATGAAAACAAAATCGTATCGCCGTCGAATATCTGAGACTAATGCATCCTTTTTTTTTCTCACTCCAGGAAACCATGAATAATGAATAAGACTTTGGAAATAAAGATGAGAGTGAATGGTGGAGTAAACTTAAGGATTGCAACAACATAAAGAGGACGGTAAGGGAAATATTTTTAGAAATAAAAGTCCTGAGTTTGCTGCAGAACAAGAATTTAAAATCCATGACCTCAAAACGAAGTTAAAGTTTAAAGAAAAGTCTCAAAATATTACCAATATACAAAAAATTTAACAACTAGTTTAAAAAATAAACTGAAAGGAGACAATAATGTATTAGATAAAAAAAAAAGAAGAAGAAGAAGAATTATACCTGGACCAAGTCATTCGGAAGAAAAAGTAAATCAAATTTTGAAAACTATGATGGGTTGGTTGACAAATTAGTAAATCTTAAAGACATCACAAATACAAAACAACAAAAAGTGGAGCAAAATAGAATAGAGGAAAGGGGGGGGGTGTTGAAAGTAATAAAATAGAGATAATATTTTTTTCCAAAGAAGTGGATAAGAGAGAGAAAAAAAATAACTGTAGTAGGCTGGACAGAAAAAAAATATATAAATTCATGGACAGAAAAAAGAAGAAAAATGATAAAAAATAAAAATGATAAATAAATTACACTTGTTTTTTCAATTGCTCAACTGCGCATGACCAAATAAAAAATGTGGTTTAATTAGGCCAATATATAAAAATGGAGCGCATCCAATGAAGATAAAATTCAAGTCACAAAGCTTGGCAAACTAGGCAACGATCTGGTTTGCAAGTTAGCCGAGAAAAACGATTTAAAAGCAATTGAATCAGAAAAAATACTACTGAGATGAAAGTTAACAAAAGAACTTGTAAAGGAAACTAAGGAATGAAAGAAAAAAGAAAAATATAAAGAAAATATACATACACGCGCGCGCGCGCTCACACACACACACACACACACACACACACACACACACACACACACATATATATATATATATATATATATATATATATATGTATATATATACACATATTGTGAGAGAGGCAGAGGGGAAAACACACAAATAGAACGAGAGTTTATTCTTTAACTAGTTTCGCACTATGGTGCTTCTTCAGAAAGAATATCTTTTCTGAAGAAGCACCATAGTGTGTGTGTGTGTGTGTGTGTGTGTGTGTGTGTGTGTGTGTGTGTGTGTGTGTGTGTGTGTGTGTGTGTGTGTGTGTGTATACATACATACCGAGCGACCAAACTATGCAGGATATAGAACAAGAGAAAATGTGCAAGTGTGGTTTACTCAGGTTAGAATTAGATGATAACATATCATTAATTAACCTAATAGTTTGTGCCTGGATGAAATTAAGAAGAAAGTAGCAATGTCTGGTTGTATGAAATGGATGTGGAAACAAAAGAAGTACACAATCTATTGGAAATAATATATGATAGGTCCGAGAACTGACGGTATCTCAATTTAGAAAGCTAAGGAATTCATAGTCAAAATATAAGTGTTTGCTCATTGGAAGAATGGATCTACAAGACTGGAAAATATCTGACACATACACACACACACACATACGATTCGTGGCGCAGTTGGTAGAGTTCCCGGCTGCCACTACGGTGGTCCGGGTTGAAATCCCACCCAGGGCTGAAATAATTTCAGTATCGTTGCGCTGCGGGTTGTTACTCCAACTCTAGTGGGCGGGAAGTTATGTGTGTGTGTGCGTGTAAGGTCACAGTATTACCCATAGATCAGTCATATACAAGCTCTAAGCTCTCTTCCGGGAGGGAAATAGCTGTTGATCACGAATCCAACACGTGATCCAAAGACCATGGTGAATCACACACACAAATACAGTACTAGTGTACGTCAAGGCGAAATGTTTATTCTTATATACGAAAAGAAAGAAGTAAAAAGAATCATCTAGAACAGGGGTTCTTAACCTTTTTTCTCCAATTCCCCACTTTTTAGTGAGCCAACTCTCCATTTCCCACCACAGCATCGGTGACAACAAGAAGACACCAGAAACAAACAAAAAGAAACAAAAACACATCGATTAAAAAAAAAAAAAGACAGTGGTTCTTCTGTCCGACCGGTCATTCCCCACTTGGCAACTCCGCCATTCCCCACAGGTTAAGAACCACTGATCTAGAATGAGAAGATCCAGACCTAACCTTTGGAAAACCGAAGAAGAATGTAAACAAACACAGATTCTTAAGAAAAGCAACAGAAAGCTGGAACTAATTTGCTATTTGAAACAACGAAAGCTAAAATAATAAATGTCACGCAAACATATGTACATTTACATCTAAAGAGGATGTACCCGAGTATACATATAATATATATATATATATATATATATATGTATATATCACATGTACAACATACACGTTATTTCTACTTTGCATTGTTCACATAAAAATATAGACAGAACCGCATGAGGACCATAATGGAAATAAGCTTACGTTTTTGTTTTTTTTTTATCCTCGGCAATTGTAATTGTTATTTCGCAGTGTTCTTTTCTTTATTTGCACTTCATGTACATTGATTCAATACCAAATAAATTACTATGGAGTATTCTACCAAGAGTTAATTAGAGACGTATTTGCCTGTCTCACATCCAAGACAAGAATGTTTTTATCAGAAGTGGTGGACTCTTGGCGCAGCCGCAGCACAGTATATCGTGACTGCTGCTGTTGTTCCTACGCAGCCGTCCGCTCTAATTACCTAATTACGAGCGTGCAGGATTCGGTGGTCTGCGGTTTGCAAAGAGACGCATAGCAGATGTTCCCTAAATCGCAGTGAAAGCGATCCATAGCAGGAAAATCTTAATTTCAAACCGCAGACTTTCCCTCTATAAATAGCAGGCTAGGATTCCAGGAAATCCGGGTGTGAGGGTCCCTACTGGAACCCTACCTCTTTGGAGGGAGAGTTTGGGGTCTCTGCGACAGTCCATATGGATCGCAAAGGCGTCGTCACACGCACCCTAACGCTGACATCTGGCTGACGTACTCGTTTGTGTTGTACTCAAGGTCGCAGGTACTGCACCACGAAGAATGACAATCAAAAATCTTACAGGAAATTAATATCTGTATGTACCGAGCTCCTGAGGAACTTGTGGTCTTTGGACGGTCCATCACGGAGTGTGTCAACTCAGCAGACCTTATCTCTGGAACGTGATTCCAACGAAATAGAAAAACTCTGTGGGTTATTGTGGGTTACAGCCGTCCTGTCTGAATAGATGTTCTGATTTAGACTCTAACACTTTTCCTCAGTAAACCATCCAACGTCGAATGATATTTCCATTATGCAGTTGATGAGGTACAGATATAATGTATGTGAGAAGCGAATGATTATAAACACCTTGCTAAGACTGGTTTAGATAGGAATTTGAACTAAGATAATGGAGAAAAATTCCAGCCAAATGAAAGCGGAGTAGGAGCGTGAAATGTGGTCCTTCTCCCCTTATGTGTGATACGGAATTTTTTTAAGGACTGTGAGACACCCCACGGCTTCTCCCCCAGGGGTCTCAAGTTGCACGGGTCGTTGCTCTTTCGGAGTCCGTCTCCCATCCAACTATCGTCTGAACAAAGTAGTTTGTCATTAGCCAGAATGTAATCTAAATATTTGTGTCAACATGGCAACGACAGGAGTTATTCGGGAAAATTTTTCTACTTCTCAGTCAGGGGGAAATGAAGAAGCGTCTCTGCAATATCAATTCGTCTGATGAGAGAACAAAATCAGTAACGTGTCGTCATCCTCGATGGGTGACTAACGCTTCCAACGCAATGATGCCCTCGACAGCTGTTCTGGCTAAATCCAAACGAATCTACTATGCTTACCTGAGGGAGAGACTCTGGCTATAATGGGTGTCAATCATTGGAGACATCTCATCTTGTGAAACTGCTCCCCTTCCCCACCCCAACCCCTATCTCATTCGAGTAAATTCCGTACCGTCAAACAGCACAAAATATGCAGAGGAAAAAACGTTACAGTGGGTCTCGACATCCGAAAGAGCGGAGGAGAGGGGCACTAACAATTGATGCTCCTTCCTTACGCCCTTCCCCCCTCTCCCTAACTTTGTTTACTCTCACCAATGTTCACTTCTGGTTGTGAGAATGACCTCTGCAGTCGAGAGTTGAGACCCTACCACAACAGGACCCCGCACACATCCCCACCCCCACCTTAAGGTGGGAAGTCGTGACAAGACAAAGGATCCTATGCTTTGAATTCCCTTCTGGTTCCATAGCATTCATGTACACAACTCCTTTGAACTCCACGGCGGTGGCAATATTTGTGTATCTGACTGGACTGGAATGGATTTGGTAATCAGGGTCCGTGCCAGACATCGTGCTGAAGAATAGTGGGCTTAAGAATGAGAACAAGGGTATTCTGACAATTCCATACCGGTATTAGATTGCTGTCCCACAAGTGAAGAGGCTAAACAATTTTTATTAGTTTTCAAACTTCTGAGTGACACATGCGCCTTTCCTAGTTTCAAACTTCTAAGTGACACATGCGCCTCTCCTAGTTTCTTACAACGATAATAAAATTTAAATGAGTAAGCCTTGTACGGTCACTTATGAAATTCAAAATTCAATTATATTATACATTCTTCCACTCAGTATACTTTTTATGCTGTCATGACGTTTGAAAATCTGCACACGCCCCCATCTATGGGTGGTCCCGATGCGAGTCCCATTGTGGGCACGGCTAGATTGCAAGTATGCATGCCGCCATATAAGCTGACGGTCCTTTTCTGTACTCTGTATACCTTCTTAGTCATTTCGTATAAAAAAAAAACTCGCTATGATTTATGCCAAATCACATCCTCTACACGCCATATACTTACTAGAGGATGAGAGGGGGAAGGGGATAGAAGCGGATTTCGACGGGAACCAGTGTTTGACAATGATGACCAACGGGGCTTGCGCTGGCGTCTTCACGCTACGACGCGAGTGGCGTAAATAACGGTCACGTTTCTAAAACACAGGATATTATATAAGGACTGAGTGAAGGAAAGCGTGACAGTCGCATGCGCCTAAGCATATGCGCAAACACTGTGGTTTGTAAAATTAATAAAACATAGGACGCATATGTAGCCTTATTATCATTATCATATTTACTATTATTATAATTATTAATATTATTATTACATTATTTCATCATTACTGTATTATCATTATTATTACTATAGTCATCATCATTAATATTATTATCATTATCATCATCATTATTATTAATACTACTACTATTAATATAATTTTTACTATTATTATAATTTTGTTTATTGCTGTCCCCTCCTTTGAATTTATGTTTAATCACTTCTAATCTCCACTTCTTCCTCCCATGCCTTTGTGGAAGGGGTAGAAGAATGTCATTGTCGTGTTTCCATGCATGGTATAGATGACTGCCCCACCCTCAACCTCTCTGTATCTGACTCCTGCGAAAAGTCAAAGCTTAAGAGAGTCCGGCAGGACTTCAACCAGAACTTTAGTAACTGGGTCACTCAACGTGCGTGGATGCGAGACAGAGAGCAAACAGGGGAATTTGAAATTGGTAGATGAATGTGTTAATATTGCGTGAAAATAAAACGAAAAGGAAATGGCATTCTGAATTTAGCACTGTGGTAGATAGGGTGACAGTAATGATGAGAGGGCGAGAGAAGAAATGACACTGTTGGTGATGAGTGGCTAATGAAATTTAACACAAGTAAATGCAAGGTAATGCACATAGGTAAAAATAACAGTAAGTACGATTACAAGTTATTTGGAAATTCGTTAACAAAAGGGGATAGTGAAAAAATGATCTCGGCGTAATTATCAGTAACGACCTCAAATCATCCAAGCAGTGTATTTCAGCCTCTGAGAAAGCAAATAAGATTCTAAGACTGATTGCGCGATCTTTTGATTTCAAAAGTCCATCACTCATTAACAAGCTATATAAATCGTTAATTCGTCCACATTTGGAATATGCTGTTTCCGTATGGTCATCGAATCTCATTAAAGACATTGACTGACTGGAAAAAGTACAACGGCGAGCCACAAAACTGATTCCAAATATAAAAAATAAATCATACGAAAATCAACTAAAACATATGAATCTGTTTTCCCTAAAAAAGCGTAGACTCAGAGGTGACTTGATACAGGTCTTTAAGATTCTAAAGGGAATTGACAACATCAAAAGTGACCAAATTTTCACATTGAATGAGAATCAGACAAGAAACAATGGTCTCAAACTGTCCGGAAATAGATTCAATTTGGAAGTAGGTAGAAACAACTTTGCCAACCGTGTAGTTAATGAATGGAATAAACTTCCTGCACAGGTAGTGCAATGTAGTTCAGTTCGAAGCTTTAAGAATCATTTAGATAAACACCTAAGCAAGATGCTGTAATGATTATAATTCATTTTATATTATTTGTTTTTGTTTTGTTATGATTTGTCTGTTTGATTTTCATTTATTATTAGTTATGGAGGAGAAATAAGGAAGGATGAGGTGAAGGCAGTTGTTAAGATGATGAAAGCAGGTAAGGCACCTGGTCTGGATGGATGCCATGCGGAATGTCTGAAAAAGGGAGGTACAGTGATGGTGGACTGGTTGGTGAGGTTATTTAATGTTTGTTGGAGAGAGGGTAGAGTGCCGGAGGACTGGAGGAGTGCCTGTATAGTTCCTCTTTACAAGGGAAAAGGGGACAAGTGTGAATGTAGTAGTTTCAGAGGGATTAGCTTGTTGAGTGTAGTTGGGAAGGCTTATGGGAGGATCTTGGTTGAGAGGATTAGGAGAGGAACAGATGGAGTAATTGGTGAGGAACAGTGTGGATTTAGGACAGGTAGAGGTTGTGTAGATCAGATTTTTGTGGTAAGACAGATATGTGAGAAAGCTATAGGAAAGGGGAAGGATGTTTTTCGGGCTTTTATGGATCTGGAAAAGGCTTATGATAGGGTAGACAGGAAGGCACTGTGGGAGGTTATGCAGATATACGGGATAGGAGGAAAGCGTCTGGGAGCTGTCAAGAGTTTTTATGAGAGTAGTAGAGCTTGTGTCAGGATTGGAAATGGAGAGAGTGAGTGGTTCGAGGTAAAGGTGGGACTTCGTCAAGGATGCGTTATGTCGCCCTGGCTGTTCAACTTATACATGGATGGGGTGGTGCGAGAGGTAAATGCAAGGGTAGTGGGCAAGGGATTGGAGATGGTTAAAGAAAATGGAGAAAAGTGGGAGGTGAGCCAGCTGTTGTTTGCGGACGACACTGCGCTTGTGGCAGGATCGGAGGAGAGATTGAGGAAGTTGGTGGCAGAGTTTGGGAGAGTATGTGATAGAAGAAAGCTAAAGATAAATGTGGGTAAAAGTAAGGTGATGAGATGTACAAGGGGTGAAAGTGGCAGTAGACTGGAAGTGAGCATTAAGGGAGAGCGACTGGAGGAAGTGGATAGTTTTAGATACTTGGGTGCAAATGTGGCAGGGAAAGGTGGAGTGAAAGTGGAGGTAGAATGTAGATTGAGAGAAGCGAGTAAATGCCTTGGTGGATTAAAGAGTGTAATGAGGAATAGACATCTGGGAATGGATGCTAAGAGGAGACTGTATGAAGGAGTGATTGTGCCAACAGCACTGTATGGGGCAGAAACATGGAACATAAGAGAAGAAGAGAGAAGGAGTTTGACTGTGTTTGAGATGAGGTGTCTGAGAAGTATGATGGGGGTTACTAGGCTAGATAGCGTGAGAAATGAGGAGGTGAGGAGGAGAACAGGGGTGGAAAAGGAGCTGGGAGATAGGGTTGATGAAAGAATATTAGGATGGTTTGGACACTTGGAAAGAATGAGTGAAGAAAGACTAGTAAAAGAGGTGTGGAAGGCAGATGTGGAGGGAGTGAACATGAGGGGACGTCCTAGGATGAGGTGGATGGATGGGGTGAAGGGGGCTTTGGGGAAGAGGGGATTGTCTGTTGAGGAAGGACGGGAGAGGACAGAAGACAGGGGTGAATGGAGAATGGTTGTATATGGTTGATGATGTGATAGCATGAGGTGGAATGGGCGGGTGGATGGGGGGTGAGGTAGTATGTGTGAGCAAAATTTGACGCAGCCCGAAGGGATTTCTCCCCGTCCTCTCATTTTATGCAATGGGGGAACAGAGAGGGGGGGTCGCCGATTTAATGAAGCGGCCTTGCTGTGGATGTGCTGTGTCTTGCGACACTGCTTCTGACCCAGGGCAGTGGACAAGGTGCAGGGATGACCCGTCATTCAGGAGGTGCTAAGATGAGAGGGAGGGTGGAGGGGTGTGGAGTGTATTCAGGGATGGAATGGGTGGGAATGATTTTATGCCTTTTTCTTTTTGGCTACCCCCCCTTGTAAGGGGGAAAAAGCCTTGGTATATGTATGTATTAGTTATATGTCAATTTATTATTATTTACTATTTACCTGTTTGTTTATTATTTAACTATACCTATGCATTTATTTATGTATTCTATTTGTTATTTACATTATTATAGTTTTTATTTATTATTTTATTATTATTATGATTTTTTCGCATCCGACCTAGATATGGACCAAAAGGTCTCCTGTCGGCATGCTCCGCCTTTGTAATCCTTTGAGTTGTGTGTGTGGTTGATTGGAAGTGTCATCAAGGATGGTGTGGGTGAAAGTGAGATTGTCGAGAGATGTAGGCGTTTGTGAGTGCGGATGGTCCTGGTAGTGAGAAAAGTGAGGAGAGAGAAGCATTTTGGGATAATATAAATGGGGTGTGTGGAGAGTTTTGAAAGGCAAGTGAATGTAGTGGTGTTAGAGATCTAAATGCTAGAGTAGGATATGAACCAGTGGATGGAGTAGTAGGGAACTGCGGTGTACAGGAAGGAATGAAAACAGAAAGAGATGTGTAGTGAAAGGGAAGTTGTGATATCGAACAGTGCTTAAATAGAAAGATGTACACAACCACACATGGGCCAGGTTGGTTGGTGGGCGGGTAGCTGAGAGAACATAAAAACATGACTGGAGGAGACTGCAAGGGACTATAAGGCCTACACTAGGCAGTTCCATTCCCATTACCACCTATCATCCCCATCCATAAAGTTATCTAATCTCTTAATATAACCAATAGTTTTAATGCTCACTACATTGTTTCTAAGTCTATTCCGTTCGATAACCACTCCGTTGGTAAACCACTTCTTGCCTATTTACTTCTTAAACCTAATTATTTCAATTTAATTCCAATACTATGAATCATGCCCTACTGTCTTGATATGATGATCTTGCCTACATTGCCCTTGTTAAAACCTTTTCAGTTGAATACTTCAATTAGATCACCCTGCATTCTTCGTCTTTCCAGAGTAAGTTAAGGTATATAAAGCTACCTTCGTATGGTAAATTTCTAAGCCCATGTGTCATTTTGGTAATTCTCCTCTGTACTGATTCTAGTGAATTAATATACATTCTATAGTAGAGATCAAAACTATACTGCACAGTAAACACTGGGTCTAGCTATCCCCAGGTATATTTTAATGATTACCTCTGCAGTTTTGTTTGTAACAATTCTAGCAATAAATTCTAAAGCCCTGTTAGCCCTATGCCTGGCACTGATGGACTGTTTTTTGTATTCAAGGTCTGGACTCACTAACACTCCCAAATCCTTTTCACATTCTGTCCTCTTTAATATGACATTATCTAAACTATACCTGTTAGCTGGGTTGTGTAATCCTACGTTTAACACACAGTACTTGTGATATTGAAGTCCATTTGCCATTTCACAGAGCACGCAAGCATTTTATCAAGATCCTGCAGCAGTATCCCCAGACCTAGTATTGTAGCAAGGTCATGCCTTGAAGACTTCGTTCTCTGTAAAATTCGTGCACCATAAGTAAATTTCTGTATATTGCCACATCGCTGAAACTTGCATTATGGAAATATAACTTTATTAATACTTTTATGTCCCACATATATATATGTGAATATCTATAAATATTAGTACAACTATTTCATAATGTCTATATCGTAATACGTAAACCAAATTATTCGTGGTGATAATAAATGTATTATATTCTTCTTGCATAAAGAATTATGTTTCCGCCAAGATATCGGCTTTGGTCACCTATACTCGCATTTTATTTCAAATAAACAAGTCCCGAGAGAATTTAAGCTTACTTAATTCCACCCGTCCTCTCGGGAAAGTGTACCCTTCTACTGACGCAAATTCCTGGACAGTGGAAGAAGGTGGTAGATGAGGTGGTGTGGGTAACACGTACCTTAAGTGATTGATGAAGGGAGGGGGAAGATAGCTGCAGTTGGGGAACCGAAGTCCAGGCGATTTGTATCACATCTCGGGACCACTCGCCTTCCCTCCAAGGCAAGCGTGAGAGTAGATCAAAGAGGGGGGAGGGGTATGATGGGACAACTCATTAAGTGAACCGTCCTAGGCTAATGAAACCCAGAACTCCTATTGTGAGTTTTAATGAATTGAATAATTAAACACTAGAAATATGCTACTTGACATTAAATAAGGGTTTTAACAGTTGGATTCACACATACATCCTATCTATCCTATCTCCCTGCGCGCCTATCTAGGGGTCCTATCTAGTAAATACTCTTTGTTACTTGCTATTATCCTTAGAGGGTCTCTGCTGGGTGAGGGGATGACTTCCATGGGGTACTGTTCCTCGTTCTGGCAGGATGCTTTTGCTATTGAAGGATATCGGTGTTGTCGATCACGGCGGGAACCCGGGTCATCCTTTGTGATTAGCCTCGTGGTGGGGGAGCGGGTTTGAACACGTAGGGGGCTTCTTGTATTCGCTATCCAGTTCCTTTCAGGTCAGTGTCCCGAGGAAAGGGGTACAGGTACGTACGTGACCCCTTGATACACGAATGATTTGTTCACTGGAGGCTGGATGCCTCTAGACACTATTCACACCCCCATGATGGTCGGGATGTCACACACAGCACTCCACCTGATAAGTTTCGGAAGGGGATTTGTCCCGCAATCACTCTTCGAATGTCTACAGTGCGTAAGCGCTCACTTAAGGATGTAAATCCTTAATAGCCACATGAGGGAGGATAGGGCGCGATTGGGCTCTCAAGGACGTGAGCGGCCCGAACCTCCCTGCTTGACCCTAATGGATAGACTGACCTCTGTCTCGCGGCATGTGAGGTCGAGATGCCCGCTAGCCGGCTTCCGACGTTGCCAATAGTTCTATGTCTCCGTCCCTAGTTGCGAAGGGTACCACGAATAATGTTCATGCGGGAGGGTGACACAGTTCCAATTGTTCCATGAGGTAGACACTGTTCACGAGCGTGTAGATACAATCCTAATTATTCTAATTGCCTAGCTTAAAACAAATATGTGGCAGCGCGCAGGGGGGGGGGAGGGGGGTGTTTGGGCGCGAAAACCGTTGAGCTTGGCTATGAGAACACGAATCAAAAGGGGGGGGGGTTCTAGATAATTAGAAGTCTCTCCCTTCGTTAAGGCACTGAAATTGATTGTCAAAATGGCACGACAGTTGAAGAGGATAACGAGGAGGAGAAAGGACAGGATGTAGCTACTAGAAGTCTTAAGGACTCTGGTTAAATCCCCCGAGTATAGGGAATGAAGGGCCGTAACGGTGAGAAATCAGACGAGAAAATGGGAAGGGGAGACAGCGAGCCGGGTGTCACAATTTCAAAAATTGTGACATCTACAACTGTAGTAACATAACGCTACAGTGTGGCATCCTATTTTAGTGACATCCACAAACTTACTATCATTACTATTAATCCCACTGTCCAAGTAATTTATGTACATAATGAACAATAGGGGGCCCAAAACTGAGCCCTGGGAACTCCACTAGCAACATTATCCCATTTAGATTTAACATTAATGGTGACCTGCTGTTTTCTGACACTGATTCATGCTCTAATCCATTCACATACTTTTTATCCTATGCCACGGGCCTTGATTTTATTTAGTAGTCTTTGGTGCGACACCTTGTCGAATGCTTTCCTGAAGTCGAGGTATATGACATCGTAACTATTATTATTATCAGCTGCCTTGTAGACATTAATGTAAAAGGATACAAGATTATTTACAACCTACCTTGGTGAACCCATGCTGAGAGTGACGAAAAATATAATACATATATACAGTAGATAACAAAGGCTTTTTCCCCCTTACTGGGAAGGTAGCCAAAAACAATGGCATAGAAACCACTCCCACCCATTCCATCCCCTACATACTCCACTCCCCTCTACCCTTTTCCCTCCCTCTTATTTTGGCACCTCCTGGATGATGGGTCATCCCTGCATCTTGTACACTGCCCTGGGTCAGAGGCAGTGTTGCAAGACACAACACATCTACAGCAAGGCTGCTTCATTAACCCATTCAACTCCGATGACAAGATGTCTTGTCATTTGGTCAAATAAAACAAAAAATCATAAAACACCAAAATGTTTGATCAAACAGCACCAGTCATATTTTTCTGGTGCTGTTTGATCAAACATTTTGGTGTTTTATGATTTTTTGTTTTATTTGACCAATTGACAAGATATCTTGTCATCGGAGTTGAATGGGTTAAATCGGCGACCCCACCCCCCCTCTCCGTCCCCTCATGCAGAAAAAGAGATGGGGAGAAATTCCTCCAGGCTGCATCAATTTATTTCTCATACATATTTCCTCACCCCCATCCCCCACCCACTCACCCTCATGCATCATCCATACACAACCATTCTCCATTCACCCCTATCTTCTGTCCTCTCCTTCCTCAACAGACATTCCCTTCTTTCCCAATGACCCTTTTACCCCATCCATCTCATTCTAGTGAATTAATATACGGAGGGACGGGGGACGGAGAGGGGGGTCACCGATTTAGTGAAGCGCCCTTGCTGTGGATGTGCTGTGTCTTGCGACACTGCTTCTGACCCAGGGCAGTGGACAAGGTGCAGGGATGACCCGTCATTCAGGAGGTGCTAAGATAGGAGGGAGGGTGGAGGGGTGTGGAGTGTATTCAGTGATGGAATGGTTGGGAATGATTTTATGCCTTTTTCTTTTTGGCTACCCCCCTTGTAAGGGGGAAAAAGCCTTAGTATATGTATGTATCTCATTCTAGGTCGCCCCCTTATGTTCATTCCTTCCACATCTCTTTTACTAGTCTCTCTCCACTCATTCTTCCCATGTGTCCAAACCATCCCAATCAACCCAATCTCCTAACTCCCTTTCCACCCCTGTTCTCCTCATTTATCACTCTAGCTTAGTAACCCCTATACTTCTCAGGCACCTCATCTCAAACACATTCAGACTCCTCCTCTCTTATATTCCATGTTTCTGCTCCATACAGTGCTGTCGGCACAATCACTCCTTCATAAATCTCCTCTTAGCATCCATTCCCAAATGTCTATTTCTCATTACACTTTTTAATACCCAAGGCATTTACTCGCTTCTCTAAACCTACATTCTACCTCCACCTCCACTCCTCCCTTTCCAGTCACATTCACACCCAAGTATCTAAAACTATCCACTTCCTCCAGTCTCTCTCCCTTCCAGTCTGCAGCCACTTTCACTCCTTGTACATCTCATCACTAAATATTCCCTGATACTATTTGCTATTAATGATTCCAGCATTTTACCTACAACCAACATTAAACTGATTTGTCTGAGGGTGTTTGGATTATGTAGTGGTCCCTAGATGGAGATTGGAAGAATTATGGGTGTTAATGTTTCAGGGTAGACAGTGATGGAATGTCTGAAAGAGAGATTGAGAGTGGATGTAAAAAAGAGAAAGTAGAGAAGGTAGTGAGAAGTGCTGAAAGTAACAGAATTGAACAAGAAGGGGAAAAAGAAAGAATAGTGAACAAAATTGATAGAAGTGTGTATTTTAGTGATGGAGAAAGACGAAGTAGTAGTCGAAGAATATATATATATATACATACAGTATATATATATATTCAATAAAGAATTTTAGTGTCTTGGCAGAAGAATGTGATGGTAAAGGAGAATGATCAGGCAGAATGGAAGATATAAATAGTATTGAAAGAGATGAGAGCTGGAGAGCCACATGGGTTGGATAGTTGTCATGTGGAATGTGTAATGAAGGATGAAATAGTTATAGTAGAATGACTAATAAGGTTATTCTATTTATTTCTATAGGAAATAAGTATCTAGGAATTGATGCAGAGAGAAGATTATATGAAGAGGTAATTGAGTTAATGACAGTATGAGATGGAGACTTGGATTTAAGGGAGGCAGAAATGAGAATTTTAGATGTATAAAAGATGAGGTGTTTGAGGTGAGGGTTACAAGGATGGGTAGGGCGAGAGATAAGGAAGCAAAGAGGAGAGTAGGGGTGGAAAGGGAACTGGCAGATAGGGCTAATGAGAGAATATTGGAATGGTTTGGGCATATGAAAATATGTAATGGAGCAGACTGAGCAAACAAGCTCTGGTTATCGTGTCCTGCTATGGAGACACTGTGTTTTGCTGCATTGTCTCCGACCCAAACAGTGTGGTGTGAAACAGGGATGACTCTTGATCCATGAAAAGCTAAGACAGGATTGTTGTTGTTATGAACTGTAATTTACTGGTGCTTCTGTCCTAATGAGCCATCTTGTGCCGCTGTCACATTATCTTATTTATCATGTATTGGTCTAGTATGTCGAGGATGCTTATAATTTAATTAGAATATGTATTTTTTTTGTGTGGGAAATGGAGAGATGACAGAGGTATAGTTCTGTCGCTTATGGCTTAGTGTAGTGTCATTGTTGTTTGAGGAGATAGATATCAGAGTAGGTGATTGTTGTGGAGAGTTGTGTAAATCAGACATTCTTGTAGTATCAGTGGTATTGTGAGGTGAGACGGGGATAGGTATGCAATATAACCATTTTAGGTAATGGTGTGGGTGTGCCTAGTTGTATTTCTTGTACAAAAAAAAAGTAAATTTCCACTGTATAGTGGATGTGGAGTATGTTATGTTTGGTTTGATGTAACATGGCTGTTGTTTTGGGTCGTGTGTCCTAGGAGGCTGGTGAAAGGCTTGTTGGTTGACGTAATAAAGTCTCATCGTACTTAGGTGTCAATTTTGGGAGGGGTGGGTGGTTAGGCGTGAGTCTGAATGAGATATATACTCATTCATTTGTGTCTGGGATTGGGAGGTCTAGGAGGTTATATAGGGTCTGGTGTTGGTATTGGGGGTGGATGGGTTTCAACATGTACCTCCAGTTTTGAGACTGCAAGCATTTTGTTGGGTATTCAGGTCAGGGACAATTACTTTGGTTGCTTGGAGGAAAATGGTTTGTTGGCACTTTTGGGTTTGCAAGTTTACTAGTATGCTGTTAATGTACTCCATTACATCTTATATGGAGTGTTGTAGGTGTTGGGGTAGATAAGGGGAAGAAGTTGGATGGGTTTATGTGTGGGGGGGTGATCGAATGGAGGGGTTGGAATGCTGCATCAGAGGTTCTTGTACTTCATATGAAGTTGGTTGGTTGTGGGTTAATCTACCAGCACTTCAGTCCTTACAGGCAATCTTGTGCATTATATTTTATTTAGTCTGTCAGCTTAGTTGATTGTTATGTACATTTTATCAATGCTTCTATCCATTTGGACAACCTTGGGCCACTGTCGTGCATCAATTTCATATGTTGGTTTTACATACATACATATACCAAGGCTTTTTCCCCCTTCCAAGGGAGGTAGCCAAAAAGGGAAAGGCACAAAAACACTCCCACCCATTTCATCCCTAAATACACTCCACACCCCTCCCACCCTCCCTCTCATCTGAGCACCTCCTGGATGACGGGTCATCCCTGCACCCTGCCCACCGCCCTGGGTCAGAAGCAGTGTCGCAAGACACAGCACATCCACAGCAAGGCCGCTTCATTTAATCGGCGACCCCCCCTCTCCGTCCCCCTTTGCATATAAGGCGAGGACGGGGAGAAATCCCTTCGGGCTGCGTCAAAAATTACTCACACATACTACCCCACCCCCCCCGCCCATTCCTCCTCATGCAGTCACAACATCATCCATATACAACCATTCTCCACTCACCTCTGTCTTCCGTCCTCAACAGACATTCCCCTCTTCCCCAAAGCCCTCTTCACCCCATCCATCCACCTCATTCTAGGACGTCCCCTCATGTTCACTCCCTCCACATCTGCCTTCCATACCTCTTTTACTAGTCTTTCTTCACTCATTCTTTCCATGTGTCCAAACCATCCTAATATTCTTTCATCAACCCTATCTCCCAAATCCTTTTTCACCCCTGTTCTCCTCCTCACCTCCTCATTTCTCACGCTATCTAGCCTAGTAACCCCCACCATACTTCTCAGACACCTCATCTCAAACACATTCAAACTCCTTCTCTCTTCTTCTCTTATGTTCCACGTTTCTGCCCCATACAGTGCTGTTGGCACAATCACTCCTTCATACAGTCTCCTCTTCGCATCCATTCCCAAATGTCTATTCCTCATTACACTCTTTAAACCACCAAGGCACTTACTCGCTTCTCTCAATCTACATTCTACCTCCACCTTTTCCTGCTACACTTGCACCCAAGTATCTAAAACTATCCACTTCCTCCAGTCGCTCTCCCTTAATGTTCACTTCCAGTCTACTGCCACTTTCACCCCTTGTACATCTCATCACCTTACTTTTACCCACATTTATCTTTAGCTTTCTTCTATCACATACTCTCCCAAACTCTGCCACCAGCTTCCTCAATCCCTCCTCTGACTCTGCCACAAGCGCAGTGTCGTCCGCAAACAACAGCTGGCTCACCTCCCACTTTTCTCCATTTTCTTTAACCATCTCCAATCCCTGACCCACTACCCTAGCATTCACCTCTCGCACCACCCCATCCATGTATAAGTTGAACAGCCAGGGCGACATAACGCATCCTTGACGAAGTCCCACCTTTACTTCAAACCACTCACTCTCTCCATTTCTAATCCTGACACATGCTCTACTACTCTCATAAAAACTCTTGACAGCTCCCAAAAGCTTTCCTCCTATCCCATAAATCTGCAGTACCTCCCACAGTGCCTTTCTGTCTACCCTATCATAAGCCTTTTCCAGATCCATAAAAGCCCAAAAAACATCCTTCCCCTTTCCTATAGCTTTCTCACATATCTGTCTTACCACAAAGATCTGATCTACACAACCTCTACCTGTCCTAAATCCACTGTTCCTCACCAATTACTCCTTCTGTTCCTCTCCTAATCCTCTCAATTAAGATCCTCCCATAAGCCTTCCCTACTACACTTAACAGGCTAATCCCTCTGAAACTACTACACACACACACTTGTCCCCTTTTCCCTTGTAAAGAGGAACTATACAGGCACTTCTCCAGTCCTCCAGTACTCTACCCTCTCTCCAGCAAACATTAAATAACCTCACCAACCAGTCCACCATCACTGAACCTCCCTTTTTCAGACATTCTGCATGGCATCCATCCAGACCAGGTGCCTTACCTGCTTTCATCATCTTTACAACTGCCTTCACCTCATCCTTTCTTATTTCTCCTCCATTCTCCTCACTCTTATTTTCTTCGCATTCTCCACTGCAGCTATCTTTCCTTTCCTATCCTCCTTCACATTTAGCAACTCCCTAAAATATTCTGCCCATCTTCCCCTTACTGCCATCTCTTCCATTATCATCTCTCCATCTGTACCTTTTACCTTTTCTTCCCTACTTGATTTGCCTCCTCTTCCTCTCTTAATTTCTTTCCAAAACATCTTTTTATTACTTTCAAAATTTTCTGTCATACTCCTACCCCATTTCACATCTGCTCTCCTCTTTGCCTCCTTTACCTTTTGCTTTACTTCCCTTTTCTTTTCTTTGTACGTCTCATATGACTCCCCCGTCCTCTTTTGTAACCAATCTGTGAATGCTCGCTTCTTCTCTTCTACAACCTTCTTTGTTTCCTCATCCCACCATTCACTACCCTTTCTTCTATTTCCCCCTGTCCTTCTTGTTCCACACACCATCTTTGCACACTTTAAGACTCCCTCCTTGAACCATCCCCATTCCTCCTCCACACCCATCTCTGCTCTATCCTTTACTCCTTCCCACTCCTCCTTCAGCTTCTTTTCGTACTCCTTCTCCTTTTCCTTTTCATTCAAGGAGTTCACTCTAAGAACCTCCCTACCTTTTGTCCCTTTCCTCTTTCTCCATCTATCCTCCACTCTCAGCTTACCTTCCACCAAAAAATGATCTGATATTCCCCCACCCTCTCCCCTTAGCACATGTACATCCTTAACTCTTCCTATCATAATCCTATTTACCACTACATAATCCATTAGCGCTCTATCTACCACCCTTCCCGCCACCATCCTTTCCTATGTATACTTATGCTTGGCTTTCTTCTGAAACACTTTATTTGCTATCATCAACTCTCTTTCTAGACACATCTCCACCATCAACTCTCCACTACGATTCTTTCCTGGAACTCCACACTTCCCAACCACTCCATCGATTGGACCATTTCCTACCCTAGCATTAAGGTCTCCCAGTACTATTACATTGACATTTCTTCCTAAACCCTCTATGCACTCATTTAAATCTATCCAAAAGGCCTCCCTTTCTTCTGTCAATGGTCTTGCTTTCTGTAGAAAGCTGTGGGGAGATGATAGAGGCAATGCAATTTTGTTGCTCAGTTTGATGTAGACTGCAAGCACAAGCTCAGACTCTTAAGACAAATGTCAGCAATCTCAATTATTCAGATGATGCTGCAGCATTGGCATGCTCATCTGAAGCATTAAGCCACGTCCACACGGTAGAGCACTGTCCGACGGGCACGAGGGCTTTGCTCGACAATGGGCAATTTCATTGGGCAAACCATCAAACTGTCCGTTCCCGGCGCCATTTGCAGGCAGTGGATGGAGGGCTGACATCGCTGCCAAACGCATGAGGTGAGGTGCGAGCAAAGTTAGCAAACCCGCTCAGTACAGACCGAAGTTACCTTACTACCATGTCCGCACCTAGTACTAGTGTGTACCGGTCTCGACAAGACGTGCTATTAGTGCTATGCTTTTCCTCATATTTGTCTCTTGTCTTTGTATATATGGCTCCACTTTTGAAAGGAGAAAAGAAAAGTGGATTATGTTCATTCTCATGTAACTGCAAAACAATTGTTCATTTTCATCCTGCAATTCACGAAGGATTGTCACTGAGCTTCCCATTAAATCACGTCTTTGTAACCACTCCCGGCATCAGGCATGTCTCCGCGATTTCTTTTTCTTTTTAATGCAGGCAGCAATTATAATGCTGTAAAGTGCTACCTTCTTTCCAAGTATGGCGGGAACCATGGTTATCGTACTGCACTGAATCACTCCCTCCCAACCTCTGCTTGCGGCCAACTAACCTCCAACCACCACCGTCAGCCGTGTGGACACTTTGCGGGCAGAGTCTGCGGACTTTGCCCGGTAAGGGCAAAGTCTGCCAGGCACAGCTCGACTGTGTGGACGCGGCATTACAGTGATCGCTGAATGTAAATGAAGCAGCGTACAACCATTCTCAAGTGTCTATCTTTTCAAGATGTTGCAACCATGCTAAATGCCACTGTTCGACGTGATCCCGGGGACACGTTTAGGGTACGAGATCCCACGAGCAGCCTCCCACGATGCACCAACCTCTTCGACGCCATTCAAGACACAGGACAACTCCGGTCCCATGGGGGTAGCCAAGTGCCCCGAGACTTGCTACCCTGTTGCAAACGGACCGCCACTTGCTGCTGCCCCTGCAGTCTAATGGCTAGCTCTAACCCCTGCCTTCAAGTTCCGGCTCCGTCATAAGGATAACTACCTTGACAATTTCTTGCCGAAGTTCCAGACAACTTCACTTCCAGTCCTGACTTCCATGAGGGTATATTAGGAAGATTGTCCTTGCTTCTCCCTTCCTCACCTCTACTGCCCCATCCAATGACCTTGCCAACCTGCAATGAGGTTCCATGGGGATACGCTTGCACCACCCACTGCATCGCATCAACCAGAGCTTCCTTGTGGTCCATGGGTGGGACAAAGCTTCTTTAAGGAAATTTGTGTGCAGTACCAGCAATGACTAACCTGCACCCAGCCAGAGACATGAAGATTCACAACAATCCTTTGAGGAACATATGACCCATGGTGACTCATCAGCATGAGAACGTTTTGCACTCAATTTCCCAGGTAACTTTGCCCTCGCACCAATTAAAGGTACGGGCCATGACCTGACCCAAGCATATCAGCAGGACAGAATGCCAAAGATTCAGATCACCTCGTAGTTATCATGCCACGAGTCTACCTTGCTACTTCTGTTGCTTTCTCTCCTCCCCCACAAGCAGGTCGCCTTGGGACACACCTTGAAATGCAGTCACCTCCCACCCCTTTTCTAGTTCTTACAGCAAGCCCCTTATAACATTGGCACCCAAGTTCATGGCTAATATAAAACAATACTATCTCCATCAGTTTACCTTCAAACCAGCCTAACACACTTGTTCAATGAGTAAATAAAGATTCTTGTTGGATGGCTTCATCCCACACCCATTTGTTGTCGCTTTTATCGTAGCTCCTCATGAATGAGGGGTCATTCCTGTCCCTTTCCCACTGCTCTGATTACATGCAACAGAGCAGAACCCAACAGCTGATACTAGTTTACCCCACCATTTCATTACAAAGTTACATACATACATATACCAAGGCTTTTTCCCCCTTCCAAGGGAGATAGCCAAAAAGGGAAAGGCATAAAAACACTCCCACCCATTTCATCTCTAAATACACTCCACACCCCTCCCACCCTTCCTCTCATCTGAGCACCTCCTGGATGACGGGTCATCCCTGCACCCTGCCCACCGCCATGGGTCAGAAGCAGTGTCGCAAGACACAGTACATCCACAGCGAGGCCGCTTCATTTAATCGGCGACCCCCCCTCTCCGTCCCCCTTTGCATATAAGGCGAGGACGGGGAGAAATCCCTTCGGGCTGCGTCAAAATTTACTCACACATACTACCCCACCCCCCACTTCCCCGCCCATTCCTCCTCATGCAGTCACAACATCATCCATATACAACCATTCTCCACTCACCTCTGTCTTCCGTCCTCAACAGACATTCCCCTCTTCCCCAAAGCCCCCTTCACCCCATCCATCCACCTCATCCTAGGATGTCCCCTCATGTTCACTCCCTCCACATCTGCCTTCCATACCTCTTTTACTAGTCTTTCTTCACTCATTCTTTCCATGTGTCCAAACCATCCTAATATTCTTTCATCAACCCTATCTCCCAAATCCTTTTTCACCCCTGTTCTCCTCCTCACCTCCTCATTTCTCACGCTATCTAGCCTAGTAACCCCCACCATACTTCTCAGACACCTCATCTCAAACACATTCAAACTCCTTCTCTCTTCTTCTCTTATGTTCCACGTTTCTGCCCCATACAGTGCTGTTGGCACAATCACTCCTTCATACAGTCTCCTCTTCGCATCCATTCCCAAATGTCTATTCCTCATTACACTCTTTAAACCACCAAGGCATTTACTCGCTTCTCTCAATCTACATTCTACCTCCACCTTCACTCCACCTTTTCCTGCTACACTTGCACCCAGTCGCTCTCCCTTAATGTTCACTTCCAGTCTACTGCCACTTTCACCCCTTGTACATCTCATCACCTTACTTTTACCCACATTTATCTTTAGCTTTCTTCTATCACATACTCTCCCAAACTCTGCCACCAGCTTCCTCAATCCCTCCTCTGACCCTGCCACAAGCGCAGTGTCGTCCGCAAACAACAGCTGGCTCACCTCCCACTTTTCTCCATTTTCTTTAACCATCTCCAATCCCTGACTCACTACCCTAGCATTCACCTCTCGCACCACCCCATCCATGTATAAGTTGAACAGCCAGGGCAACATAACGCATCCTTGACGAAGTCCCACCTTTACTTCAAACCACTCACTCTCTCCATTTCTAATCCTAACACATGCTCTACTACTCTCATAAAAACTCTTGACAGCTCCCAAAAGCTTTCCTCCTATCCCATAAATCTGCATAACCTCCCACAGTGCCTTTCTGTCTACCCTATCATAAGCCTTTTCCAGATCCATGAAAGCCCAAAAAACATCCTTCCCCTTTCCTATAGCTTTCTCACATATCTGTCTTACCACAAAGATCTGATCTACACAACCTCTACCCGTCCTAAATCCACACTGTTCCTCACCAATTACTCCCTCTGTTCCTCTCCTAATCCTCTCAATTAAGATCCTCCCATAAGCCTTCCCTACTACACTCACACTTGTCCCCTTTTCCCTTGTAAAGAGGAACTATACAGGCACTACTCCAGTCCTCCGGTACTCTACCCTCTCTCCAGCAAACATTAAATAACCTCACCAACCAGTCCACCATCACTGCACCTCCCTTTTTCAGACATTCTGCATGACATCCATCCAGACCAGGTGCCTTACCTGCTTTCATCATCTTTACAGCTGCCTTCACCTCATCCTTCCTTATTTCTCCTCACTCATCACTCTCATTTTCTTCGCATTTCCCACTGCAGCTATCTTTCCTTCCCTATCCTCCTTCACATTCAGCAACTCCCTAAAATATTCTGCCCATCTTCCCCTTACTGCCATCTCTTCCATTATCAACTCTCCATCTGTACCTTTTACCTTTTCTTCCCTACTTGATTCACCTCCTCTTCCTCTCTTAATTTCCTTCCAAAACATCTTTTTATTCTTTTCAAATTTTCTGTCAAATTCCTACCCCACTTTACATCTGTTCTCCTCTTTGCCTCCTTTACCTTTTACTTCTTTCTTTTCTTTGTACGTCTCATATGACTCCCCTGTCCTCTTTTGTAACCAATCTGTGAATGCTCGCTTCTTCTCTTCTACAGCCTTCTTTGTTTCCTCATCCCACCATTCACTACCCTTTCTTCTATTTCCCCCTGTCCTTCTTGTTCCACACACCATCTTTGCACACTTTAAGACTCCCTCCTTGAACCATCCCCATTCCTCCTCCACACCCATCTCTGCTCTATCCTTTACTCCCTCCCACTCCTTCAGCTTCTTTTCGTACTCCTTCTCCTTTTCCTTTTCATTCAAGGAGTTCACTCTAAGAACCTCCCTACCTTTTGTCCCTTTCCTCTTTCTCCATCTATCCTCCACTCTCAGCTTACCTTCCACCAAAAAATGATCTGATATTCCCCCACCCTCTCCCCTTAGCACATGTACATCCTTAACTCTTCCTATCATAATCCTATCTACCACTACATAATCCATTAGGGCTCTATCTACCACCCTCTCCAATGTGTACTTATGCATGACTTTCTTTCGAAACACTGTATTTGCTATCATCAACTCTCTTTCTAGACACATTTCCACCATCAACTCTCCACTACGATTCTTTCCTGGAACTCCACACTTCCCAACCACTCCATCGATTGGACCATTTCCCACCCTAGCATTAAGGTCTCCCAGTACTATTACATTGACATTTCTTCCTAAACCCTCTATGCACTCATTTAAATCTATCCAAAAGGCCTCCCTTTCTTCCATGTTCTTCTCACTGCCCGGCCCATATGCACTTACAAAGACCCACATCTCCTTTCCCAGTTTCACCTTCATCCACATTATCCTTGAGGAAACCTCCTTCCACTCCACTACCCCTTTACCTATCTCCTCACTTACTAGAATAGCCACCCCTTCCCTCCCTCGCCCTCTCTTCACTCCTGATAACCTCCCACTTACACTCCCAAACTTACACTCACCCTTCCCTTTCAGCTTAGTTTCACTCAAAGCCAACACATCCAACTTTCTTCTCACAAACATACTACCTATCTCTTCCCTTTTACTCTCATCTGTACCACATCCACGCACATTAAAAGACCCAAACCTAAGGGTGCTGGCCCGAGGCCCTCCAGCACCCCTTATGCCTTTCCTTTGTTTTTTAGGAATTTGCCTCTTTATTCAATCCTTAAATTAGAGCAGATAAGAATATATTTTGTGCTATGTCAATTTCTGTATAATATCAGTGGTTTATCCATTGCTATTACAAATTACATATTTTTTCTTTTAGCTTGGTTATAGAAACCTTTTCATTTACAAGTCAACAGCCATCAAGCCTCTTGTAGACTGATACCTGAATAATGTAGCAATATTTCTTGGTAAGGATAAAAATACTACTAGTTATATCAACCTTTAATGTGACATTACACAATTGGGCGAGCTTTCTTTTCAAAACCAGGGCGGCCTGGAATCCACGAATGTATCTTCTACACATAAACAAGTCAGTCTGGTTCAATAAATAATGATTATATTAATCATGTATCAACCATGTACTCCAGGTCACTCTGATTATCGTTACTGTCTGTAACAATAAATTATGTTGCCATATGGACTTAACAAATGGAGCAAAACTTCTCAAAAGAAAAAAAAAAATGAATAAAAAATAATAATGATAATAATAAACAAGACTACCGTAACAATGGTCAAATAGTTTTGCTCTCTTTACATATACTGGTTGGTAGGTCTTTCAAAATACGATGTGTTTAGCGTAATGTATGAAACTTCCAATAAAAAAAAGTTTTTGACTAAGATGAGCACTGGGCAATTATTCAAGTCCTTAAATTATATTGCAGATGGAGGACTTTCGACGTATTATACACAGTGTCTGAGCACAGTCACACACAAACGTGACAAACTGCATAACATGATAAAAAGAAAAAAAATGAAAACAAAAATAAATAAATTATGCAAGTTGGAGGTCCCAATAGGAAATCACTGAAATGCATAAATGCTGGCTTTTCTACATCGCCCGCACGACTAGATTAAATAGATTACATTACATGTAGAAAACAGAGACAGTGTGGGAAGAACAAAGAATTGGGGAGGCACTCATGGTGGCAGTGTGGCGGATACATACAACACGAGGGTCGTAGCCCAGTCTAAGGGCATCAGTTCGTGTGACAGCAGGTACAGGAAGGCCAGTGTTGCTGCCACACCCTCGGCCTCTCAAGTCGCTGCTGTCACTGTGGTCAGTCGAATCACCAAAGCACTGGTTATGTCGTTGGCATGTGGCCATTGGTCGAGGTTGTCCTTCGATTTGCACCACAGGTCATCCTCAGGCTTCTTCACTTCCAGTGTTCCTGGCCTCATCAGCAGCACATTTACACAATTACACACACATTCAAGTGCACATACCCACACTAGTTTCTCTGCCCTGCTTTTGTTGTAGAGGCTTTCACTCTTTGTGCTGCTGCAAGTGGAGAAAGAGGTGGAGATTGAGGTGAACAGAAGAGAGCAAGAGCTGAGGGATATAGTGAGAGACAGATAGTGCAAGAGAAAGGAAGACACATATTGAGAAATATATATATATATATAGAGAGAGAGAGAGAGAAAGAGAGAGAAAGAAAGAGAGAGAAAGAAGGAGAGAGAAAAGGAGAGAGAGAGAGAGTATCCGCCTCCAACTATCAGTTGAAACCGCATGATTCATGTCATCAGGTCGCTGACATCCGTAAACCAGTGGTCCATTTTGCAAGTGCTGGTATGTATCCCATCCAACACATGAACTGTCAGCCTTCTGCTTTCTCTCACTCACCTCCAGTACCCCCTCTCTCACACTAAACTTCCACTTAGAGGTCAGACTCTCCGTAAAGGGAGGTAGAGAAGGACATGTAGTCGAGGGCGTCGGGAGGAGCATCACCTCCTGTGTAGGGCTGCATCCTTTGGATACAGTAATCAGCCTGGTCTGGAGGAAGTTCTCTCTGCAGCTCCTCTGGAAGGATGTAGGGCTGCAAGGCAAAACGAGAATTAATTTAACTTTTGCTTCAAAAGGAGCTAAGAAGAGAGGGAGACAAATGGGTAATGGAAGGGGGTGGAATTGGAGCTGGGTGGATGCCGTGGCTGGCTACCTCCCTTATAAAGGAAAAAGAGGCCCTAAATACACAATTTTGGCTTTATACAACCTTCCACATTACTAAATTTATCTATTCACTAAGAAACATATATTCATGAAGTAATATTTTACCAAATTATTGTACCAATCCTGTGAAATTGCCATAATATAATGAGAAAAAAAAAATATATATATATATATATATATACACACACACACACACACACACACATATATATACATGGCCCACATAGTTATGATAAAAGATCAATGCACAATATATAGGAGTCCCATGATTGCTATAAATGTTATACAATGT
The DNA here is from genome assembly GCF_046742065.1 of Oratosquilla oratoria. Taxonomy (NCBI): domain Eukaryota; kingdom Metazoa; phylum Arthropoda; class Malacostraca; order Stomatopoda; family Squillidae; genus Oratosquilla; species Oratosquilla oratoria. Next base: position 33,191,181 of record NC_134813.1, on the reverse strand, counting down.
TTCACTAACCTTGTCTCCAGCCAGAATCCTGAAGGAATCAATGACTTGTTCAGCAGTATCGGCATCAACATTCTCTCGGGTCATGAAGTCGAGGAAAGCATCAAACTGGATAAATCCAGTAGTGTTGGGGTCTACGATGGCAATGATACGCTGGAAGTCAATGTCACCTTGGCGGTCCTTGCCGATAGAGTAGCCGAGGGACACTAAGCAGGACTTGAACTCATCAGGGTTGAGGCGACCCAACCTACAATGGACATCTTATTAGTGATCTTATGCTCATACATTACCTTGTACAGTGAGTAATTCTTTATCCAGTAAATTCACACTTACGTATTTGGTAATTACTACCCTCGATTCTATTTATGGTAAGAAAAATTCACAGATACAGTATCCACTCATGTTTTGGAGGTAAAATTAGATATTTTGAAGAGGAAAGAGAAGGGAAGGTACATCTACCATAAGTCGAAACTTGGGTTCAGTATACGGTAATTTCAATCTGTGGTAATGTTTTCAGGAACGCATATGTACCGTATAACGAGGACTCACTGTACCCACATTCTTGAAGACATGAATTGTATCAATATGTAATCAATACCAGAAAGAAAGTAGTTTACATAGGTATATTTCACCATTAACAAACTACACATACAATTATTAAGGTAATGATAACTGTTGCCTCAAGTTTCAATGGAAAACCCACAGGTATATAGTGGCTGGCAATGGGCCTCAGGCCCTCCCACAGACCTCTATGGCTAAAAAATTTGGACTGTTGTCTGTATTTTATTGGCATGGCACTGTTTCTATATTATCAGTTGAAAGTGGTAGGGTGAGGGAGCAGTTACCCATCGCCATCTCATGTGAAAAGGAGTAAGATATACAGATGAAGCTGATAGAGATCTTGGGGCCCAGTCTCTACGAAGTGAGGGAGTGATGGGCTTAGAAAATGGGCAGTTGTGCCTCATATACAAACATACATCAAAAGGCCCTTACCCCCTTATCAGAGGAGTGGCTGAGTACAAATACACATCCACATCATACCCAAAACCCATTCAACCACCACTCCAGCTTTGGGGATGAAGGGTTCTCTTTTCCTGTTGTACCTCTTATGCAGCAAGGCACAGAATTTTCACAGGAGGGCCTGTAACCTGGGTTTATCCATTACTTAACCAACAAAGACTTACCTGTTCTTGTCGAAGTGGTTGAATGAACCTCTGAATTCACTAAGCTGTTCCTGGCTAATACCCTTTGAGTCACGTGTGAGGATCTGGTTCTCCACCTCGTTGATGGTTCGGTTGATGGAAGTCAACAGCTGCTCCCAACCCACACGCAGCGTCTCCATTGTGAACTGGGTGTACCTGTAAGATTAAGCATTTCTTTCTGCAACATCTATCACCTTAAAAAAACTACTGAGCAAACCATGACAACCATTAAAATATATTAATACCATGGTAAGTTGGGCGAAATAAAAACCACCAGATACAAATTGATGATTTAGTTTAACATTGTGAATTTGCCATATAAGCAAGCTACAATGGTGCCAATTACAGAGGACTTAGTAGCATGGGATTTAATGAACCATACCTTTGGTCCAACTCCCTGGTAGCAAGGTTTGAACTGCTGTCACCTTGACCTCTGCTGCAAGAAGCAGCACTCTAACCCACTCGCCCAGTGAATATCTCACCAGATACTACTTTTCTTCAATTTCCCAGATGATAATAGTCCACAAAAATGCCTCGAAAGTTTTTACCCTTACTGGGTATAAATTTGGGTATTTGAGTCAACACTTTAGGGACTTCATGGAAACCTCTATGGGCCCATCATGCAGCATTCTTTTACTATTGGAAACTAATCTTTACTCAAAGAAGAACACTAATCATGTAATTTCCACTGTCTCTACTATCCTCATTTACTAAGTCTAAGATTCCATCTGCTCAGTGCAACATTATGTCCATGGCAGAAGCACTGGTTACCAGCAACAAAATACCTACCTGTTTTCAAAGATCATAGCCTCCTGGACTGCCTGGTGAATCTTCTCCATCTCGTCCATGATGGCCTTGTTGCTAATCACAGCAGATTCGTAATCCTTGAGGCGGCTTAACTGATCCTCCAACACGGAGCCCTGTCAAAATCATTACAATCTTTAGTTCCTTCAGGTAAAAAATCTAACACACCTTCCTGTGAGCATTTCTTGTTGTGAACTCTCTAAAGCTCTATTGAATCTATAATCTATAGCTCTTTATAAAATGATGTGCATTCATTTCAGAATCTTAACATTTTATAAACATACAAGATAGCACTTTATCTATGTTCTGAGAAACTTGTGCATATTAATACATACGTGCATGCCCATGCCGATGGCAGCCACAGCATCCATCTGCTTCTCAATCCAAGGTCCTACACCATTTGCCTTTTCAGCAAACTGTCTGCGAAGACTCTCGTTGTCTGTGGAGGAGCTCAGGAAAAATATTGGCAATTGGAACATAAATCTTCAAATTTCATACTTACAGACCTCTGAGGAATGGCGATGAATGGCATTTCTCATACTAACACTGTTAAAGTATCAGTGTCACAGTCATACAATACTGCACACCAACAGTCTATGACAAATCTCTATCATGCCCACGCATACACACATACAAGCATGGGACCCCGTGAGCACTGCTCCACCCTCTGTATACTACAACTAGGTAAATAAATAAAATTTGTGGCAAAGAGAAAAAACACATACACACAAGATAGAAAGAGATATATATATATATATATATCTATAGAGAGAGAGAGAGAGAGAGAGAGAGAAAGAAAGAGAGAGAGAGAGAGAGAGAGAGAGAGAGAGAGAGAGAAAGAGAGAAAGAGAGAGAGAGAAAGAGAGCAATTGGTGGGCAATATAATCTATTAAGTGATCACTGAAGGATGACCTAATGATATATTTATATACATAAAGGATACTCTGCTGCTTCTGTAGCTCTGCCTGGAGGGTGTTGTCACGCTGAGGAACCAGCTTCTTGACATCATTCCACTTGCCTGTGATTACCTGTCAGTAGTAAAAGCAGCATTAATTTTTTATCTTGTTTCAACAACAACAACAAAAATCTCCCTACATATGTCAAATAGTAGCCAACACCTAAAGTAAAAAAAAACATGCAAAACAATTTGACAACAAATCATTGTACCAATGTGTTTGATCTTACAGAACCCATTTCCTGTATTTCTGTTTATCTTCCCCCCTCTAACTAATTATACATGTTCATGATGTGGTGATGTGCTTTAACTCATCCAAAGGTCCTTTGAAATGTATGCATACATATCTCCCTCCTTGTCTATAGTTTTTCCAATTTTAAGTTAATTTTTGAATACTAGGGACCAAAAATGGGACCCTGCATTTAATGGTTTGCAAGACATCAGAAAGATTTATCTCCCGTTCATTCATTCTGAAATACCCTCAACCCCCCCTCCACCACTCACCCTACCCCCATCCCTCTGGAGGTGCATTCTCCTTTGGGGTTACCACTTGTTCTCCAAAGAGGCCCAAGATATCTCTCCCAGTTCTGACTACCTCTCATCATTTCTTATTTACCAACAATTCCTTGTATGTACACCCTTTCTCCACCACCACCACTGTAACTGCCTCCTCATTCCATTCATGTGCACCAGTGACCTGCCACTGGCCCATCATCACAAGCTGATTTAATCCCACTTTATATGGCAACTCTGCTTCCCGTCTCTTAATGTGCCAATAGAGAACATACATACATATACCAAAGGCTTTTCCCCCTTACATGGGGGGGTAGCCAAAAAGAAAAAGGCATAGAAACCCCTCCCACCTATTCCATTTCCATATATTCCACTCCCCTCCACCCTCCTCCCTCCCTCTTATCTTGGCACCTCCTGGATGACAGGTCATCCCTGCATCCTGTCCACTGTTCTGGGTCAGAAGCAGTGTCACAAGACACAGCACATCCACAGCAAGGCCGCTTCATAAATTCGGCAACACAAGGAGAAATCTCTTTTGGCCACATCAATTTATCATCCATTCACAACCATTTTTCACTTGCACCTATCCTTACCTTCTGCCTTCCCTGCTAAACAGACTTTCCACCATTTACCTAAGACACTCTCCATCCCATCCATCCATCCATCTCATTTTCAGTTTTTCCTTAAGTTCACTCTATCCATCTCCGTTTTTCATTCTTTTTGTTAGTTTTCCTAAACTCGTTCTTTCCATGTGCCCAAACTGTCCTAGTATTCTTTCATCAACCCTAATTGCTAACTCACTCTCTTTCTACCCCTGCTCTCTACCTACTCTCCACAATTCTCATTCTATCCTTGTAACTTTTACCATACTTCTCAAACACATTTTAATTTCTCCTTTCTACATCCCTCGATCCCAAATCTACCCCATAAAATGTCATAGGCACAATCACCCCTTAATTTCATACTTCAAAGGAAGAATTATTGCTATGACTGCTGAAATTACACAGCATGGGAAAAATTATTAAATAAATAAATAAATAAATAAATAAAAAAAAAAAAAAAAAAAAAAAAAAAAAAAAAAATGCATTTTTTTTTCTTCCAAAAATAGCAAGTAACAGCTATCAATTTGTACAGATATGACTCACATTATAGAATGTTAAAGTAGTTTGGGCATCAGGGATGGGGGGCTGGGCTGGTAAAAAGTGTATAGAGGGAAGAGGTAGACTGAGTGAGTGTGAGTGAATGTATTTGTTTTTTATTTGCAATTGTATACAAAGATTACATTTATACACAGGATGGGGTGGTGCAAGAGGTAAATGCAAGGGTAATGGGCCGGGGAATGGAGATGGTTAAAGAAAATGGAGAAAAATGAGAGATAAGCCAGTTGTTGTTTGCTGACAACACTGCACTTACAGTAAGATCTGAGGAGGGATTAAGGAAGTCAGTGAGTGAGTTTGGGATGGTGTGCAAAAGAAGGAAGTCGAAGATAAATGTGGGTAAAAGTAAGGTGATGAGATGTACAAGATGAGAATATGGCAGCAAATTGGAAGTATTAAGGGGGAGAGACTGGAGGAAGTGGATAGCTTTAGATACTTGGGGGCGAATGTGGCAGGAAAGGGAGGAGTGGAGGTGGAGGTAAAATGTTGATTAACAGAAGCAAGTAAATACCTTGGTGGATTAAAAAGTGTAATGAGAAATAGACATTTGGGAATGGATGCTAAGAGGAGGTTGTGCGAAGGGGTGATTGTGCCAACAGTACTATCTGGGACAGTATACGAGTATATATATATATTTTTGCATCAGACATAGTTATGGACCAAACGGTCTCCTGTCGGTATGCTTTGCCTTTGTTATCCTTTGAGTGGAAAGGGAGTTAGAAGATTGAGTTGAAGAAAGAGTATCAGGATGGTTTGGTCATGGGGAAAGAATGAGTAAAGAAAGATTTGTAAAAGAGGTGTGGAAGGCAGAGGTGGATGAAATGAACATGAGGGGGATCAAGGATAAGATGGATGGATGGGGTAAAAGGGGATGTCTGTTGAGGAAGGAAGGGAAAAGACAGAAGATAAGAGTGAATGGAGAATGGTTGTGTATGGATGATGCAGTGATGCATGGAAGGGAGTGGGTGGGGGAATGGGTGGGGGTGAAGGAGTATGTGTGAATGATATTTTGACACAGCCTGAAGGGATTTCTCCCCGTCTTCTCTTTTTTCTGCATGAGGGAATGGAGAGAGGGGTCACTGATTAAATGAAGCAGCCTTGCTGAGGATGTGCTGTGTCTTACTACATTGCTTCTGACCCTGGGCAGTGAGTGAAATGCAGGGATAACCCGTCAAGAGTGGAGTAGATGGGTGTGGTGATGGAGGTATTAGATGCAAGCAAGGGTGTCTGTCAAGCAGGGAGTAAGGGGGATGGGGGTGTCCAGTTGGAAGTGGGCAGAGGTTGGGTGTTGATGGAAAAAATTATGTAACCAGAGGTGGATGAGGAGGGGAGGTGACCATGTGGTGGGTGGTGGGCCAGCTCCAGTTGTTGGGCTCTACAGTGAGGCACTGTGTCTTGATGCATCGCCCCTTACCCAATCAGTGGCCGGGTACAAGGATGCCCCTTCATCCAAGAGGTAATAGAATGGGATTTGGAATTAGGATCTGGATGGGTGTAAGCAAAATATACGATTTGGCTCAGCCATCCACCATTACAAAGGGAAAAAGGCCTTAAGGTATTGAAGTATGTGCAACTGTTCAAATGAACAATTCGTTTTGTCATGAAAACTTGAGTCTCCCATTTCTATCCCAATACCTGACAGTTAACGAAAAAATTTTACACCTTTACTACAGCTTGTTTACCTTTTAGCCCTCAGAAGGGTAGGTCAAGTGGCACAGGAGACATAAACATGCTGGATTATTTACACTGCTACAGAAATCAGATATTTGTTGAAGAACATGGTGTTGTGTATCTTGCTTCTTGATACAATACAACATTACATGCAGCACAACTCTACAGGGAGATACAGTACACACCCACACTCACGGTACCTCAAAGCCACTAAGCAAGCCTTTGATCTCCTGGTTAGCATGGAAGAAGAAGGGTTGACTTGGCTACAATATATGCCTGGTTAGCTTTTGGGGATGGACATAGGTAACATTTCTCACAAAGGTTGCACTGCCTCAACTGTTTTGCAAAAGCTGTAATCTCATGAGCTTGTTCAAAAATAAAATTATCTATAAACAAAACCTAAGTATACAGTTAACATCTCTGTCTACCATACTAAACACAATCGAAAGAGTTATCTTGTTTAGCCTTACACAAGCCATTCGCAGTTAGGTAACCTTCCAAATACTCCAGCATTTGCCACTTCCGACAATAAATTTATAAACTCCACTTCTACTGATAATTGCATTAAATTAATGGAGGCAAAGGATTCAAAATACCCCTGACAACAAATACAATAGAATGAAACCTTGTTTGCTCAATAACAAAGTATCATGCATTCTTCAACTTTGCAACCACAATGCAAACTTATTTAAAGCTATGACTTAAGACAATTCATATACAGCAGAATGTTGATTTAATACAAATCAATGTAAAATTATTCATTCAACCCAACACTTAGAATTGGACTACAGTATCAATTTAAAGTAAACACTTCCAATCTTAATAGAGTTGAATCTAGTATGTACTTTCTGTGGTTTACAAATGTAATGTTCCCCACCATACATAAACACAAGCATGCCCATCAGGCCACTGGCTCCTACTTGCCATCCACTGCAAGTATGGGTTAAGTAAATTGGGTTAAGGATTGCAACACTGATGGATGAAGCAGCATTCACTAATGCTAATGCTGTTTTTCTCAAGCACAATTCCATTAAAGCATTTTAATCTAAAGCAAAACTGACTGAATGCAAACTCTTGTAGGCCTTCTCTCATTTTAAATCAGCGTTCAACTGTATACTGAAAAAAAATCTAACTTTTTTTTTTCTAAACATATACCAATGGCTATTTCCCCCTTACAAGGGAGGTAGGAGAAAAAAAAAAAAAAAAAAAAAGTCATTAAAATCTACTCCCACCCATTCCATCCCCACATAATCCTTTTTTTTTTTTTTTTTTTTTTAAGGTGTCATTAATGATAAGTTCCGAATTTGCTTGTAAGTGATACAGAATTACATGAACACACACTGTAACACACTCCTGAGCCAATCCCATTCCTCTATAAACTCCATTAGTGGCCTGTAATTTTACCTGAGCAGTGAGCGTGGTGTATGGGTTATCCAGTCCACCAGGGATCTGGTACTGCTGGGCAATATGTTGTACTTCCGTGACCAGGGAAAGAATAGCCTGGTACTCCTTGTCAGCCTCTCCAAGAGTAGCCTTGAACTGGTTGTGGGCATCAATAAGTCCCTGGATTTCCTCAATGGTGTGTACAATGAACATGTCCACGAGGTCCTCACAGGCTCCGTCCAACCAGTTGTTGAATGGCTGGAATGTAACAAAATTATAATGTTATAACTAAACATTAGATGTCATGGTATTCTACTTCACTTGTTTAGATATGTGATATCCATAAAAGAGCATCAAATTTGATGTACAATTTTCTCTTGTAACAAGTTTATCTGTGGGGCCTGATAACTATTCAGCAGAATTTCTACCTTGTTCCACAACTTCCATAAAACAAATACTTCAAAATCTTCCCAATTCAGTAGATATCAACCTATCCTCTGTAAGCAAGCTCCTCAATCTTGAAAAAATGTAACAAAATCACACCTAATCCAATCCAACCTAAACCTAATTGAATACGAGCCAAAGGTGGATAAAAAAAAAAAAAAAAAAAAAAAAAATACACATTATTTGAAGGGCATTCTAAAGTATCAGCTGTCTGGCACAGATGCATCAATTTGAGGAATAAACTAAGAAAAGTTTGTCTTAAGAATGCCTATCATTAAACAAAATTCCACCACCAGACACATTTTTCTTAAGTAAACTTACTGCCGCTCTCTTTGCAAACTCCAGATGAAGCTGGTCAATCTTCTCAAGAAGTTTCTCAGTTTCTTCTAGAGCATTGCGTCGGGTTGTTGTTAGAGTACCTAGGCGGTCCCACTGGTCACAAATAGACTGGCAGCGGGTGTTAATAGTAGCAGAATCGTAGTAGTCCAGGGCATTGAGTTCTTGAGCAATGGCGGCAATTTGTTCTACCCGGTCCTGCAAAACAACGGATCAGAATTAAAGTAAATGTCAGTATGCCCTCTGGAATATTACTTTATTATACAACTGTTAGATCAAAATATTGTTCAGACTTTAGCAGCTTCAAAGACATGGCATTATGGACCTGGTGGGCAGCCAAATCAGACTCAAAGGCTTCGTGCTTCTTTTTGAGAGCCTTGAGTTCGTTGAGTTTGCAGTGTCTGAAGTCTTGGCTCTGAAGCATCTCCTCCTTCCCAGCAGTCCAACCTTCGTGAATGTCTGCCTTGTGCTTGAACTTCTTGGCCAAGTGTTCCAAACGCTCCAACCTAATTGAAAAAGAAAAATGTTACCTGAAGACAACTTAAAGCAAAATGGACACAATAATGATGATACTTAAATGGACTAGACGAAGCGACATAACCCAGTTTATTTAGCACTACTATTTAATTAAATGCATATACACATACCAAAGGCACTTTTTCCCTTATGAGGTGGTTGGCCAGCTCAAAGCACACACCCATTTCATACACAATAAATCCCACTTTATTCCCTTCCTATCTCATAGATAAAAGGTCATCTCTGTCCCCCATCATACTGCTCAGGTTGAAGGGAATAAAGTGAGACACATTTTCACAACCGAGCCCCATAGCTGGAGCTGGTTCACTCCCTGGCCCCTCCTTATCCACTAAAAATCTTTTAACCAAATGAGAACATCCATTCATTAATATAATTTGCACTATCTCTTTCCTGTCTGACAGGTATTTGCTGTGCATCCACATGCCTCTTTCACCACAGTGAAACAGTTAATGCCAGAACTATACACGAATTCAAAAGCAAACTGGATGTGGAGAGATACAAAAACGGGTCAAAACGAGCATAGCTCTAGTCCCGTAAAATACAACTAGGTAAATACATCCACCTACATTTCTTGTTATAAAAGCTCACACTACTTTTACATTCCACACATTTTTGCTAGTTTTCCTCGTTCATTTTTTCCATATGCCCAAACCACCACAGGACTCTTTGATCTATTTGACAGCTCCTTTTCCCCTCATATTCTCTACCTCACCTACACAGTTATTGCTCTATCCATAGAAATTAAAAAACTCGTACCTCATCATCTCAGCTAGAAGCCATTCTTCAAATGACTTCTCACATCCTTCCAAGTTCTTCCAGGCATTGGCAATGTCTGTTACACTCTTGCCTTCAGACGGAAGATAAGCGGGGCGGTTGGATAGACGGAGTTTCGTCTGTCAAAATAGTAAACAAATCACTATTAAATCTGTTATCAAGAATAAAAATGTTAAATACTAAAATGATCCAGAACATTGCTCTTATCACCAGTAGCAGGATCCATCATTCAATACAGTCCACAACTCTTGTATATACTTTTCTATATACTAAGGTTACAAGTAGAATCAATCAAACTCTCACAACTCACCTGCAATGTGTTGAAATTGGTCTCTAGTCTAGCTTTCTGCTCCACACGTGGTGGCTTGTGGTTGCGGCGGTATAGACGGTACTCCTCCAACTTTTTCTGCAAGTCTGCAAGGGTGTTGTCCTGCTGACGGGCCTGCAGCCAGGGCAGCGTGCGGCGGATCCATTCCAGGAGATCAGAGGTGAGACGCTCATACTCTTCCATCAACCGCTCATTCTCTTGGTTGACTTTGAGAACTTTGCAGATGCGGTTAGCAGCCATCTCAGCCTACAGGTTGGGCCACATCAGTTAGTTAATGAAAATAAAGCCTTTTGTTAGATATAAAGGTATCTTACTGAATATGATTCTTCTATGCCATCCTTACGACAATGCATTCCACCCATCTAAAGTACTTAAAAAGTTAACAACATTCAGTCTTATTTTTCATGCTGCTATTATCACTGGTACCACTAATCTCTCTTGATATTCCTGAAAAGTATCCTAGTTGAAGATTAGCACAAGTTTGGGTACATGCAGATATCTTTTATGGTGCCTTTTGCTTTTACTTTACAAAACTTGGTTCAAAATCCATAAGTATCTTATCATGATGCACTATACATACATACACACACATACATACAAGCAAATTCCACTTGGAAGGAAATTAAGATGTAAAGCACCGAGCACTCATTTACAGCAGTCTTTAAATAAAAGCAAGTGGTCCGTGCCTAACATCTCTGCTTTCTTTTTCCCTATGGAATTCTGCTCAAATCAGGATGATGGTTCATGATTATTGCTGCACGCACACATGCACGTATACACACACATATACACAAGCACATGCACACGCACACACACCAAAGGCACATGATGAGCAGGAACGAGTGATTACATTTCAAAACCTAATCACAAACTTGGAGGTATCAAGCAATCTTTCTGCTAAACTAATCTAATTCAAGAAGGATTTTATGTGATATTGAATTTTTTCATACAAAATAAAATATAACTTTATTGTCAACTGAATACACACATCACTCGCTATCCCAGTCTTTGTACCTATCTTTCATCCATTTCTTTCCTCTTTGTATAAACTGTTGCCTCATGTTTCACTTAGCGGAAAACCCACAGTAGCAAGTCATAGTCTTCAGACCCTCCTATACGGCTCTCTGGGAAGATACTTTGAACTGTTGTCCGAGTTGTAACAGTGTGGGACTGTTTTACATCATCAGCTTGTACTGGTAGGGGAGGCACAGTCACCATTTTTCAACTCTCCTAATGTATACAGGTGCAAGGAATAAGTATATTTGATACAGAGACATCTTTGGCCTGGTCTGAAGACTGTCAGCTCCTCTGGGCTGCACCTCTAGATGAAGGTGAGGAGACTAATGGGTTGTGAAGATGGGCAACAGGAGAAAACCCATCTGAAATTCATCTTGCAGGGTCAACACTGGCAGCTCTCCACTGTTGGTCCTTCTTCCCTCTTTCTCTACCCACATTCAATCCTCATCATTGATGAACTTCATTTTCACAACTTACTGATCAAATCACACGGTCTCTTCTACTGTGGCCACCTATTCTTCTCTTCTCAACCAAAAGCTACTTGCAGTTCCTGCTGTGGTGCTCATGTAATAGTTAACTCCACAAAAGGAAGAAGACACCTTAGCTATATCAAAACACTGCATATCTTTGTACTCTATAACATGTCAAAGACCTATGCAAGCTATTCATCTGATAAGCTGTTATCCTATGTGTAAGACATGATGCCATAAGTTGTAGGGTATGACATAGAAAATTAAGAAGAATATTCTTTGCAAGATGAAGTGTCTGAGTATTCTTTCACATGGGTGTTGTCTGTATTCCTGTGATCAACAACAGGTATGCTTATGATGGTCTTGCAAGCAGTATCCATTTTCAAAACCCTTTGACACCCTCACCTTCATCAAGAAGTGTAGACATGAGGTGCTGCCACTTAGTCCCAGGACTGATCCCAAGAACTCTATCAGCTTTAACTGTGTTTTTACATATTTTCACACATGGGCAGCTGATGACCTCCTACTACTTCAGCTAGTGATGCAGAAACAGTCTTACACCAATCCAACACAGACAACAGTTCAAAATTTCTTAACAGAAATCTATGGGAGAGCTTGGACCATTGCCAGCTGCTGTGGGTATTTCATACATACATATACCAACAGCTTTTTCCCCCTTACAAAGGAAGTAGCCAAAAACAAAGGCATAAAATCGACTCCCACCCATTTCATCCCCACATACTCCACTTCCACTCACACACCCCTCTCCATTCCCTCATAAGAGAAGATGTGGAGAAATCCCTTCAACAGATTATTGGGAATATATATATATATATATATATATAACTTTGTGATTTTAAATTCATTCAGTTTCCACCTGACCTGAAGTCTCCTCAAATACCTCACTGCACACCATTAGCTTGAAGAATCCTTCCCAGTCTCAATATTTTACTCATAAACCTGTGGAACACTGGTTCATTTTTGCATTTATCGATGATACCCATTATATAATTTTTTCTCCTCTCTATGGGTACTGTGTAGTCATTTCTAACTTGTTTGTATCCTTCCTTTGTTTTATTGGTTCTTCTCTTAGTCCCACTCTCTCCCTTTAGAAAATGTACATCCAAAAATCTTCCTACTCTCCTCCTGGTTACCACTATGTAGTCCATTAAAGCCCTATCTACCACCCTTCTATCCACCACCCTCTCCCATGTGTACTTATGCTCGACTTTCTTCCTAAACACTGTATTTGCTATTGTCAACTCTCTAGACACATCCCCACCATCAATTCTCCACTACAATTTTTTCCTGGAACTCCACTTCCCAACCATTCCATTTACTGGTTCATTTCCTACCCTAGCATTAAGGTTTCCCAATACCACTAAATTGACATTTCTCCCTGAACCCTCTTTGCACTCATATAAATCCATCCAAAAAGCCTCCTTTCCTCTACACTCTTTTCACGGCGAGGTCCACATGCACTTACAAAAACACACATCTCCCTTTCCAGTTTCACCTTCATCTGCATTAACCACTTCAGTATGACTCAAATAATCACTTGCAACATCGGTTGCCATGTGTAATTTGCATCACACTACTTGCATTATAAAATATAAAGTCACTGCTGTATTACTCGTTCTCTTTTACTCTGAGTAATAATAAACACAGAAAACATGATCAAACCAGTTCACAGAATCTGGGGGTACTTCATGTATAACTACAAATAAAATATATAATCAAGACGCTGATGCTGGCATCCTCATGTACCCACCCACACCTCATGACACCTACATTGGCGTCATCATACTGACGTGGTTAACCTTGAAGAAACCTCCCATTCCACCACACATTTACCTATCTCTTCACTTACTAGTATAGCCACCCCTTCTTTCCCTCTTCCTCTCTTTACTCCTGACACCCTCCCAACTACCACCCCAATAATATTTCATCAACCCTATCTCTCAACTCCCTTTCCATCCCCGTTCTCCTCCTCACCTCCTCATTCCTCACTCTATCCAACCTAGTAACTCCTACCATACTTCTCAGGGATTTCATCTCAAACACATTCAGACTCCTCTCTTATGTTCCATGTTTCTGCCCCATACAGTGCTGTTGGCACAATCACTCCTTCATACAATCTCCTTTTAGCATCTATTCTCAAATGTCTATTTCTAATTACACTTTTTAATCCACCAAGGCATTTACTTTCAATCTACATTCTACCTCCACTCCTCCCTTTCCTGCCACATTTACACCCAAGTATCTAAAGCTATCCACTTCCTCCAGTCTCTCCCTTGTTGATCACTTCCAATTTGCTACCAAAACCCTCTTGTAAGCCTTCCCAACTACACTCAACAAACTGATCTCTCTAAAACTATTACACTCACACTTGTCCCCTTTTCCCTTGTAAAGTGGAACTATACAGGCACTCCTCCAACACTCTACCTTCTTTTAGACAAACATTAAACCTCACCAGCCAGTCCACCATCACTGTGCCTCCTTATTTTAGACACTCCGCATGACACCCATCTAACCCAGGTGCCTTACCTGCTCTCACAATTTTAATACTTTCACCTCATCTTTCCTTATTTCTCCTCCATTTTCCTCATTCATCACTGACATTTTCTTACCTTTCCCTCCCTATCCTCATTCACATTTAGCAACTCCCTAATATACTCTTGTCTCCCTCTTACTGCTGTCTCTTCCATTATCATCTCTCCATCTGCACCTTTTACCTTTTCTTCTCTGCTTGATTCACATCCTCTTCCTCTCTTAATTTCCTTCCAAAACATCTTTTTATTATTTTCAAAATTTTCTGTCATACTCTTACCCCATTTCACATGTTCTCTCAGCCTACTTTATATTATGCTTTACTTCTCTAATCTTTGTACCTCTCATATGATTCTCTTGCCCTATTTTGAAACCAATCTGTGAATGCTCATTTCTTCTCTTCTACAACCTCCTTTGCTTCATCATCCCACCACTTGTTACCCTTCCTTCTATTTCCTCCCTTCCTTGTTCCATGCATCATCTATCCTCCACACTCACCTTACCTTCCACCAAAAACTTATATGATATTTCTCCACTCTCTCCCCTGTACATCTAAAATCATCTATCCTCCACACTCACCTTACCTTCCACCAAAAACTTATCTGATATTTCCCCACTCTCTCCCCTGTACATCTAAAATTCTTCCTACTCTTCTCCTGGTTACCGCTATATAGTCCATGAAAGCCATATCTACCACCCTTCCATCCACCACCCTCTCCCATGTGTACTTATCTTTGACTTCCTTCCTAAACACATGTACACACAAAGGGCTTTTCCCCCTTACAGGGGAGGTAGCCAAAGTCAAGACATAAATCCACTCCCACCCATTTCATTCCCCATCTACCAACTGAATTCCTCATCTTTGGTCACTTGTAAAACCTGTACCAATTATCATACCTCCCTTTATATTCATGTATGGTTACTGCCTGTGCTGCACTATTCCAGGAGCTTACATATCTGCATTTTGACACATTTTTCAGACACATGACCTCTTGATGCCTTCCTACTCCAGATCAAAAGATCTTCATAGTCACATTTTTCTCCTTCAATTCTTTGATTGCCACAATTGGGTCCCCTCTTCCTTAATCCTTTAATGCTGTCAGGTCTAGTGCTACTGAGTATGTGTGTGTGTTTGTGTGTGCATGTCTACATGGTGTGTGATTCACTGTGCATGTGTTGTCTGAACATGGCATCAAGCAAGCCCAACAAAAACATACATATATATTAAGCCTTACTACCAGCAACCATTTTTGTGTCCACTCCAGCCAGCAGACACCTGACAAATTACTCAAGAATGCGCTTAATTCCGAGTTAAAGAGCAAATAAAGTGGAAACACTTCAAAGATAATACGGAAGCCAACAAACACTAGACCAGATTACGCAGAGAGAAAATGTGTAACAGTGAAAAAGGTGAACATTATAAATTGGTAAAGTATATACAGAGAAAGATTGGTGAATACCATTTCCCATGAGTCCTAATCTGAATGAAGACCACACAACCAGCATAGTTAAAGGAACATATGCATTGTGGGCAAGCATAAGACTTTCACGCACCTCTACTCACAAAGCAACGTAAATAGGCATAAGAAAGGAACACCCTCACCCCTTTCTCTTGTTCCCATCACATTCACTCCTTTCATTCTTTCCAGCTTATGCCATGCAAAGGCTGCATCTCTTTTCTTCCCCACCAATACAATTCATCCATCTTATTGAACAGATCACCTTAGTGTACACATTCTTCTCCAGGAAGCAATAACAGGTCAATGTGGGCCATACTAGAGGATGCTGCCAGTTACCTGGGACCTGTTGGTTTCTTCAGAAGAGCAATATGGACCAATGGATTGACCAACAATAAGTACCTGCAACTGGAGGTCCTGCGAGACAGACGTCATAGAACAGCAAGTGTGCGCCCCAAGCATTACAAGCACAGTGTGATCCTCACTTTGACTAATAAAGCTTTCACTCATTATAAGACATGGACCAACGAGAGCATATAAATACCAACTCACTACATCCAACATTAATCAAAAAAAGTCATGACTGGAAGGTTCCAAATAAAGAAAAGGAAGAGGGTTACAAAGAAATTTCAGCTTTCAGAACAGGTCAAACGTGATTCCCTATGAAAGTTCTCACTACAACATGAACCAAAATTGAATGAAGACACCCAAATAACATTAGTAACTAGATGTGACGAGTGTGGAAACAATGGAAATAAGCTTGGGGACTGTGTATGGAATTATAAAAAGGTGGAGTCACAGAGGTGGCAAAAGAGAGATACAGGGAAGGTCATAGAATAAAGGGATCATTGTTGAAAGTGATCTGCATTCTTTTTTTAATAATCATCAACCAAAGAATGCTATTTGACTTTGGTCTATTGGGATGTCACTGAAGTCCCTAGAACATTGACTGTTGCAAGTCTGTGGTGCCAAGTGAGAGCAAAGGGTAGAGCAAAGAAAAGCTGGGTGGATTGGGGTGAATGAAGCCATAAGAGCATGTAGTCAGTATGCCAAACAAGCAAAAAATGTGCACAAGTGACAATGCTGGAGAAGAATGTATAAAATACAGTGAAGAACAGTTCCCCAAAAAGGATGCACCAACAGATGAACCAACAATAATGCCGGGAAAATTAAGAGGTGCAATTGTTTTGCATGCTTTCAGCAGGAAGAAGTGAGAGGGACCAGGATTTTCTTCTCCCATGCCTTGCTACCAACTTTGTGTGTAACAACTGATTGGATTGGGAGGGGCCCCACACCAAGAGTACGATCTCTTTTTATGTGTTAATTATGGTCGTGTGCTAATACACATGTAATATACAAACAAATACAAACATACAACTAAGGATGTGCATACCCACAGTACTCTGAGCTTATAATATTATGAATTTGAACTCCACTATGGAAAACATGACACAATAATAAAAGATAATCCTGTGACATGAGCCCAGGGCATGCAAAAGTTCAAGAGTAAAATGTGTTCAAATTGAAGTATAGCAAAAAACAGAAGGAATATCTTAAGAAAACCCCAAATCCTGTAAGCCCAACCTATGTATCCTAGGTATGTGTGCACACACACACATACATACATGCACACACACACCCACACTTGTGTACATACATACTCATGCACATCACAAAAGCCTATATGAAATGCAAGTATACACACATTCATCAATATGTTCCTTTACTAACCTTTTGTAGGCCAGAGAAAGTGTGGTAATAGGATGACACATAGGTCATGACAGCTCTTTCGTCTGGCACCCCTTCTGACATGTCTGCAACAAGACAGTTAGTTGCATACATGCTCCACTGCCATTACACGCCCACAACGCTTCATGTTAGTGGTTATCAACAACACCACAAGCTAACTACTACCAACTTGAACAATTAGTCTAGTCGATAGGCCACTGTCAATGTCAAAGTTTTAAGTCTAAATTAGAAAGTGAGACAGGTTTAGTAAATTAAGAGTGTAAAAGCTCAAGATATACATGTATATATATAAATATATATATAAATATATATAAAATGGCGATAGAGAAAATAATGCTTAGTACACTTTGCGTACATAGATCAAGCATCAAATGACAGTCACAGTGGTGTATTACTCTGTTCCTGTAACACAGACAAAACAATTAATATTATTAAAAAACTCAGAACTACTGAAACCTCTTCAGGTTCAGTCAGACTGTCTCCTGTTGCAAATAAAACCCGTCATGCAAATCCTGTACCCGAAACAAGAACATGCTTGGGTACACGATTTCTTCACCCCATTCAAAGCCTACTAGAATTCACAGAGCCCAAAGTAGTAATGTTTACATATGGGCTTCTTTCACTACAATGTTATGGCAGGAAACATGGCGTTCTTGTTATCGTTATTCATGCACAGCTCATCCTCAGCTTAGGCATAAACTAGCCTCTCCTCCACCAACACATCCTGCCCACAGCTGAGGACATCAGTGACTTCCCATCTGCAGTGCTGCACACATCCTTGTCCTTTCTCATGGGGTCCCAGAAAAAGTATGCAAGACTTGCATCACTGAAAAATGTTGGAGTGACTCACCCAGACTCCCTCTTGTTGTCGACAAAGTGAGTCTGGGCCAAATCACTAGGAGCCGGAGGTCTAGTGTCCATATTATTCAACAAAGGGACAAAAGTCACCACAAGCAATGTCAAGTGTGAGAGGTACAAGGATGCATTAAGACCAAAAGAGTAGATGATGCTTCTGCTGCTGCGGTGGGGTCATGCCTGATGGGGGAGCCATGCATTTCTTTACCTGCTGGGCCCCCTGGAAGGCGTGGTAGTAACAGGACACATAGGTCATGATGGCACGCTCATCCGCTTTCGGGGTGTTGACCAGATCTGTAACCACCCACACCATGTTAACACCACAACCACCATTCCCTCCCAAACCACAAACACAAGAGCTCATCCCCCCTATAGAGGAAGAGGTGTTGGGCAAATGTTACTTTGAATACCTAAACCAATTTAACCAAGTGACTCCCAGAAGAAATGTTAGAGTTACTCCCTTCTGCCTTCATTCATGAATAAAAAAACTATTCACATACCAGAAGAAAGTTAATAAGAAGTATGAAACATTAAACTAATGACGAACAATGGAAGAGACCCTGAAGCTGAGTGAAAACCCAATTTTCAACATACATTAATTTCCTAGTTCACTAATGTTATTCTTATGAAACCTTACCCTCTATCATTCAAAATTAAAGAAACAGGCCAAAACAGACAGGAATCAATTATATAAAGAAAAAAGAAATAATGTGAGGAATTCCAATGCAATTCCAATCCAGCCAATGATAGGTCTTTCAACATGACAAGGTTATCTTCTGGTAAGAACTCTAAACCTTTAATTTCCTTCTGTATCTCGTCTATGCTTAAATCACAAATTCTATGGTACTTGTGTGTTAAACTATGTTCTTTCACACTGGCCTACAATTAATTTCAAAACTTCATTTCACACCTCCCAATATCCTGATTCCTCCCTATCAATCTGATGAAGCTAGAGAAGAATCTACATGATTATGAGTGTAATAATGATTTCAGGTATACATACATTTAAAAGTCTCTACCCACATGCCAACAGATGTCAAACTGTTGGCATGGAGTTTCCTGCTCACCATCTGGGTCCAACATGCGAGGGATGTCGAGATGCTTCTCGGCAATGTCGAAGGCGAGGTTGAGGTTATGTAGGGGATCGTCCTTGGACAGCTGGGAATAGTCGAGTAAGTCGGGCCTGTGCCGGTGGATGAGGGCGCAGAAGGCAAGACCATCCTGTGTGATGATAAGAATTCAGTGAGTCCATGTAATAAAAGAAACATGAAATGCTACTTCAAACCTTGATACCCACAGACATTACAAATGTTATTTCATATTTTATTCAAGCCTTCATATCTAGGGACACTATGAACAGATCTTAAGTAGGCTATTCCCTAGATCCTAGGGACTATATTAGATCTTTGACAGGTGCATGTAGATTAACTTCAAACCCTGATAACTGATACTATCAGCAAATATGAAAATATTTCCTCATTCCCAAGGATATCATTTAGGCCCTGGTCTCTTCCAAATGAACTATCCTTACCCTGAATCCCGCTATACATGAAAAATAAACATCTAGTACACATTATCACGTGAAAGGTTACCTTGAAGGAGGTGTGGAAGTTCTGCACATTGACATTCTTGTAAGGAGCAGTCTTCCTTTGACACCAAAGCAGCAAGCCCTCCTTAGCAGTCATCTCTTCTACACTGATGTCTTGGATGGCGAACCGCAAGATGATGGTCCAGATCATACCGAGGGTCATCTTCAAGTTACCATCAACAATTTCTGTAAAAGGAGTATATATTAGTTTTATGTAATGTCATACTTGGCTACTTCCCTTACACAGAGAAAGAAGCTCTTGGTATCTAGACAGAATGTCATACCTTCACCCTAAGCCTACTGAATCAACATAATATGAACAATTGCATAGCATGTACATGAAGCAGTCAACCAGTTATTGTAAAGTCACTACCTGATAAATGTCACACAATCAATCAATCTGTTGGCCCTAGTCTCTCTTGTATAAGATCCACTGACTCCATGAAACTGGCAATATCCTCCAGATAGAACTATAAGTCACACAAGCAAAAATAAGAGTATATTTTATATCATTTCATCATATTTAACACATAAGGAATGTAATTCAGGATTCACATTCAATAAAGACCATACCAGCAAATCAAACTTATGACTAGCAGTAATTAATTTTGG
The DNA here is from genome assembly GCF_046742065.1 of Oratosquilla oratoria. Classification (NCBI taxonomy): domain Eukaryota; kingdom Metazoa; phylum Arthropoda; class Malacostraca; order Stomatopoda; family Squillidae; genus Oratosquilla; species Oratosquilla oratoria. The sequence goes on along the minus strand of NC_134813.1, from coordinate 33,170,782 downwards.
AAACTTTCCTTATAAGAGGCAAAAGACCATCCACAAGAACTGAAGCACCAGTAAACTAGTCCATAGCAACCATTGTTACATGGAGGAAAAGATCATTTGATATACGTACAGAGTAATTTATCTAACGTGGAGAGAGTGCATCTATTTTCTATCACACAGAGCCCTAAAATCCTGAGACTCACTTTTGGTACTCATGCCAATAAGCCCACACATCAAGGAATTTAACAAGACACATATATATTTTGGTAGTATGTTACTCAAACTTCTAGAACCTACCATCAACACCACACACCACATCTACATAAAAACACATTCTCAGATCATAAAACAAGCACCCCAAGATTAACCACCAGTCCCCTAGATATCAGCTTGAAAGAGGAATCCCTCTTATGACACGAAAGAACTCCACTGGCACAACTGTGTTCAGGCCACCATCCAGCTTTAAAAATGTACAAATAAAGAATAGGTCTAGTCACAAACACATTGCCACTGTTACAATCACCACATAGAGCACCAGACACCTCATTTTACATTGTTCTGCTTTAGCCTGACCCAATCAGGTAGCTGTTGTCAGTTACCTGGAAGCCATGGGTTTCTTCCAAAAGAGATCTGGGGTAATGGATTGATTGATCACTGCCATACACTTTACCTGGGATACTCAAAGGCTGGCCAGTTAGTAGAAGAAGTCTTCACTAAACCTACCTTCAGCACCAATGGAGACGAGCTTGACGCCTTTGCTGGCAATGAAGTCGAGGGCCTTGTTAACATTGGCGATCTTGTGGAAACGCATCTTGCCACGGTCTGGTTTTGGCAGCGTCTCCCCCGATATGACCTATAGGAAAGGACAAGAACTAGTCACATCTACACAAGCAGGTAAAGCTACATGAAAAAGGTAAGAAGTAACACTGATAAATATGCCACCAGCATATCAAGTCCTTAAAAGATCTGCTCAGTCATGTATGTGGCTGTTGAAAACTGCACTGCTATCTCATATATCAATTCTACTAGGGACAAGGTTGAAGTACACTTAAAGACTGATATTCAAGATTTAAAATGAACAACACCTAAAGCTCAGTCTTGATTTATACCACGTACAGCAAAATCAAGCTCAATTATGTTGACCAGACATAAAACATGCATTCTCAGTTCTTGGGGAATCTTCAATCTGATGGAGGGATTTCTTAAGAGGAACAGATAGCAGCAGATCAACCAATTGGAGAGAAGAGGCCAAACGCAGAGTATGGGAGTCCAATATATTTTACGTTTCGCCCAGCAGGGCTTCTTCAGAAATAACATCGATGAAAAACATTTTACTCCTTATATAGCCCGAGCCTTGCGGGGAGAAACAAACATTAAAATGGTGTACTCACAATTTGCACAAATTGCTTGTTACTTGTAATTAAAATTGCCAATGGTTTGTTAATTGTAAAAAATCCACAATTAACAAACCATTGGCAATTTTAATTACAAGTAACAAGCAATTTGCGCAAATTGTGAGTACACCATTTTAATGTTTGTTTCTCCCCGCAAGGCTCGGGCTATATAAGGAGTAAAATGTTTTTCATCGATGTTATTTCTGAAGAAGCCCTGCTGGGCGAAACGTAAAATATATTGGACTCCCATACTCTGCGTTTGGCCTCTTCCCTACAGAGCTGTTGCAGTCATTGCTGCCTTTACTCAATTGGAGAGAAGTTTGAAACTTTTCCTTTTACAGTACCTCCAAACTGTTCTAGAAATGCTGACAATGAGATTTAGCTAACATGCAACACTTTGTTGATGGGATGGGTAAAAGAACTTACCTACATTCCATTTTTTTTTTTTTTATACCATTTCTAGAGTGCATGTATGCATGTTTCAGTCTTCGGTCATGTGCTGGACCTGTGATCAAGTTATTTCCTCTCCAGATGAGACCTCAGAATTCATATATGGCCCGGTCTATGGGTAATGCTGTGACCTTACACATACACTCTCTCTCAACTCCTTGCCCACCAGAGTTGGAGTGCCAGCTTGCTGTGCAAGGAAGTTTTCAGCCTCAAGTGGGGCTCAAACTTGGATCATTGAACTAGCAGTCATGAGTGGTACCACTGCACCAGAATGTCATACAAGTCACTCAAGAAAGAGATATTGTACTGTCTGTGTAAGGTAAGGGTGGGGTAGTGTAAGGTGAGGGGTTCTGTGTCTTTTGTGCACTGATTGCACCTGATCCAATTCAATTCTGTGCCCAGGCTTATTTTGTGCCAGTATTATTTCAATACTGGGCAGTGGCCTGAATATAGTCATGCTAGTGAGATTCTTGCTTATCATAGGATTAACTTCTCAGCTGGGCTGACATCTGGGAAAGTCAGGTAGAGTATGGAGTTTGGGGGGTCAGTCTTAGAATGTTTGTTGAACAAAAAGTACAAAAGGTAGGAGTGAATGGAGAGTGGTTGTAAATGAACAAGGGAATGTACTTTCAATCATGTTCTTCTTTTCCATTTCATATTTTTCCTAATTGCATGAAGGGGTGGAGTGGTTCCCATATAATGAAGTACGGGGGACAAACCAGTTTTGGGATGTTAGGTCCTGCTGTGGAAGTGTAGTGTCTTGCTGTCCTGCCTCAGACCTGAGGATTGTAGTGGTTGACAGGGATGACCCTTCATGAGGTGCTAGGATGGGATGGACAATGAATGCAATTTTGGAGGGACATGAAATAGATGTGGGTGGGTGTATGCTTTGACTTGGCCATCCACTCTTGTAAGATGGTAGAGGCCTTTTGATATGTTTGACTGTTATGGTGTTGGTACCTTTATTGTTAGAAGAATGTTGATACCTTTACCAAACTTGTGTGACCAATGAAATTATCAATACTCAATTTTACTACAAGCAACTTGAGATAATTTGAGATATCCGACACTTTCTTGCACAACTGGCAATTCATCCCAGGCAGAAACTACATAGGCATCTACAGGTTGTCTATAGCCACCCACCTCAAGTAGCAGCATAAGCTTGAGGCCATTGCGGAATTCCTCCTCGATGCTCTCAATGAGGGTGCCCGCCTTGCGAAGATGGGAGTTGCACCACGCCGTGAATGTCTGAAATAGATGCATACATTATTGTATTTGGCAAGGCCACAGGAAAGTAAGCATATTCAAAGTCACAAATATATCAACCAAATGGAAGAATACTCATTAACTATGATTAAACATCACTGATTTAAAAATAAATTAAATAAATACTTGGCAAGGCCACAGGAAAGTAAGCATATTCAAAGTCACAAATATATCAACCAAATGGAAGAATACTCATTAACTATGATTAAACATCACTGATTTAAAAATAAATTAAATAAATACTTAAGTAAATAAACAAATAAAAAAACATATCATGGACCAGCAAAGTGTACCTATGGTGGTTCTCCAAGATGTCTAACGGAAAGAATAATTTCCCTGCTACCCATCTTCAAAACCCATCAACCCACTCAACCTCCATCTGAAGGTGCAGCCATTTCAAAACCAGGTACTGGTACTCTCTATCAACTTTAACAGTACTTCTTCCATCTTGTCACATGAGCACTGACAACTGGCAACTGCTCCTTTTTCCCTACTACTATGAGCTAGCGACACAAACACTTTCATAATAATACAGTTTCTACCCAGAACTATCTATGGGATGATCTAAGGACTGTTACAAACTGTGGGGTAGTGGCTTTCCAGTAGTTGAAACTCAACATAACATTCAATTTTATCTATTTGATTATTTTTTATGTACTACTTATTCATTATAGCAATAATTTACTATTATTATTTATTTTGTCACAGCATGAAAAGGTTTCCCCCGTCTTATCTATTTTCCGCATGTAGGCAAGAGACATGGATGACCCTTCATCCACAAGGAGGTAAGATGAGAAGGTAACAAGGGTGGATGGGAATGGAAGGGGTGAGAGTGGAATGGGTGGGAGTATATCAACATCAGCTTTCCATTATATGACTTCACAGATAACCTAGACTAAATACAGCTAACCTTTTATTTCACGAAAACATTCTTCTCGTCCCCTATCTCTTTTTTTATTTATTTTTTCTTCAATCGCCACCACGTCTCGCTCACCACCAGGGTTGCCGAGAATTACTCAGAAAAAAATTACGTCACGATTCCGCAGATTCGCCGTTTGCGTAGTCGTCGACAAACGACACGAAGTCTAATACGTCGTCTGCTTCAAAGACGCCGCTAGTATGAGACTATGGCAAAATTTATTATTACCAATGCCTTAGAAGTGACAAAAGGTTAAACTCTCAATATATATATAATGACTGTTCATATTTTCATGTCCGGTGTTAAGCTGTTATTGATGATTACAACAAAGCCATATATGAACACCATAAAGTATTTACATGAAATATTTCTGCATTGTCATTCATATCAGACGGGGTAACACAATGACGTCATCACAGACGACGAATTCCCACACAACCTTGGCCTTTCCCAAAGTTTTGTTTACAAAAGAAGTAAATAATCACGCTTCGGCAACATTACTGACCACATCCACGTCAACTTTTTCTCGTCACTAAACCTTTGCGGTTTTCCTGATATCTGAGTAATCTCGCGACCATATCTATTTTTATAATAATAATAAAATTTTATTATTTTACTATTATTAATCATTATCATTATTGCCATATAGCATCTAAAAATAATAGTTTGTAGAAATAATCGAAACCTGAAAATGTTGCACGATGTCACAACTGAGGACCAATCAATTAGGAAACATGACGTCACGATTGAGGACCAGCCAATCGGAAAAGGTGACGTGACGTCACGACTGAAGACCATCCGATCAGAAGAAAAGGCTACAACAGGGAAAAACTGTCGAAGACAGTTTAACAGAATTTTAATTTATTGGACGATGAACAGCTAGCCGCCGAAGACTATAAAAGCAAAGCCGAGGCTCGTAACGATAAAAAGTAACAACTACAATACTATGATACACATACCAATGGCCCTTTTTCCCTCTTGTGGGAATTGGCCGAGTAAATGTGGCTTCCACGTTACATATGACCCCCCACCCCCCATCTCGGCACTGCCCCGTCTCCCGTCGCACGGCTTGGGTCAAAGGCAACGCAGCGAGGCACAGTCCTCCCACAGCGTTTTATCGTTTGGCGACACCTCCCCTGTTCATCCACCCAAAATTATTTACGAAATAAATAAGAATATTCCGCGTCGTTCCTTCACTCATTCACAATCTCTTTCTTGTCTTCCTTGCTCGACAGACATTTCAAGTGCATCCACAGCTCCTCCGCCCCCCCCCCCTTTTTAAGCTGCCTCCCTCCACTGAGCAGATCTATGGCCAATACCATAACCTTAACCACACACACACTTGCTCAAGTGGGACAGTAACAGCTTGCAGTGTATCGTTAAGGCCTGAACGTGACGCGATCTCGAGTCACTGTCGTTGCGAGCCCTCGACACTAACATCTACGCCAGCAACCCGTGAGTGTGTGTGTGCGCGGGCGCACTACACAAGCGTAAACTTTCTTCCGAGGCCCGCCCAGATACCTAATCACCCATACTACTTCATGACTAACTCCAATTCTCTTTCCTACTTCACCTGTACACCACATCGCAAACTTCTTGTTTCCTCCGGTAGGTCCGTGATGAATAAAATAATCTGGCGGCAGTTGGGTTAGTAAGGAAAAGTAGCACCCGTAGTGTAAGAGAATAAAATTCTTCGACACACCTCTGGCAACAGCCATAGTGCTTAACAAAACGATGAAGGAATGAGAGGTATGTGTGTGTGTGTGTGTGTGTGTGTGTGTGTGTGTGTGTGTGTGTGTGTGTGTGTGTTTACCTAGTTGTATCTTACGGGAAGGGGAGCTATGATCGTGGTGTCCCATGTATAATATTCAACCTATATGATGCTCGTGTGTGTGTGTGTGTGTGTGTGTGTGTGTGTGTGTGTGTGTGTGTGTGTGTGTGTGTGTGTGTGTGTGTGTGTGTGTGTGCACCTTGTACAGAGAAAAAAGAACTACACTCATATGATTCCGCCTCTTTCTCCACTAAATTACTCTAAAATTCGTATGGTTTTTGACTGGATTAAGTCTTCCTTTAGACCATTTTACTATTTTACGCAATTATGTAAAACTATTTCTTGATATGCATATTTTTTCATGCTGTTCCCATGACTTTATGACGCGAGCGCGCGCGTGTGTAAATGTGTGTGTGTCGAGTTTCGCCACACTGAAGAAGGTTGTTGAGATGCTCTCGACCTAACCAAGCGCGCGGAGATGCAAGCCCCATTTGCACCACTTCTGGGGGCGACTCACCCCATTCCTGGCGCCAGCAAGTCCCACCTACAGTCGTGGACAGAACCCTTGAACCACCCTGTAGTCTTCAATAAGGATATATACACACTACGGCTGATTATCGGATACATTTTCTTGCGAGTCAACTAAGAAGTGTTTTCTTTTAAAGAAAGACGCGTATACATTTACAAGTACCGTTGTGTTTTGTATTGGGATATGTGTTAGCTTGCTCACGATTTTCGACCCATGGGCTGAACAAGAATAGGGCAGTTCACACCACAAGATGGCGTGCAAGGTAGCTGCGACAAGATGCAGTCGACCGTTGCGCCTCTTATCGCGACGTCACTTGTTAGTTTTCATTGGAGATATAACAGACTTTTTCATTTATTCATTTATTTATTATTACATTCTTTTGGCCGGTCAGTCGCCCCAACTCAAATATAGTTTAGGCTCAGTTCTTCTCTCTTTCTTCCCCGCATGTCCGTCGACAACTCTGCTCTATTACTATCTTCCCCGTCTGCGCTACTCAACACCGTCTGCTTTGCCCGCGCCTCGAGACACTCGTCTCCGTCGGTTAACCTCCTTCTCCTCCCCCCGACAGTTCACCTCCTTAACCCCTTCCGCACCGGGTGGCACTTTCCCTCACATCACAGCTGCCGCCAGGCTGCTGTGGCAACCCACAATAGTGAAGAAGCTACAGTCAATCTCAATTAACCCCTTCTGTACCTGTGGCACGGTTATTTTTATTCTAGCTAGGCCAGGCGATTTTATTCGCTTATGTGGCAGGCCACTGCCGCCACCATCTTGGTTATCGTCTGCTCATATGATTGCACTTTTATGTGTAAACGTATATATATATATATATATATATATATATATATATATATATATATATATATATACACACACACACTACGGCTGATTATCAGATACATTTTCTTGCAAGTCAACTAAGTGTTTTCTTTTAAAGAAAAACGCGTATTTACAAGTACCGTTGTGTTTTGTATTGGGATATGTGTTAGCTTGCTCACGATTTTCGACCCAGTATATATATATATATATATATATATATATATATATATATATATATATACATATATATTATATATATATACACTTCCTGGGTGAACAACATATTCATACATGCATGTCACCGTCTTCTTGTGCATTTATTCTGTCTAACGCGAAACGTTTTTATGCAGCCGAAGGGAAACTCCCTCCTTCCCTCTCTATTAACTCATTCCCGAGTATGTTTTTATTCAGACGATGTAACGTCATTTCCCCAGAAAGGTTAAACACCTTTCCTCTTATTTTACGATTTATTTGTTCTGTCGTCAGGCGATTTCGTTTAGTCGAGCGGGAACACTCGCGCACCCTCACGTAGATCAACGGTGAAGACCTTAATCCGAGTTTCTAGTCCTTTCTTAATCTTCTTCCGTGACGGTTGGCACTTTTACTTTTTATTTCAACTGTCGCCAGTCTATCTTGTTCCTCGCCGTGGGAACACCTTAGGAGCAAAGAGGGAACAGATTCCCCACCCAGCCCTTCTCTTAGTACTGCGTCATCGTTGGTATGCCATTTATCTTTATTGGTTGCCGATGATAAGGCCTTCTTTCTCCTCCTCAAGCTGCTTCGCGGCTGTCTGTAATAACAGATTCGACACCGCCAAGTCTTTATTATGGCTAGTGTCGAACGATTCTATTCATATGCAGATCTTTCTCCATGATGTAATTTATACCTAGCTGTAGATACGTTCATGTGTGTCTTAATTGTGCGTGCGCGCACGCACACGCACACACACACGAGCAAATCAAATCTGCACAAACTGAAACACCTGTTAAGCCTCCCATCTCACGAACCAAACAATTCAACCACCGCCCCACGGCTCCCACCGTTTCATATCCTGTTTCCAACACCACAGTTGCACTCTTACTGCCCCTCACCACCCCCCACGCCGCCACCTCCCCCCGTGCCTGCAGTCTCAGCCCCCACCCACCAGGCTCAGCCTCCAGATAGCGCCTCTGGTGGCTGTGACGACAAGATCCCGTGCTCCGTCATCAAAGCAGGCCCTTTGCTATGACCTCTCGCCGCCTGCCTCCTCGTACTACTCATGCACCCCTCTTGAGCGTGCATTACATCTCCATAAATGGGCAATGCTGCCAGTCCCTTCCCTCTCCACCGCGCTGGACGCTAATACAAATCTGATATTCTTTTATTCTTTAAAACATATCTGCTTTTGAGTTCTTATTAATTTAACACAACTATATAAAAAAAAGAATCGACAACTCGACTACCGCAAGCTGCCCTGTCCCCTATGACCGAGTAGGTCCCCGTTGGGAGGGCACAAGTATTCATAAGAAAAAGAATGAGATGGCCAAACGCACGAGCGAAAGAGGTGGCCATACACGGAGAGCTCCTCCCCAGCAGGATCTAAGCAAGAACGGTCGGTTCACTTCAGGAAGAATATAAACGACATGACGTCATTGGAAAGTGTAACATTCGACCGACTCGAAATGAAAACTAATTTTCGCGCCTTTTTATGGCATCCTATCGCTAATTTCTTTTCAAACATTAACTGGAGATATTTCTTGGATATTAGCTCATTATAAAAATATTACAAGATATCTAGCAATCTCGACAGAGAGGCAGAATGTAAGAAGGTCCTCAAGACGAAGCCCCGTGGAAAATTGTACAGGAATTCTTACAAGTGTTCAAGCATGGCGCGGTGGTATGCACGTATGCATAGGGTAACGTGTCACTAAGCCTCAGCCAGATGCTTATGGGCGTGAGTAACAGGCGCCGGCTAGAGGACTTTTTATCGACAGGAAGTTGATAAATACCCGAATGTGACATTTCGCACTCGTGGGGGGGAGGGGGGGAAGAGGGCGTATAGGAGAAGGTTATGGGAAAACCCTTTCCCCCAACACACATCACGAGTTTGTATTTTGTCAAGACATTGTGCAACATTTGGCTAAACTTGCGTCACTCCATGTAGACGTCGTTCTGTGGCCGATGTGGCTGCACAACTGGTGGAATGGGGATGATGATGATGATGATGTCTTAACGGGAAAGACGTCTGATCCAATTATGACGTCACACCGGTAATGCAGTTTGTCTCCCACCCAAGTCGACAGAATGGCCCCAATATCAATGTCAGTGGGGGGAAAGCTAAGTTGGTGAGAGTACGACAGTGATTATATTTTCTAATTTCGTTGCAGTTCTAGAGTAACCTTATGTAGCAGAGAAGTGGAGGAAAGGGAGGAGGATAAAGACTGCAGGATAACCGATTGGAAAAAAAGTATTAGGCTGGGAAAGGTTGGCAAGACTGTGGTAAGGTGATCGATGGATCGCCTTGGCTCCGTAACGGTCATACGGCGTCCGTTACAAGTTACCTTGCATGAAACTGAACAAAGAATAAATTTGCACACATTAAACTGGGTATTAACTAACCCCAAAACGCAAAATAAAAAATTAATAATTGTCCTATCGCATACACGACCTACAACCCCAGATTTTTTTTTTCTCGCAAGTCGAGATCTCTTAAAACAATCTATATCCTCGCCTTATAGAATGTGAAATCCATAAGTACGTCATCGTACCAAAGGGGATAAGAGAGGATTGTAAGAGGGCGGTGAAATGGGGAGTGTGTAGACAAGTGGGTCGCTTCAGGGTAGTACGAGAGGATGCTTGCCTGGGAGGAGTGGGCAAGGGTTTGCTTGTAGCCTTCTCCATGAAAGGCGGGGCATGTCAAAAATTCGAGCTTACCCAAGGTAATACACGGTCACAAGAAAAATAAGGATCGGGCGACATGACGTCACGAGTGTGAGAGCAATGTGCCAGTCAGGCCATGGAGTCGTGATATAAAGGGAGTCATTGACTGAAGCCCGCCTAAATCCCAATCCCTTCGGTCGAACGAGGTCGTGCGTGATTGGTCAAAACGACATTCTAAGTTTGTCCGAAGAGTTGCCAGTTACTCAATTAACATACTTTTTTGCGGTAGTTACTCGGTTATAGGCGAGGTAAATTTTACGTAATAGATATATCATTGTGTTTCATTTCTAAGAATGAAGTTTTATTCCTCCTTGACAACATTACAGAAAAGTATATATATTTAGTTTCCCAAACCACCAAATAATACACATTCTAAACTTTTCCATAGGTTAACTTTTAGACGTGAATATAAAAACGTGGTTTATTCCAAACTGAATATCTTTAATTTACGTTTTCGACTTTCAGACGTCAGGTTATGCAACGCTGTCCGCCAAGTTTCAATTCAATTGGACACAGGTAATAAACATTTTGATGTCACGAATTCTGATTTTGCATACATTTTCTTTTCGTAATGGCCAATAGTAATAAATTACACCTTCGCATTTTGTGTTGTTTCTTCTCAAAAATTAAGTATATTAAATAAAATACAGAAACGAAAATTTTAATGTAATTACAATCATGTGATGTCCCAACATCCTGATTATGATTACGAAGTCATTCTGAGTAGCTGAGCATACATGCCAATGGTCCATTAGTACTCATGAATGACTACGCGGAGAATGATTCTATTCAACTAAAGTGAGTCCTCCGGGTCAAATGTTATCTCAGATAAACTATGTGAAATTGGGCGCAAAACAGAAAAACTGGCAACTCGACACCAGTCCACCGTACGGGGGCGGGGCGTGGGGCGGATGCGCAGAAATGAACGAACTTTTTATTCTCAACGACTCTCCCTTATTAGATATCTTCACGGCACGAGTGAGGCTGCCTCGCGTCAAGGTGGTAAGACAGAATGGCTAAACATGAATCAGTAGACTGTCACATCTTATAAGGGCATATCGTTACTTTATCTTTTACCGAATTGAAGCGTGTTATTGTTCAACAATGAAGCTACGAAAGTTTGAGAAGTGGCGGGTTCAAACGTTACTTGGGAAGGCGAGAAGAGGGGAATTGAGACGATGGGGTTACATTGAGGGGGGGAGGAGGGAAGGTCTTCGATGAGATATGAAGACTGGATGCGAAACGGTTCAACAGTCTCAGTGTGTGTATTGAATGTTATCAAAAAGCTATGAGAGGGGTGAGAATGATGGCTGTGTATAACGCGGGTATGTTAGGGGGAGACGGGGAAGGTTGTTTATGAGAAGGACGCATGGTGGTGGGCAAGGGAAGAACGCTTATGGGGGCGGGCTGGATAAGGGCGCTTAAGAGGGTGGGTTGGGATAGGACGCTGAAGAGGGAGGGAAAGAAAAGGGCGCTTATGGGGTAGGGTGGAAAGGCGATTATGGGGGAGGATGGAAAGGCGATTATGGGGGAGGATGGAAAGACGTTTATGGGGACGAGTTGGAGATGGGGAAGGCGGTGTAAGATGATGATGTGTAGGCCTACATCTTCACTCCTGGGGAACCGACAATATGTTAAGTGGCAACTGAACAAGAGCGCCTCGAATGGACAACATTGCACATGATCGATCTGCCATCTGGTACTGTACTTTGTTCTACAGATGCACGGATGAAGTCTGGGGTTATAATAATTTTGTCACTCTGTTAAAGATAAAATATTATAAATATAAAGATGGACTTTAAAACAAAATAATATCCAAAAGTTTACGAGATGTCTTGGGAAATGTAGAAGTTTTATGTAGGAAAACTTCATATATACATAGGTAAAGACGGCAAGTATTTCAATAGGTCCTGGTTTCTATTTGAAACTGACGAAAGCTACGGATAATTTTGCCATTCGACATCCCCATCCCATGGAGATACCCCGACGTCATTTGTAAATAAACATGCGAGTAGAAGCACGAAAAGTAACAATGTTAGAAATTCCCCGCTGTGGTAACGAAACTCATTTTTTCGAGGAAATCTTTTGTTATCAGAGAATGGGAATTTTTCCATCAAAGACGACCTCAAAATGTCGTAAGGTAGGGTGGAGGCACCATGGTTTCTCAAAACGCATTACAGGAAATTTTATCTTGCTGCCTCGACTATGGCCGAACAGTGTGGCAAAGACAAGGGTAACACATTCTGTTTGGGTGTGAGGTGGGTGTAGGGCGAGTGTATGCTGACTTGGCTACCCCCCTTATAATGGGGAAATGTCTTGTTATACGTGTACATTTATTCAAGAACAAGTTGAACTTATTCACCAGAATCACCATACTATTAGTTGATTATTGAAAAGTAAATTTCATGTATGATATTTCCAGTTCTTTTTCATGATATATGCCAACCACATAGTAATGTTTAAAAAGATGTAACACAAGTAAATAACATAAAGTGATGTATTTATTTCTGTTTTGGGGAAATCTTCACAGACTGACACCAAATACGGGTAAGTTCGATGCACTGACCCACTGGCATGGAGTGGGATTTAGCGAACTTAAAAATAATACTTGACCACTAAAACGAGTTCGAAAACCCGGTAAAAGTCCAAAATCACGCGAGCACGAATATTTACCATAAAACTTACTCTGTCCAATACCTTTTAACCTAACTTTAACATAAACCTAATGTGACCATTCCACAGAAAACCAAATGGAAATGATAATGATAATAATATAATAACAAATTAATAAAATTATATGATATGGTTTAACATCACAAACTCCCCCCTATCGGAAGGCTAGGACGGTACCCCAAACAGGAATTTGTAGCGTTGAATTTAATGAACCATGTCCCAGGTCCAACTTCGCCGGTGGCAGGGTTCGAACCACCACCCCCATTGACCTTCGCCGCAAGTAACGACGCCTTAACCCGCTCGACCAACGAACTTCCTAAACATATTAATAAGATAATAATAATAGTGAAAAATGTGTTAGCGTGATGCCGAAGTACAACCGAAAATCCAAGGAACAATGCATTCCCGGTTTCCTGGCCTGCAGTACCTTCGAGCAGAGCTGACTGTACATGGTTAAGGATGCGAATGGGGGGGAGGAGGGTTATGGTAAGTGGGAGAATATCATGAGTGGGGGGATTTGTGATAAGTGGGAGTGGAGAAGTGGGAGTGGTGATATAGGAATGGCGAGTTGGGAGATCGTAAGTGGGAGTCGAGAAGTGGAAGTGATGTGGGAGCGAAGAAGCGGGAGTGGAAATCTGGGACTGAGGATGTGGGAGTGGAGATGAGGGAGTGAGTAAGTGGGAGTGGAGATGAGGGAGTGAGGATGTGGGAGTGGAGATGAGGGAGTGTGGGAGTGGAGATAATGGAGTGAGGATGTGGGAATGCAGAAGTGGGAGTAATGATGTGGGAGTGAAGGTGTGAGAATGGGGATGTTGGAGTGGAGGTGTGAGAATGGGGACGTAGGAGTGGGGATATGGGAGTGGGGATGTGGGAATGGAGGTATGGGAGTGGGGATGTGAGAGTGGAGAAGTAGGAGTGAGGATGTGGGAGTGGGGGTGTGGGAGGGGGTATGTGGGTGTGGAGGTGTGGGAGGGGGTATGTGGGAGTGGAGGTGTGGGAGTGATGCGGAAATGGAGAGGCTGGAGTGAAATGAGCATGGAGAGGTAGGATTGAAGTGAAAAAGATTTGTGGGTGGTGAGCATAAGTCTGTCTCTTCTGCAATCAATGAAGGATTTCAACTACAGCCGCTGTACTCCACAGAAAGTCAGAAAAGTACTCCCACGAAGACTCCCAGTCAACGCCTTGGAAATGAGGAAGATTTGGTCAAAATCTATATGGGGGGGGGGGATAGTGGAGCTACAAGTTTGGCAGAAATGAGTTTATGATAAGAGATACCCAACATAAAGAAAAAAATTGACACTGAGGGAGAAGGACGAGAAGTAAGAGAGTGATATGAATTTTTGGTTGTTTCAAAGATAGAAAAGAATGCTGTTGACTTGCTATTCCGCGGAGCTTAGGATAGAAGCGCTGGCCATTCCCCCAGGTTGGACCAGTTAAAACAGGAGGTAAGCCAAAGCTGGAGGGGAACATTAAAACATCTTATTATAGATATTTCAAAAATACCAGTCGGGCAGAATGTGTGCCCCCGAAGAAGTTAAACAGCCGGACAAAAAAATTCTGGACAGAATTTGACGTTAGGCAAGAGACGGAAAACAAGCATTGCATATAAATACATACACCAAGAGGCCTTTTCCCCCCTTATAAGGGGCTGGCCGAGTCAAAATATACACCCACTTTACGCCCACCTCACGCCCATCCATATCCCAATCGTCGCCCCTCCCATCTTGGCACTACGTGGGTGATGGGTCATCCTTGTCCTCCGACACACGGCTAGGGTCTATGGCAATGCACAGCGACAGGGCCTCCACGGCAGGAACTACTTTAGCCCCACCGATTCAATTAAAGTCGACCCGGGCTGTTAAAGTATTTAATGTAAGAATGAAAGATGTGATTGAACAATATAATCCACCAAATAAATAAAATACCCAACCCAAATAAATAATTAACCCACAGAAATAAACAAATGAATAAAATAAATAACATTCAAGATCGTGCAGACAAGAGAAATCAAGATCGTTGTGCTAGTATACGCAGGAGCCAGCTTTGGATAGGACATTAAAGACTAGGAGACCGTACATGTTGATATCTATATATTTAGACACGTAGGTTTTCGTATGAAGGGAGTAAATAGGATTTTTACAAACGCGTTGTCAGGAAAGGGAACTCGACACCGCAATGATACACAAATAGATAGGAGAGAGCATCAATAACATCTTCAACAAGAGACAGATTCAAGACGGGGATGATTTCAGTCCCATCCCTAGTAGGAGACTCCAGAGCTACTGTAATCAACCCTGAAATAATTAAAATAATGAATACAGTGCAAGAGGACATGAGGTGTGTGTTAAGAAGTGTATCGAGTTCGAGCAACCACGACTCCGAGAATAGACAGAGAAAAACTTTCGGTGCCATTGACAGTACGACGGTTGCAAGGGCACGTCAAGAGCACCAGGATGAGGCACACCAGAAGTACTGGGAGTTCTAGCATCCCAGGTGTAATGACCGGGTAGCCTCACCCTACCCCAACTCTCATCCTCATTAGTTGCCTCTTAAGGCATGGAGGGGGGTATGTGGGTGGTATTCTCACTAAACTCCTATCCCAGCAATCTACTCCATGTATAGCTCGAATCCTCGTTGTCCACTCCTTTCAGGATGTGATAATGCCGATTCTCGAATCACTGGGCGGAGGGAACGTCATCCTCAGGACTTTTAGGATTATTAGATTAAAATAAAAAATTCATCTGTCCGAGATTGTTTTGGACGGGCGATTGTTTGTTGTCTATGACGAGGCAGTTGAGATTTCAGAGACTTCCCAATCATGGCATCGGTATCCAAATCTTTGGGAGTCGTGACCACGAAATGGCTAGATAACTGGGTATACAGGATCCTAGCACGACCTCAAACTGGTGTTTCTCACTACAGGAACCTCGGATCACGTGATTGGCTGCGTGAGGACCACGAGTTCGGAGGTGACCAGGTTGGGCTAGGAGCCGCTTGGGATTTTTAACACTAGTTTGCAAACAATGGTTGAGGTGTGGGACGGGGAGGAGGGAGGGGAGGGAGGAGGGAGGGGAGGGCGGTGAGGGAGTGGGAGGTAGAAGACCGAATGGGAAGGAGGGCGCGAGGGCGGTGTGGAAGGAGGGGAGGGAGGAAGATGGGAGGAGTGAGTGAGGAAGAGTGGGGGAGGGATGGAGGGAGGAAGATGGGAGGAGTGAGTGAGGAAGAGCGGGGGAGGGATGGAGGGAGGGAGGAGAGAAGAAAGGAGTGAGGGAGGGAGGAGAGAAGAAAGGAGTGAGGGAGGGAGGAAGACAGGAGGAAGGGTGGAAACTAGGGAGGGGAGAGGGAAATAGGGAGGGAGGTATGAAGAGGGAAGGAAGAAAATAGAGAATAAGGGACGCAGGGGTGAGGGAGGGAAGGAGTGAGGGGGAGGGAAAAAGAGGAGGGGAGGAGTGAGGGGGAGGGAAAAGGAGGGAAGGAGTGAGGGAGGGAAAAGGAGGGAAGGAGTGAGGGAGGGAAAAGGAGGAGGGAAGGAGTGAGGGGAGGGAAAAAGAGGAGGAAAGGAGTGAGGGAGGGAGGGAAAAAGCGGAGGGAAGGAAGGAGGGAGGGTAAAAGAGAAGAGGAGAGGAGTGAGGGAGGGAAGAAGAGAGAAGGTAAGGAGTGAGGGAGGGAAGAGAGGAGGGAAGAAGAGGGGAAGGAGTGGAGGAGGGAAGAGAGGAGCGAAGGAGGGACAGAAGAAGAGAGGAGGGAGGGGTAGGGAGGAGGAAGGAAGGAAGGAAGGAGTGGGGAGTGGATGACAGGGAAGGAAAATAGTGCCCCCGGGGGGGGGGGGGGGAAGGGAAGGGCCAGAGAATGAATGGATCGGGTGGGGGAAAGAAGAAGAAGAAGAAGAAGAAGAAGAAGAAGAAGAAGAAGAAGAAGAAGAAGAAGAAGAAGAAGAAGAAGAAGAAGAAGAAGAAGAAGAAGAAGAAGAAGAAGAAGAAGAAGAAGAAGAAGAAGAAGAAGAAGAAGAAGAAGAAGAAGAAGAAGAAGAAGAAGAAGAAGAAGAAGAAAAGAAGGTGGTGTGGGGATGGAGGGGGGAGTAATTGAGTACGTGGGAGGAGAGGAAATGAGGAGGGGCTACGGAAACGAGTGGGAGGAAGGGGGAAGGAAATAAGTGGGAGTACTGGGGGGTGAGGAAGAGAGCTACAGGATGGTGAAGAGGAAATGATTTGGAGGGTGAGGGAGAGAAGAACTGAAGGAGGGGAGGCACGGTCGAGAGGAGAGGGAAGAAGGCACGGAGACGAATGGGTGGAAGGAGGAGACAGAGAGGAGATGAGAGGAGTGGGAGGGATAGGATGACTTGGGGGAAGAAGGGGAGAGGGAGACTACGAAGAGAGATGGACGAGGGGGGGAGGGGGGTGACGGAAGAGGGAAAGAAGAGGAAAGTGGGAGAGGAGACGGGGATCGTGTGACTCAGGGGAGGAGAAGATAACATGACTATGAGGAGAGAAGAATGACTGGGAGGACAAAGGAAAAATGACTGAGGAGAGGGGAGACAGCGAGAGAGAAAAAAAAAGAGAGAAAGGGGAGAGAAAGAGGAAGGGAAAGAGAAAGGAAGGGAAAGATGGAGGGAAAGGGCGAGAGAGAGAAAGAGGGAGATAAATGAGGACGAGGCTGAAAAGGGAGATGCTGGCGAGGGGGGAGATGACAGGGTGGATGGAGAGGGGGAGGGGGAGAGGAAGTGTTGGAAATGTGGATCGCAGTGGAAGAAAACGAGGGCAGAGTAGACGGGAGGCAAAGATAGGGAAGAAGGGAAGAAGGAAAAGGCGGTAGAAAAGAAAAGAGGGAGAGGAGGAGAGGAGGAAGAAGAAGAGGGGAGGAGGAGGAGAGGACAAAGAGGAAACGACAAGGGAGAGAAGCGGAAGAAGAGGAAGCAGAAGTGGAGGCGGAAGTGGAAGAAGAGGTGGAGAAGGGGAAAGAGGGTAAAGTAAAAGGAAGAGGAGGGGAAGGGGAGGGTAAAGGGAAGGGAAGGAGGAAAAGGATGAAGGGGACGAGGAGGAAGGGAGGAGGAGGAGGAGGAGGAGGAGGAGGAGGAGGAGGAGGAGGAGGAGGAGGAAGAGGAGGATTGGATGGATGGAGCGTGCCAAGTCCAGAGCGATACGAGGGCGGCACGGCGGACGGAGCAGAGCTAGTGCCACAGGTGCCAAACTGGCTAAATTTAGTTCGGCTCGCCAGCCAGCCAGCCAGCCAGCCCGCCCGCCCGCCATCCCGCCAGCCAACCCGCCCGCACCTTTCTCACCGTGCTGCCACTGTCTTTCCCGTGCCCTCCCTCGCCCGTGCTGCCCATGTCCGCGCCTCGTGGTGTCACTTGAAAACCACACCTAACGCTTACTGGACTGGCGCCGCTTGCTTTGGCACCATTCCGATAGCAATGACTATATAAACTTTTTGTTCACCCTTTCGAAACTCCGAGGCACATATGACTGGGTTTTTGTCGAGACCAAGGCCTTGCTGTCTCGACAGGGGATGGAGACCAGAGGCCAAGAGAACAGTCCACTCTTGCCCCCCCCCCCTGTGCATGGCCTTGGGCAGAAGAGAAACTGGGGGGAGTACACCGCTGTAATGAAGGGGGGTGGGGGGATAAGGCTTGAATGTTCAGTAGAGGCGAACCTAAAGCGAAGTTACTAAGCCAGGCAGAGCTGTGCGACCAAGGGTCAAACTTATAAAGCAGCAGCAGCAAAAAGGAGATTTGGAGTGCCGTGATACTCCCCCCCTCCCTCCCCCACATGCACACTCCCCCGGTCCTCCCTACATGAGGCAATTAACATCACATTGTCAATTAAATGCTACATTTTCTAATTTTCTCATTACAGATGTTCAAATATATGAAGTCAATATTGTACCCTCCAACTTCATAATTTGTTTGCAAAAGGCAGAAATAACTACAGTCCCGGCAGCTGTCAAGACGAATACTGATAGAGGCCATAAATTATGCGCCGTTAAGTAAAAGTAAAAGGAAAAGAATGCTGCAGAGAACTACTCCCAAGTAAATGCCAAGGGGAAATTCCGATTCTTCTGGGGGTCGCTCTTCCAACATAGTGCACACCCTCGCCTTCCACTTCTCGTTCTCTTCCTTTATTACACCAACACGGCAGCAACCACACCGTCACCACAGTTGATCATAAAATCACAGAACCACCAGTCCACCATTGCCCCATCACACCATACTTAGAGAAGACCATCTACTTCATTCATGAGTCATCACCACACCTACACTACCCTCACCATACTAGGGGGCCACTCCGATACCAGATACCAATATATCATACCACTGCCAGCAGTTCTACGCCAATACCATTCTCCTGATACCAAGACATTACCCACCCACCTTTTGTCCACCAGGCAGCCTTTTATCATTTTATATTGGCTGCCACCGAGCTATTTTATCTATCCCCCCAGGGCACCCCATGACAACGAAGGGTGCAATACCCTTGATGTTAATAGTTTGGCACCACTCGAAACGCACACACACAGGAAGTGAACCTTATATCGACGAGGTTAATGCAACGCTAAATTAGCATGCCTGAACCAGATTCTTAACCCTGTTCATCAAAGGATAACTGTACAACACCCCACCAAGGCCACATTCTCCGTCTCGTGAGATGACTCCCCAAATATCTCCCTCCACAATCCATTCTCTCCTTTGGCCCCTTCCTTCCACTCCTCACACCCACACAGCCACCTCCCCCTTCCCTCCACCCTCATCCCCCACCCGGCCCTCGACTTCCGCGATCCAAATCTTCACGAAGCCATCCACCCCCCCCCCCACCCCACCCCACCCCCGCCGCCCTAGCCCCCTTCTTCAGTACGCTCAAAGTTTCGGTGACATACCCTACAGGTTTTATTCCGGTTAAACCTCGGAGATGTTATTCAGATGAAAGAGGTGAGAAGACGTGACTGAAATTGGGTTAAGAAATGTATCTTAATTATTTCATGCCGGCTAATGGAAACCGGTTTCGTTCGTTTCATGAGAGATCATTGCAACGAACTAACGAGCTGAAACAACGTGGGTGTGAATGATTTCTTTACATACTTTATTCTGGTCGAAGTCATAACATGTTTTTACAGGAGGCTCCGAGACCGTTGCCAGATGCTGCGGGGCAGCGGGTTTTCAATGAAAATCTAGGCAACACTTATTATTATTATTATAATATTATAAGGTTCTATTTAGCTTTGGGAGGTCACCCGAGCGACAGTGCCAATTCTGTCAACGCGTCCTTGGCTCTTGCCTTTCACCAACCTCCCACACACAAACACGCGCGTGTGCACGCATATACATATTCACACACATACACACACACACAATTTCCTCCTCCTAAAAAAGAGGAAGAACGAGAGGAAGAATGGTAAGAATAAGAGTAAGAATAACAACACGAAGAGGAAGAAATAAGAAGAATGGATAAAGAATAACGAACAAGAAAAAAGAAAGATGACGACCAGGAGTAGCGAACAAGCGAGAGAGGGAAGAAAGAGGAGCTGACGAAGAGAACAGCCGCGGTGGTCAGCCCCCGAACGAGCTGACACGACAGGAAGACGCGAGCGAGCCCCCGCGCCAGCAGAACGAGGGTAACAGAGCCCTGAGAGCGCCCGGTGGGCAGGGCAGGGCAAGGCGCAGGGGCAGGGGCAGGGCCAAGTTAGGGCAGCGAGCGCCTGCCTCCTCCTCCTCCTCTTCTTCCTCCTCCTCCTCCTGGCTTCTCTTTGCCACAAGGGATGACGTAATAGGGCCACAAGACAATGGCACCGGGAAGGAGGAAGATGTGGGGAGAGGAAGAAGATGGAGGAGGGGGAGGAGGAGGGGGAGGAGGAGGGGGAGGGAGAGAAGGATGGAGGAGGGAGAGGAGGATGGGGGAGGAGGAAGTAGGAGGAGGGGGAGGGAGAGAAGGATAGATGAGGGAGAGGATGGGGGAGGAAGTAAGAGGAGGAGGAAGTAGGAGGAGGAGGGGGAGGTAGAGGAGGATGGGGGAGGAAGTAGGAGGAGGAGGGGGAGGGAGAGAAGGATAGATGAGGGAGAGGATGGGGGAGGAAGTAAGAGGAGGAGGAAGTAGGAGAAGGAGGAAGTAGGAGAAGGAGGAGGGGAGGAGGAAGTAGGAGGAGGAGGGGGAGGGGGAGAAGGTAGGAAAAGGAGGAGGAGGGGGAGGAGGAAGTATGAAAAGGAGGAGGAGGGGGAGGAGGAAGTAGGAAAAGGAGGAGGAGGGGGAGGAGGAAGTAGGAAAAGGAGGAGGGGGAAGATCGAAGACGACATGATTAAAGGAAAGAAAAAGAACAAGTTAACAGACTCCAATGAAACGCTCTAGAAAAACTTTTGCCCTCTATTGCGCCAAGCGATTTCACTCAGGTCGTCGTCGTTCAGGAGAAAAGACATTTTAGTGATCTCTCGCTCTGGTCAACACAAGACCATTTCATTCCATTGCGGCGTGGATTTCTTACAGAATTACGGCTGAGTGAAGAAATTGTTCCTTGCGATATCCAAAAATAAACCCACCCACTTACAGACTCACGCCGATTTCTCAAAGACAAAAATTGGTTGGTTTTATGAAAGTGAGGTGATTGGGGGCGGGGAGAATGGGGGGGAATGGGGGGGGGGTTCGATCGATCGATGAATCTAGACCTCCCCCCATCCCCTACATACACTCTTCCCCTCTGCAGTTCACCTCATCTACATAGTCACCCATCCTTATCTTGAATACAATCTATAAGGAAGCCAGGCCCCATATCGGGCGAGTGGTGTCAGGCCGGCCGTTACATGCTAATACATCTATCTACGTCTACCTCGGTTTATATCACTGCAAAAACATATATTTCAGAAAACATTTAATAGGTTAACAGTTTTCTTCATGGCCAATGATATTGATACACCGATGATTATTATGTTCTCCAACAAATCCTTGTCAACATAAACGACTGTCTTTTGTTGCTGAATACATAAAACATATGATGGGACAAAAAAAAAGCTCACTTGTCGCTCACAGCGACTAAGTAGGTCGAACCAATCGACAATATCTTGGAATAAACAAATAAACAAAGAAATATGTATATGAATAAATAAAATAAATACGTGATAAAAATAAATATCTCCAAGACGAAAAAGCAGACGAAGAGGCAGAACAAAACAACAAAGACAATCCACTAAAAAATATGACCGCCGTCTCGACTCACTCCGCCCGTTTATTTCTACCTTGCTGACTTTCATCGCCAGTTAAGGAGTAGTTTATTTGTAGTTCTAAGGTTTCACTGAATTCTATTTCCATAATTTCCCATTCACTTATTTACTTGTTTATTTATTTGTTTGTCTATATTTTTTTCTTTTCGTGTTAAGTTAGTTCAATTCAGAGCAAAGTCGTTTTCAGCTGGCGGTAGTGGGAACAATCTGAGAAATGCCTGACTGTAGCGAAAGGATGATGTGCCCAATTTTCGTGTTACGATTTTCAATCTTCAATAAATTCCCATCGACTTCTGAATAACAGGATACACTCTCCGTCATACCTACTAATCTGGGGCTGTCCCAGGTTGCATCGACAGGCTGCGCTGTAACAAGAACTTAGAACCTTGGGACAAGGCGTGTGACGTCATAACGTCTTCCCAACTACAACCGAAAGAGAGGCGACACCCTGAGAGGTATTGTACTCCAATCATTCTTACCCCAGGGAAATTTCTTCACTAATACTCCCGAGTAGTCAGCCTACAATTATTAGACTGCTAATTTTTTCTACCATTCTAACGGAGGAATTTCGTTCAAATTTTAAATCCAACGGTTATATTTTTTGTCCTACACGAAGTGTGAATGAACTGTAAATATTTGGTGGACAAGGGGTGGGGTTCTACAAATTCATAACTTTGAAGCTCCAATGAGCTTTCTTGATTCTGAGCCAGCGCTTCGCTATAAAATGTATATTTGGCGTCGCCCCGTCTTCCACCTACCTATCTATATGCAAGTATGACGAGTCTGACCCAAAGTAAATACGTTGGACCAAGTTTTAAACAAGAACCGGGCCAGTTCTCTTCGAAAATAAAACTAACGATGTGCAATGAGGTGGCATGAAGTGTCCAAGTTGCACCGAGTTATGGTGTTAATTAAGCGAATATAAACATGTCGACTGTCGCGCAAGTTAGAACCTTGAATTCACGTCCTGGTCAACACTGCGACGTGACGTCACATTCTTTATTTAAGATAATGCCCGTTTCCATTTCCTTCACCTAATCTTTTGAAAGGAAATACAATTTTTCATGTTTCGACTGAATACCCTGTTAATGCAAAGACTGTCTTCATATTTATCTAGCAAGTACTTTTCTTATCATTTGTAAAACTTGTAATAAAAGCAAATGCAGAATAGAGGAATGTTTGTCGGTGACTAATCAAATAATGACGTCAGACGGATGTAAGTATTTCCTGATTCTGTCCCTCGGAACTCTACGTAACATTTTCCACAAAATGGGTAGGGGGGTGGAAGAGATGTATATCTAATAAAACATTCCGTTACTATTCCCCAGATAACTGGGTCAGAAGCTTACAACATATTTTAAGCAAGGAATCCCCACACTAAAACCTGATAAACTAGTTTCCGAATCTAAAATTTAATCCAAAGTAAATGACAGCTAGAGAATGACATCCAGTGGGGTATATTTCTTGGATCTAACCCTTGGTTGTCGGATGATGCATACTACCGACTCTGGTCTGCAGATGCAGGTGTGCGGGAACATTTGCGCAGATGACAGGAATCTGTCTTCCACCGCAAAATGTAGACAGTTTGAGCCTCAGTGGTTGCCTATAGCAAGGTACCTCCAGAGATGTAGTGCATTCGGATCTTCGACGAAAACGAAAGGTAGAGACAGAAAATGCAAATGTTACTTTCTCCGAAAACGCTATTATACTAGTATGGAGGAAAATATATGGGACATGTGTGAAGGTGCACTAGATCCTGAACTGGCCACGTTAGTCGTTACCCCAACCACCACCAAATCCTTTCTTCTGATACGCAAAATCCAACTGTCTACACAAAGACTACACCCTGTTATCCAACATTTGCCAATGTGGTCACAAAAATAAATTTCAGAAATCATTATATCTTCTCAAATATCACATCTTACAGTACCGTTGAAGACTGGAGAAAATGTCACTTTTGTGTTAATAAATTTATCTATTCGTTTAATTTTCTTGACTGTTCGGCCTTCTACCCCTTTCTTATTTAGGTCACTGACAGGTGCTACCCGTCACGTGTGAGCTCCAAGGTTTGGCGTGCACACACACACACACACACACACTTGATCCCACTAGAATTTGGTCAATATAATCAGGTAAATTAAGTAAACACGCGCACACACACACAAACACTGCGTCTCTCTCAGATCACAGATAAGGTATGTACAATTTTGAAAAATAATCTCTCAGATTTGAGGAAGTCTGGAGGGGGAACTAGAAATAAAAATAAAGACGGGGAAACCTCTAGAAGCCAGTTATGAAAAAACGTACAAAAATTCTGATAAAGGGGGAGAGAGAGAGAGAGAGAGAGAGAGAGAGAGAGAGAGAGAGAGAGAGAGAGAGAGAGAGAGAGAGAGAGAGAGAGATACTGCTAGAGTCGATGTTCCTTGGAGAAATTTGTGACAGAACAATAAAATGTTATGCAAATGAGCAACAAACGAACACGTACAAATTCGAAGTGAAAGAGAGGAAGTTTGAAACCGGCATTTCCGGTAAATTCGACAACCAAAGATGTTGCAAAAGTTTGTCAACAGTAAACTACACAGGAAGAAATTTAACGTCGTCGTGGATGGAGCAGTCTAAAAAGATGCACCCACTCAGACAACCTTTAACATGGAGTACACAGGTTGATAACCCTTTATCCGAAATACCTGAGACCGGAAATATTTCCGACTTCGGACCGAGTGTGTACAGTACTATGTTTGAGAATGGAACCGTTAACCAGTCTTCTTCGGCGCTGACAATTAAAAAACACGCATATACAATGTTTGCCTCATGGAAGTTTGAATGGTGCATCAATCAATATGTTGCCCAATATCTTTCTAAAAAAAAAATTAGGAGAACCAAAACTCCCAGATCACCAACTTGTAGCTATTTATGATGAAGAGAAACATTAACAATGTTTATTGTACGACGGGCACCACGACTGTGACGTCACACTCGGTCATCTCCCTTCTACCTGTATTAAAACCTCGTCCACTCTCGTGGATGCCTCTCTTTTTATAGTTTTCCAAATATGTGTGTGAAAAAAATTAACCCCCGCTATTAGAACATGTTACTACCGTTCCTGCGTGGACATAAAAAAAAATTGTGACGACTGCACACAACTAAACGAAACCAGACCGTTCACTTTATCTAAAATAGTTTTAATGTTACCACAACTTTACTTAATTCCGTTAAGAAAATTAAAACCCACAAAAATGTTTCAACAACATAAATATTCAAGTAAAAAAAAATACTAGTTATTTAACGGTAAGTTAGCAAATCATCGCTCTTTTTTATATTATTCCATTTCTTTCTCATATGAAGCAGCATTATTATAATTACTTATCTCAAAATTTACATCATTAGTTTTTGGACACAAGTTCCATGGACTAATCTTGTTTCGCACCCCACTTTCATTTCTCTCCCTCTAAGTCTTGAAGGTTTCTAGATTTCTTAATTTAGGATAAAGGATTCAACCTGTATTACAAGGTGCACTGTAGCTGATACATCTCTCAAAATATACAAGTTTTCATTCCCCATTTAAATATTTATAACGTGCCTTTTGCAAGGAACGATGTCCTGCATTGTGAAAGGTTAATGAATAAGAAAATTATTATTATTATTTTTATTTTGTTTGGTAAAATTCTGAAACATACATCCGAGAATAAATATTAAAAACTGAAATACAGGTACACAATAGAACATCCAGTGTACCATCTTTTCAGTGCATTAACATCTATGAAATCTTAAAAAAAAAAAGTGCACCCATACTTTTCAAGGTCATTCTTAAGAAAAAATAATTTCAATATTTGTATTCAATAATTACAATAAAAATAGCACCACTAATAATAATACTAATAATAATAATACTACTACTAATAATAATAATAATGCTAATAGCAATAATAATAATAATAGCAATAATAATAATAATAACAACAATAATAAAAACTACAATAAGAATAATGATAATATTCATGATAATAATAATAATTGCAATGATACAAAAATACTTTTCCCACTAATATGTGCATATATCTTATTTGCACCCATCCTACATGCTTCTAAAGACCTATTTGTAGAGAGAGAGAGAGAGAGAGAGAGAGAGAGAGAGAGAGAGAGAGAGAGAGAGAGAGAGAGAGAGAGAGAGAGAGAGAGAGAGAGAGAGAGAGAGAGAGAGAGAGAGAGAGAGAGAGAGAGAGAGAGAGAGAGAGAGAGAGAGAGATAGAGAGAGAGAGAGAGAGAGAGAGATTCCTTTGGGCCACATCATTTCCTCCTCCATTTACAACTACTCTCCATTCACTCGTATCTTTTGCAATGTCTCTTCCTTGCTCATCAGATAATCCTCTTACATCCAATCCATTTTCCCTACATCCATCCACCTAATTCTTGGGTTTCCTCTCAAGCTCCCTACATCCATTTCGGTTTCCCATTCTTTCTGCTGGTCTTCATTCATTTTCCAAATGCCCAAAACCATCTCAACAGTCTTTGATCAATCCTAACTAATGCACAAACACTTTCCACCCCCAAGCATTGTCTCACTTCCACTAACCCCCACCATACTTTTTAAACATTATCTCAAAACCTTAAAAACACATTTAGGCTCTTCCTTTCAGCCCACTTCAAATTCCAAATCTGCTCCAAACACTGTGATTTTCCCTTCGTATTCACCCCAAGATATATATTTCTTACGAAATTTTTCATTCATAACTTCCTTTAACTATAATGTATTTCCATACCCCCTCCATTCCCTATTTCATGTGATCCCAAATACTTAATGTTCATCACTTTATATTCAACTCCAACCCATCACCACCTGCACTTCTTGTACATCTCATCACCTTACTTTTGCCAACATTTACTTCAGCTTTCTCAAATCACACTCTTCCAAATTCTGTCACTAACTGCATCAGTTTATCCTGGGACTCTAATACAATAATGTCATCTGCAAACAACAACTGGCTCACCTCCCACTAACTCCAAACCCCTGCCTAAGATTCTCCCTTACCACCCCCATACAGACACACTGCACAACCAGTAATATTGACTCTAGCACAGCCCTCACCCTTCACCATTCCCTACCCTCACACAATCTAGTACTAACATTAACACACTTCCCCCATCCTATATATCCACAATAATAATAATAATAATAATAATAATAATAATAAAAATAATAATAACTATAATGATAAAGACTACAACTGCTAACAAATTTTTTGTGCACTGGAATTCTCTTTCATTCAGGAGGACCCCACCTCCAATTTCCATAACTGAGGCCAGCAGGCAACAGCCCCACAGATAATGAACGTCAAAACAGTTTTCGTCCCTGGTGTCTACAGAGAATGACTGCCTAATCCACATCAGATCCTCACTACAAATTACTTCCCATTCATTCTTACAAAATCAGTAAAACGTCACCACTAAGTGCTTATAATGCAGTGATATATGATTTTTTGGTGTAACACATGAAATCATCATTAATAATTCTGGAAATACAAGGTATTATGCAACAAATAAACACTATACTAACATATAAAACTCAAAATAAATCACTTATAATGTTTGGCCTCAATGCAATAAATACAACTAATAATGGCAATAATTTACTGGCCAATCTGTTACCATTTTCACAGGTAATTGAGCTCTATTCTTCAGTTATTTTAGTTTCACATGCTCCACATTGACTGCCTTCTTCCTGCACATCGCAAGAATTAAAACATATCCTTTCTGCATCACAAAGTAATGTTTGACAGTTGAGAACAGGAGAATACGGCAGTGCATATTTTTTTTTTACATGTTGGTACTTTGTCAAATTGTAGACTATAAAGATGGCATTTTCCATGAGCAAATCAGCTCTCCTTTCATTCAGGATTGAAGTCTGAGATATCAATTCTGCAACTACTTCTTTTGCAATTCCACAGTTGTCTATTTTGTGTGATGATAATACTCCAAATCTCATTAGCTCTTCCATACTAACATTTATTATACTTCTTGAATTCTGTAACATTATATTCTGCATTACATCCACTGTCTACATCCATTCTGCATACTGAAATAAAGTTATCTAATGGCAGAATTTTGTTTAATAACACTGCTAATTATACCTGTAGATAATTTTCTTGAAGACAGTGGGTAAAAATCCAGATGCAACAAAAATTTTCAAACAGGATATTTAGCCAATATTCTTGCAGCTATATATTCACTCTTCACTTCGAATCAATGATTATTTTTCCATTACCTTTATTCATGATGAAAAATATCAAAACATTAAACACTGATTGGTCTGCCACTTTCATGTGACCCCAACAGTTCTCTTGCCATCTTGAGGGAAATTGTAATTGTGTACAATTTCACTTTCCGATTTCTAAAGTTACCCATTTTTAAATGGCATAATTACAACACTATGGTCAGCAACATAGAAATAAAATATACTGAATAATAAAAGTAAACTACAGATGGTCAGTCACCTGAGACAGTTTATATTTTCCATATTGTGTAGCACCTTTCTTTTTATAATGATTAATGCCAGTCCTAAAACTATGCAAATAGGGTCCAAATAGTCCATCCATTGCTGCCACACGATTTTGTCCATCTACATTACACCTCTTTGATAGTTTACTTGTCACCACATGATCACCAGAAGAACCCTGCACAATTAAAAATGCTAGCAACTGTCAATAAACCCATAAATATCTTAGTCAAGTCTAAGGAGAGTATCATTCTACTGGAGATATCCCTACGAATTGGGTTGAGGAATTGGGAAGACTCAGATGGAGAAAGGTGGTCAAAGAGGGCGGGGGGGGGGGGGTAGAGGAAACTGGGTACACTGGCAAGTTGAAGAAGGTAAAAGGGACAATATGGAAAAATGAGGAAAGAGAGGTGGGCAAAGGGAAGGGAGAGAAAAAAAATCAAGGGGTGGGGTACAAAGGAGGAAGAGAGGAAGAAGGTGAGGAGGGAGAGGGGAAAAAGGAGGAGGGAGAAAGAGAAAGGGGAGGAAGGAGAGGACTGACGGGTAAGGGGAGAAGTGACAGGGGGAAGGTGAGGAGAGAGAGTGGGGGAAGGGGAGGAGTGAGAGAGAAGGGAGGGGAGGAGTGAGAGAGAGGGGAGGGGAGGAGTGAGAGAGAGGGGAGGGGAGGGGAGTAAGGAGAGAGGGGGAAGGGGAGGAAGGAGCGAGGGGGAAGGGGAGGAAGGAGCGAGGGGGAAGGGGAGGAAGGAGCGAGGGGGAAGGGGAGGAAGGAGCGAGGGGGAAGGGGAGGAAGGTGAGAAGGGGAAGGGGAAGAGTGACAGATGGGAAGGGAGAATGTGGGTGGGAGAAGGGGGAGGGACTGTGGGAGAAGAAAGAGGGGGAGAAGGAAAGAGTGGGGAGAAAGAAAGGGAGGAAAAGAGGGGGAGGGCGGAAGAGGGAGGATGGGGAAAGAGGGAGGAAAGGGAAAGAGTGGGAGAGGGAATGAGGGGGAGAGGGAATGAGGGGGAGAGGGAATGAGGGGGAGAGGGAATGAGGGGGAGTGGGAATGAGGGGAGTGGGAATGAGGGAGAGTGGGAATGAGGGGGAGAGGGAAAGAGGAGGGAGAAGGGAGAGAAGAGAGAGGAAAAATGTGAGTGGAGGAGGAAATAAGGGGAAGAGGGAGAGAGTAATAGGGGGAAGGAGGAGAAGGCAAGATGGGGAAGGGGAGAGGAATAGGGGGAGAGGAAAAGGGGAGAGGGAGGGGAAACGAAGAGGGAAGGAAAGAGGAAAAGAGGGAAAAAGGGATAGGGAGGGGGATAGGGAGAACGAAAGGGGGAAAGGGGAGAAAGAGGGCAAAAGGGATGAGTAGGGGGAGAGGGAGAAGGAACGGGGGAAGGGAAAGGGGCGGAGAGGAAAAGAGGAGGGAGAGGGGAAGAGGGGGAGAAGAAAAGGGTGAGAAAGTAAGAGGGGGAATGGGAGGGGAGGGGAAAAGAGGAGGAAGGGTGTCTTTTTCTCTGACAAGGAGAGAGGAAGGAGAGGAAAAAAGGGTTAAGGGGAAAGGGAAAGAGGAGTAACGGGGGGATGTGGGATGGGAAGGGGGAAGGGGGAAGGGGAAGGGGAAGGAAAAGTGGGGACGAGGGGAAGGGGGGAAGGGGAAGAGGGGAAGGAAAAGTGAGGACGAGGGGAAGAGACAGGGAAGGGAAAGAGGGGAAAAGGAGGAAGAGGTGAATGAGGGGAAGAGGGGAAGAGGGGAATGAGGGGAAGAGGGGAATGAGAGCGGAGAGAAGGGAAGGGAACTAGGAGAAAATGAAATAGGGGAAGAGGGAGATAAAATAGGAAGAGAAGGAAAGACTGGCCTATAATGTGGAAAGCTTACAACTTTGTAAGGAGCAGTTGGTTACCGTCTACCATGATGAATTTATCACCTACCGTTCATACAAGTAGTTTTCCATCAGCAAAAAGCACATACCTGAAACGAGAAAGCTGGTTGAGTGTCAAGGAAATGTTTATTTCTTACAACTATACAATAAGAAGAGTAATACAAGGTTCAGCTAAATTTGGCCAAGTTTGGCTATTACGGTGTGAACTTCAAGAACTAAACTGGTTCTCCCATCTCCCAAATGAATAAATTAAATATAACCATATGACTAAGCACAACCGAAAGGACAAGAAAAAGGCCCTTCGATTTAACCTTTATATTTATCAACCCGAATGAACGCCTACCCCTACGAGATAAGCGCTGGACAATCCCAACCCCCAACCCCCCACCCCGGCTTCCTGTTCACTCACCATTATCTCGCTAAGGAAATCAAACTCACAAACTCATCTCTATGTTTTCCCCTCCCAATATTTGTCATCCTGAATTACTATCACGGTTGCTACAAGGAAGCACGGTGCCCTTGACATATATACCAGCCTCATCCAGCAACAAAGTACATCATACACGTGCCAAATGCACTACTCTCCAGCCTTCAAAACCCCTAAACAATGTACGCAACCAGCCTCCCATTACGTCACAATGACATACTCTTACTACGTGTCCGGTTCCCCTACACGGCAACAGTTGTATTCACAAATTACTTCTGTTCTGTGTCCCAAAACACGACGAGATAGGCGTTCCGTTTACAATTCTCTGCATGGGAGGTCTCGTTGTTCCAACAAAACAATGAGTTCCGTTACGAAATATGTAAAACGTATTTAGCAGATGCTACTACATCAAACCCGTGGTCCTTCGGACACAACTTAATTTAATTCAAAAATTCATCATTCATGCTGTCTATCATTATTCAAAACTTACTTTAAAAATATGTAACAACGGTACACGCTTACGGTACCTCCACCCGACTAAGAGCTACAATCACACTTGCTATTGCTAACGATAGACTGGCTTCAGTTTTTCCTGGCTTCACAGCTCTACGTCCGGCTAGCGGAATCAGTTGATCATGACTACAAAAGCCTTATCTCCTTATCTAGTAGTAGGTATCTTCGATGTTCCAAAGGAATTTATACTCACGAACTTTTTCTATGAATCTTATAATAGCTTCATGGGAACAATGAAGTCGACGTGACGTGAGGCCCTTGTTTTGCTTGCATGCCACATCATAAAATTTAAATATGTATTAAGGAGTTTTCTTGTATTGTCGTCTATTTTTTCAAGTCCTTAAAAAAAGAAGTTGAATATTTCTTTAGTTGCATGTACGCTGAATAAACGATAGTTTCTTAATACCTCACACTCGTCTACTGCTATCGCTAGCACTAGACGCCAGGGAAGTGTACGTACACAGCTCAAAGCAGCATGTATCAGTAGCTGGATCCAACGATTGCAAAAGCTAGTGACCGAGGCTTAATGTGTACAGCGGTGATTCTAACATATATTTCATATTTTACACGGCGTATATACAATACCAATCGTCACATCGGTGACTTAATAATTCTTAACTTCATTCTAACAAACACAGTATGGGTAACCACATCGTGTGTGACATTGGCGGGGTGGGGGGGTTAAATGCATAATTCTACACGTTCCCCGTCTGGCGTTAAAATCAAACAAAATATGCCACCTACATATCACTGTAGCAAGAGGTGAGGAAAGAGGGGGGTTAAATCGAAGTAGACGTAACCTCATTCGCTTAGCTCAATAGCGTTAGGAGCTACAATAAAACTCGTAAAGTAGGTCGCCGTGCCAAAAGGAGTTAAAATATTATGCCCGCTGCGAGTGCATTTTCTGTTGGTGGCCAAAGTCAGATGTGGGTACATTTGAATGGGGTCGGTTATACGTGCAACAATATTTCAATTTATCCCTACGATAGCATAGAGGACACCTTCAACGCTGCATGCTTACTATGCTGTAAATATGCATGATTATTAGAACAAAAATTAATTGTTGCAAAACTAAAATAACCTCTCGTTACACCATACATTATTTGATAAGGAGACAAAGTAGAAAATAAAAAAATATCCGTTCGAATCACCCCCCAACCCTGACAGAAATAGATTGAAGAAAATCTTAAAGACCGCTACTAAGTAAACTATTAAATCACGTCAACTGAATGGTCGTATCTCGAAAACCTGACAGTTCGGTAGAGATTTATTGGAGAATAAAAATCTTACTAGTAGCCGAAGTAACAATAATCATGGGAACAGCACACTGAGGAAAATTGGGTAATAACGGCAAATTCATTTAACGAAATTAAATTGTAATAAACCAATTGTTCAGCGACATCAGTATGGGAAATTCCAACAGTTCAAACTAAACCGATGAAGATAATGTTGGATCATAACATTTGGACGATTTCCAGTCAACATCCGTTACAAATGACAGTTAGCCTTGAAATGTGTTTAAATGTAAATACCATCACCATAAGCGTGTTGCAACATTCGAATTACATCCGTAAGACGGTGACCATGCAGAAACTAGATTAAAATCTAAATTCACTGGAATAACGAATCAATGCGTCCATAATAACAGCGACAATTGAAACTTGTGGCAAAACCATTACAATACCACCCGCAACAATATAAACAAGGCTATCAAAACTTGTTGGCCGGGCTGACAACAGTAGGTTGCCACTACTGCCTACGTCAGTGATAATTTTGCTTCCGGCTTTCTTGCTGTGCTTGTGTCGGCGGCGGGCGACGGCGCCAGGCACCGACCATGGGGGTACCATTGAGCTCTTGCCGAAAGTTCTCGAAAGACATATGCTCCCTTTCTCTAAACAAGGTGAAGGTTACCTTCACCAATATGCAATTTATCTTATAAATATCAGATCATATTGGATTACTGTACTGTTAAAAATGGAAATTACGAAAAACTTGTGATTCACTTCAATTTCAGGTGTGCAAAATAACTATTAGCTTATAATCTTCGCCTAGCATGCTTTACGAGAACAGATTACAGATTTTAAAAAAAATCGCAGAAAGCACAAATACTAAGAATATTGAATGATAAAAAATGTAATTCAACAAGATTGGAGATCTACAGTCTGTTCGACATTAGTAGAAACTGACAGTTCAAAGGAAGCGACTACAGTGGGGTCTTAGCCTGTTTCAGATATATCTGTATCAATTGCTAAATGTAGCTTTGACCAAAATATCTGCCATGTTTAAAAATTACCATTTACCATATACCATAACCACATGCTCCGTGCAAATTCAATTCACGTCAAAATAATCAAAACATTCCTCTAGGGATGCTAGCACTTCAGAGCAACACTGCCATAGACACAGTGAAATTTTCCATCAGCCATTCTACACAAACAATTCCACAATTTGTCAGTTGACATCATAAAGAAGGAAATTTTAATTATATTCCACTCATACATGTGCCTGACCATTACTCGTAATCTTTAAGCTGAACAACTTACATATATAGACTCTCTTTTATATGAGGATATGGGGGGTGGTTAATGATGCAAGGAACTATGGTGATTCCATTATGAATTTTTTTAACCTGTTCAGGAATCACAGCCAAAAACTCATAACCTACTCAGCAGTCAAAGAGCATTAACGAATTTAGCAAAATATAACTACATACAGTCCACATTTACTAAAACGGTCCTCAAGTCGACATGACGTCACTCCAAAATCCCGCCAAGACCTTGCACGTAGACGACTATACCTACAAAATTTTTACGAATAGAAGATAAAGTTCGCACACTTAATACGATTTCGGAAATGAAGTGCAGACTTTAAACACTTACTATTTCGCAAATTGAGGACCTACATACAACCACAGCGAGATTCTCAGGTGCAGCCGGCGAAGCTCCACACGAAAACCTGGCACGCGCCCGATACTACGCCTACACGCTCGCCACCATGCAGGCACCAGTAGGTCGCGGCATCCAATCACTTCCTAACACGTTCCCCACAGTTTGCTCGAGGTCCCCACCCCATTGCTTAAGCCATGTATACTACCCATAGGCTCAATACACATCTGTCTGTATCAGTCAATTTCATCAGGGAAGACTTGCCGGTGTAAGGGTAAGAAGCATGCGTTCCTTCTCACACATACAAATTAAAAAACGAGGAAAAACACCACCAGTCCTTATGATTACAGGTACTCAGAATTTGGGGGGTGACTGGCTTCCCAACAATAAATGAAAATATATAAATACATAAAAACCTGGCTCTGCGGCACCAATGAAGGACATTGTTGTAGTCCAGCTGGGCCAATTCGCGTTATACTTAGCCGTCTGGTAACCGAATACTCCCGAGGACGGAAGCCGCGTACCACCTAAGTGGCGCTACATTATGGTACCACAGTGCCATGGCGGTGAAAACAGTGCCTTGCACCAACATTTTTTAGTTTTTTATACCATCCTTACCCGGTTTGATTTTAGGCGTTACCTACACGACTATAGCATGTACCTTTCTCATTCCCTAACGAAAACATTCTCACCTCCACCTTTCCGTTGTGTTATCGAATAATTTTGTTTAATATTTAAGGAAGTCTAGTGACATCCCTATCGCCCAGTCACACAGCCTTAGATTATGCTAATCCACACTCGACAAAAAATATTGATCACTATTTTTTCTATACCTTCATTCCGTTACCCTCCTTAAATATCTTTCCTTCAGGAAAGAAACTCTGGTTATCGACGACGATATACAATTACTCACCAGTGCAGCCCCAAGGGGCTGGCACTCGGTCTCCGAACAGGTACTATGACCTCTATCAACAGACTTTATTTCCTCCTCTTCACTTTAAATCTGACAACTGGCGATTGCCCCCTTCCTCTATTTCTACTCTTGGCAGACGATATAGAAAGTTTCCCACATCAATATCAATAGAGACAACAGTACAACGTTTCTTCCTTGAGAGATCTACAAGTGGAGCTGAGGACCAGTGATAGTTGTTGTGGGGTTGCGGATGATGATTCATTATTACCATTATCACTAACATTATTATAGTCATTATTATTGCTATCATGTATACTAAACGACAGTAATAATGCATTTCACTTATTCCATACCGTAAAGAACTAATTAACATTAGCTATCATTGCAAGCGACCCGTCCTTTGAAGACCCTTGCCACGGCCGCGACCCTCTACTTTGAAGGATCCCGCCACAAATCACGGGTGCCCAAGAAGCACCCTGCCTGCTGTATATAATACCTCGCCTTGGGATTCAGCACGACGAAGACGGTGCTAGGGTGTCGTGGCTGGGTGTGGCGCTCTGGCAGGCACTGGCATTGGATCTGATATTTTGGGAACACGAAACCCAACTTTCTTTAAACCCCTTCCGTATCGGGTGGCACTTTTAGCCAAGCTGCCGCCAAAGCACTCCATTCAGTTCCGTGGCCACCACCGCTCGGTGCCCCCGAATGTTACAGCCTTAACCCCTTTAGTACCAGGTAGCGCTTGTCCTCTCCACGGGGCTATAACTAAGCCCTACTTTTCTCACTTCCGTGGCACCCCCACCTCCCTCAAAGAAATAATGTTAACCTACTTGATAAGGAGACCCCATGGTGCCCCTATCCCACCACACGCTCAATAACGGAATAAAATCGCTTGGTATTTGTTCAAAATTAAAAATAGATCGACACTGTCGCGCCGTACAAGTCCGGCACTCCGAGTGAGTCATAATGGCAAGGAGCTCACGCCAGGAGGCACCGAGTAGCTGCGACCGGAGATGCCACCTTTGCCCTATGTGCTGAGAATGCCAGGAAGGCCGCTGTAAATACTTGTGGATCCATGTTCGTAGGATCCACAACCAATACATACACAAACTGGAGCTAGGTATGATGAAACGGGACCCCATGAGCGTTGCTCCTTTCCTGGATAGAATTAGGTAAAACACACACACACACACTCAAACACTGCGGGTCGTTACTCCAACTCTCGTGGGCGGGGAGTTGGGTGTGTGTGTTTGCGTGTAAGGTCACAGCATTACCCATAGATCGGTCATATTGAGATCTGAGCACTCTTCCGGGAGGGAAATGGATGCCGATCACGAGTTCAACACGTGATCCAAGACCACGGTGAATCTCTCTCTCTCTCTCTCTCTCACACACACACACAAACAAAAACCCTCTTCTTAACCCTATGTGTTTTGTGTGCCAAACCAAACACCAGACATCGGTATCTGTTGGACTCCATCCGCGGCGTGCCAAGCAAGCAGAAACAGTCAGCGCGATCACGAGGAACTCCGAAAACAGTTCTTAACTTCTTACAACGTTTGTCAAAGAGAGTTTGGGCACTAAACGACGCCAAACCCACATCTGACTTTGGCAAAGTCGTAAAAACTACCTCCCAGGACGTCTCGATAACATTATTATCTCCGATATCGTATCTTCGTTTCACAATGTATTTAGCGAGATGTGCGTTCAGTCAGGAAGGGGGGGGGGGTGCAAAGGGTTGAACAAGTTAGCCCGACGGCTACTAGGGCATATAGATAGAGGTAAAGGGGGAGAGGAGAAGAGAGAGGGAAAGAAGAGGGCGGGGAGAGGGAGGTAAGAGGGCGGAGAGATAATCAGTCAGTCAATCGTTGTTTCGCGTTTACTTGACCACAAAACCGGACAACGACGACAATGCAGCAGCAGTCAGCAGATTTCCTCGGTCTCTCTTTCTCTCTCTTTTCCCCAAAGATTTCTGAGGGGTGGGGGGTGGGGGGGGGGGTACCTGGACTGTTTGTGTTGTGCAAAAATGGGAGAATTTGCACGTCATCGGTTAGCTGTACTATCAGAAGTAGTAGTAGTAGTAGTAGTAGTAGTAGCAGCAGCAGGACGAAGAGGGCAAATGAGGAAGGGGGAGGAGGAGGGCGAAGGAGGAGGAGTAGGAGTACGAGTAGGAAAACGAGGAAGGAGGACGAGGAGGAGGGAGGAGGAAGTGGAGGTAAGAGGAAGTGGAGGTAAGAGGAGGGGGAAGGAAGAGGAGGAGGAGGAGGGGGAAGGAAGAAGAGGAGGAGGAGGAGGAGGAGGAGGAAGAGGAGGAGGAAGAGGAGGAGGAAGGAGAGAAGGAAAAATAAGAAGAGGAGGATGAAGCGGGGGGAGTAGCCGTCTGTCAGCTCCCCATATGTGAATGGTGGTGGAAAGACGTGTTACCCCGGGCGGGCCCAGCCACGAGACCAAACGCCAGTCCCTCGGGACTGCACCTTTGGGTGGGCGTTGATGGACTTTGGAAACGAGCGCAGTGAGGGAGTGGGAGTAGGAGTGGGGAAGGGAGGGAGGGAGAGGGGGAAGAAGAGAGAGAGAGAGAGAGAGAGAGAGAGAGAGAGAGAGAGAGAGAGAGAGAGAGAGAGAGAGAGAGAGAGAGAGAGAGAGAGAGAGAGAGAGAGAGAGAAAGAGAGAGACACAACCATATATAGGAAATCCCAACAATATTTGGCTGACAGAAAAGTGGCTATACACAATGAGTCATTTCGGTATTTTCTCGCCGATAACCAGCGCTTCTATCCAAAGAGGTAATAACAGATTGATGGCAAGCAGCAATAATTAAAAGTGATCAACTTTCTTTTTCGAGTTTTCAATCAAAATGTTGATCAACTAATCCATAGAGATAGTCCCTACAATACTGATGTATAAAACTTTAGTAATACCTCATGTGGCATAGCAATGAAATGCTCATAATAACCAACTACTGTAGAGAGAGAGAGAGAGAGAGAGAGAGAGAGAGAGAGAGAGAGAGAGAGAATAATTACCAAGAAACTGAATCTTGGAATGAAAACTATCCCTTGTACTCTTCACATAGCAGCACAAGAAACAAGACCATAAGCCAAAGATAAACAAATATCTATAATTGTAATGAAAAAGGTGGGCAATACAAAGCAAGGTCATGTAGTGTAGTGGTGTAGAATGAGAAAGAACGCTGTTTAAGAAACAAAATTTTCAACATGGCCGCAAACTACCAACTCTGCGAATTTCTTCCACACTGGGTGGCGTTTCAACTTTGCCTTCTATCACATCATCTTTTTCATCTCGGGAGCATTAGCTTTGTAGCAAAGAGATCATAACCCATCTCTTATTTTGGCTACCAACATGCAGAAACAACACAAAAAAAAATAAAAAGCCACAAGATATCCGATAAAAGATCCTGGGTTTTCCCTGAGGTCTCTTGGAAGATATATTGAATTGTCGTCAGTGTTGTGAGAACGTGGAGCTGAGGAGGATATGCTCCGTGCCTTCAGTGTAGTGAGAGCATCTGAGGCATGTGCCTTCTGGAGCCAGGCCAATTTCATGTTAAGTACTGGTTTAGTGCTGCTATGACCTTCAAGAAAATATCTTCATCCCAGAGACCAAAATGAAAAAAATAAATAAATAAATAAAATAAATAAAATAAACTGATAATATATGTGAATGGTGAGCTATCATCTGATGTACTTAAAGATTTTGGATAAATATATGTGAAAAAGTAATAATCTAGCATATTGCATCCACTATAAAAAACCTATAGTATATAACTTGAGAGAGAGAGAGAGAGAGAGAGAGAGAGAGAGAGAGAGAGAGAGAGAGGGTAGAGAGAGTAGAGAGAGTAGAGAGGGAGAGGGAGAGTGAGAGTGAGGGGGTAGAGAGGGAGGGGGTAGAGAGGGAGGGAGGGAGGAGGAGGAGGAGGAGGAGGAGGAGGAGGAGGGCAGAAGGAAGGTAAGAAGGATACAAGGGAGGAGGGAATCATCTGAGCATCTGAGGAAGGGGGGAGTGACGGATGGGAGAGAGAGGGGAAGGAGAAAGGATGGAGGGGGGATAGAAGAGGGGAGGCAGACGAGTAGGAAGGCTGGATACAGAAGGATAGGAGGGAGAGGAAGAAGAGCAAGATGGAGAGGAGCAAGATGGAGAGGAAAAAGAGGGAGAGGGAGAAGGATTGGAGAAAGAGGGAGAGGGAGAAGGATTGGAGAAAGAGGGAGAGCAGGAGGAAGGGGGAGGGGAGAGGAGGAGGAGCAAGGGGAAGAGGGAGAGGGAGAGGAGGAGGAAGGGGAAGAGGGAGAGGAGGAGGAAGGGGAAGAGGGAGAGGAGGAAGGGGAAGAGGGAGAGGAGGAGGAAGGGGAAGAGGGAGAGGAGGAGGAAGGGGAAGAGGGAGAGGAGGAGGAAGGGGAAGAGGGAGAGGAGGAGGAAGGGGAAGAGGGAGAGGAGGAGGAAGAGGAAGAGGGAGAGGAGGAGGAAGAGGAAGAGGGAGAGGAGGAGGAGGAAGAGGGAGAGGGAGAGGAGGAGGAAGAGGAAGAGGGAGAGGAGGAGGAAGAGGAAGAGGGAGAGGAGGAGGAAGAGGAAGAGGGAGAGGAGGAGGAGGAGGAAGAGGAGGAGGGAGAGGAGGAGGAAGGGGAAGAGGGAGGAGGAGGAAGGGGAAGAGGGAGAGGAGGAGGAAGGGGAAGAGGGAGAGGAGGAGGAAGGGGAAGAGGGAGAGGAGGAGGAAGGGGAAGAGGGAGAGGAGGAGGAAGGGGAAGAGGGAGAGGAGGAAGGGGAAGATGAAGAGGAGGAGGAAGGTGAAGATGGAGAGGAGGAAGGGGAAGAGGGAGAGGAGGAAGGGGAAGAGGGAGAGGAGTAGGAAGGAGAAGATGGTGAGGAGGAGGAAGGGGAAGAGGGAGGGGAGGAGAAAGAGGAAGCAGAGAGGAGGAAGAGGGAGGGGAGGAGAAAGAGGGAGGGGAGGAGAAAGAGGGAGGGGAGGAGAAAGAGGAAGAGAGGAGGAAGAGGAGAGGAGGAAGAGGGAGACGAGGAGGAAAGAGGAGGAAAAAGAGTGAGAGGAGGAAGAAGAGGAAGAGTGAGTAGAGGAGGAGGTGGAAGAGGAAGATGAGGAGGAAGAGGAAGTGGAGGAGGAAGAGGGAGTGGAAGAGGAAGAGGGAGAGGAGGAGGGAGAAGAGGAGGGAGAAGAGGAGGAAGAGGGAGAAGAGGAGGAAGAGGGAGAAGAGGAGGAAGAGGGTTAGTAGGAGGAAGAAGAGGAAGACGAGGAAGGAGAGGAGGAGGGAGAGGGAGAAGAGGCGGAAGAGGGAGAAGAGAAGGAAGAGGGATAGTAGGAGGAAGAGGGATAGTAGGAGGAAGAGGGATAGTAGGAGGAAGAGGAGGAAGTGGGATAGTAGGAGGAAAGGGGATAGGAGGAAGGAGAGAAGGAAGTGGGAGAGTAGGGGAAAGAGGAGGGGGAAGATGAGGAGGAGGAGGAGAAAGAGGGACGGGATGAGGAAGAGGAAATAGGTAGGATAAGGAAGAGCGGATAGGATAAGCAAGAAGAGGGAGGGAGGGAGAAGGTAAAGGGAGATAGGATGAGGAAGACGGAGGGAGGAGTAGGAAGAGGAAGGGAGAAGGAGGAAGTGGGAGGGATGAGAAGGAAGTGGGAGAGAGAGAGGGAGGAGGGGGAGGAAGTGAGAGGGAGGAAGAGGAAGTGGAATAAGGAGGAAATGGAATAAGGAGGAAGAGGAAGGTAAGGAGGGAGGAGGAAGAGGAAGGTAAGGAGGGAGGAGGAAGAGGAAGGTTGGGTAGGAGGAGGAAGAGGAAGGTAGGGAGGGAGGAGGAAGAGGAAGGTTGGGAGGGAGGAGGAAAAAGGAGGAACAAATATGGGAGAGGAGGGAGGGAGAGGAACATAGGGGAAAGTGGGAGGACGGAGAGAAGAAAGGAAAAGATGAGGACATAGAAGTGGGGTGAGAGTGAGGGGGGAAAAAGGAGATTGAGGATGTAAGGGACAAGAGGGAGGAGGAGGAGGAGAAAGAGGAGTGGAAAGGAGAGGAAGAAGGTAAGGGAGGGGGCAAAGGAAGAGGAAAGGGGAAACGGTAAGTGAGGGTGGCATACTTACAAGGATTAAATATTGAAGGACCTAAGACACTGGGTTTTAAATTACTGCAGAAAAGCGGGGAGACATAACAAGAATCCAGATTAAGAACATCCATGGTAAAGAAACCTCAAAGCTGACTAAACACTATGCCATATCAAAGTAAACACAAGTTTAGATTTGAATGTTCTCTGGTGAATCTAACAAAAGTGTCAAGGTCTGAAAAATGCCGAGCCTCAAGTTCAATAAATTCATGCATTAGACACCTGTCTATCTTTAGCCCCCTTCATACCAAGAATTTAATATTTAGTCTCGCACCAAACTGTTTTTTTCATCCTTGTGGTACTACTTTGATAGTAACAATGTTTATTCCCTCATATGCTGTGGAATAATAGCTGTCAAAATCTGGTTAATATCAGATGTATTCAGCACCACAGCACAAAATAACTGGTGTATACAGCTCCTTAAATACCCCTAGGTTTATTCTAACAAGCTAACATACCTATTGCTATAGACAATAGGGTAACAACAACTTTCTCCATGGAATACCTTGTTAATGTGAAAATTCAGAACTCAATGTTAAGAATTCATTGAATAAAAAAAATACTGCCACCTCTACTCCATGCATTAACCTACAAAGCATTATGAAACCCCTTTAACCAAAATGCTCACAGCAGTCTTTCCTTTCTAAAAATCCTCCAACATTATCAGTGATTTACATATATCTCGTACATCCCTTTATATCCATGGTTAGTATAGATAGAGCAATGTTCGCCCCCTTCCCCACCACCTCAAATAGGTCTAAATAAGAAGTGTGAGGGAATGGGGTATGCGGGAGGTCCACAAGAAGATCTGGCAGATGGCCAATATACTGTGCCCATGTTCTACTATGACTCACCATACTCAGAACCACCAAATTATCATTCACATGCTATGTAGCAAGTTCTGATGCTAGAGGTAGATAGGAGAGTGGTGGCACAGCATCTACCCAAAAGTTGGTCAAATTTACATGCAATTTAACATTGGGAATCTTTTGAAGTTATCACGGTACCACATTCCAAGCCAGTAAATTACACTCGAAAGTCTCACAAAAAACTAAAAAGCACAATTTATACTTAAATATCTTAGAATGACTACCTACTGTACAACTCAACTGTCACCTGTTTTGAAAATACTCTTCCATAAATTAACCTACTCAAGTTTTGTAAATTCTCACGTTACTTCTCAAGCCTTCAATCCAATGTAACTCTACAGATTTGAGTCTGGTTGATGTAATATTTCCTCTGCTCTTGTTCCAGATCAGTTTTCCAACTATTCTTCTTTTCTACTTTATCTAGACATTCAAGTGTTCCACATGTCCTGTTCTACTTCTTTCCTTCCTCCAGATTCACCGTACATCTAACCAAATATACTCTTATGTTCATGATGCCATTCTACATTTTTCAAAGTTGTCCTACAGACACCTTGCTACAGCAGAACTTTAAAGGGTGATATCCAGAACACTGAACTTTATACATTTAAATAAAATTTTCACTCAAAACAAAGCTGCAAAATTTTTATTAATTTCTCCCTTTTTAAGTAACTTTTTCATCTCAAGCCTATCAATTTCTGAAATGTGTACAGAAAACAAAGGCATCTTAAGTCCACACACATATTTCTTACCAATTACTTACGATATATATTGTATATATGTGTGTGTATATATATATATGTATACAGATTTCTTGAAAAGTTGTTCACATCTAACAAAAAGAGCCATTTTGATCAATTCCTTCTGTATCCTGGGATTATTTTCTATTATGGCTAATGCCTATTCTATTCTTCTATATAGTAACTTTTTAACAATGAAAGTGTCATCATCACTGATATTTTCCCAATCATCATGGCAGTGATGGATTCTGACATCAGTTACAGAGACAACAGCAATCCTCCACCCCAAGTATGCTGTGTTCATATCTATGTGCTGCCAGTAATTTCATCTGTGAAATATGTTTGTACATAAAGCAGCATGGTAGTAGACATGTCATTTGATGTACTGCTTCACTTTTGTTGACACGTCATGAAGGATGTTTGCATGTACTCCGTTTTGTTCAGTTGTTTCCAATACACGTGTTGATGGTGGGAATGGCCAAGGATCCTATCATGCTCCAGACTAGCTAGAGCTCTCTCTGCGAGTACTAAATTTAATTAACTGTAATGCATATAAAAGACTGTATACCTTCAGGTCTTATCTTTTTCACCACCTATCAAGCTTCGCATCAAAGGTCATTTATGGTTTTGGATTGGATAACATCTTCTTTGAGGCTATTCTATAATCTGACGTATTTACAGAAAACAATGTTTTTTTGATATGTAGCCCATGCCATCATCCTGTTCCAAACCAAGAGACCTGTCAGCTTTATCCATTCCAATGACTTGCACACACGAGTCCTGTAACAATTTTTTCTAATATTGGCAGGTCCCATACTGATCTCTCCTTGTATGGTTTATCTGCTAGGCTGGAGATCAACATAGTTGCTGTCCTTGCAATCTCTCGCTCTCGTTTAAATCTCTCATTTTAAGAGGAGACCACCCCACCAATACATATTCTAACCTCAAGTAGATTGGGCTCAGTTTTTTCACCATTTTTTTTTTATCCATGGGGTGAAAAGCAACATTTATAATCAGCTAGTCTGTATGCCTTATCCACAACTTATAATAAATAATCCCTAAACTTCTTATTTTATTTTCCTTTTGAAGCTGTCATTTTCCTGTGAATAAATTAATTTTGTCTATTTCCAATACTTGAATTTTTGTCACAATTTTACATAGCTGCCTAGATGGTTTGCAAAAATTTGCAGTCTTCATCTTTTATGATCTTTGCAACATCTGCAATAATGTTAAGAGTAGCATGTTGCTTCTTCCATCATGTCATTTACATAAAGCAAGAATATTACAGGTGCCAGTACTGATCCTTGCAGGACTCCAGTAGTCACTTTTCTCCACCCTGATGTCTCACCACACTGTCCACTTGTATTAGTCTATCAGGAAATACCTAATCTATTGACAGAAATTCCCCTTAAGTCCTTCAATTATATATTCAAATTCATGAGTCATTTATGAGGTATCTTATTACAGGCTTTCTCCAGATCCAAGAATAAACCTTCCAGCCCTCTTGTAGCATACCAATCACTCTTGAATGCTCAAAAAGTCTCAATATTAATGACACTCCAGTTGGCATGACTGGATGATAAAAGGATGGTGGTATAGTGTTGTTGTTTGATATGCCTGTATGTTGGTGGGTGTTCTTGTGTAGCATGTTATGTGCTGTGGGCCTTGTTTGGCACCTGTTTGTGTGCAACATATAAATATATGTAGCTTCTAT
The DNA here is from genome assembly GCF_046742065.1 of Oratosquilla oratoria. Taxonomy (NCBI): domain Eukaryota; kingdom Metazoa; phylum Arthropoda; class Malacostraca; order Stomatopoda; family Squillidae; genus Oratosquilla; species Oratosquilla oratoria. The sequence goes on along the minus strand of NC_134813.1, from coordinate 33,126,346 downwards.
TTATTCAAAGTGCCTTGTTTGCTGATTAACTGAAGTAGCCTTGCTGTGAATAAACTGTGCCTTGCTGCATTGCTTTAGACCCAGGGCAGTGGGCAGTAGACGGGAATTACCCTTCATCCATAAGACAAGAAGTGGTGGATGAGAGTGGGCGTGTGCATTATAGTGGGGAAAAAAGTCCTTGGTATATAGATAGTATTGTTCTGTGTCTCCAAGATTGATGCTACTTATGATGGGCCAGCATAATCCAGCAATCTTTAAGCCCACACTGGTGTCACTGTCATGTCCAATTTTCCCCCTTGTTAAGTTGGTGGACGAATTATGCTCAGATTCTGAAATCACAAGTTTGATTATTTCCCCCCCACCCATATTTCATAAGTTCTAAGCAACCTAATGAACAGACCTTGCATTATTGCATTGAGAGAAGCAAGTAAATGTCTTGGGAGGATTAAAAAGTATAAGGAGAAAAAGACATTTGGGAATGGATGCTAAGAGGAGATTATATGAAAGAGTGGCTGTGCTGACAGCAGTATATGGGTCTGAAACATGGAACATAGGAGAGGAAGAGAGGAGTTTGAATGTATTTGAGATGAGGTGCCTGAGATGTATGATAGGGGTTACTAGGCTGGATAAAGTGAGAAATGAGGTGAGGAGGAGAACTGGGGTGGAAAGGGAGTTGGGAGATGGGGATGATGAAAGAGTATTGGGATGGTTTGGACACATGGAAAGAATGAGTGAAGAAAGATTAGTAAAAGAGATGTGGAACGCAGAGGTGGAAGGTGTGAACATGAGGGGGTGACCTAGGATAAGATGGATGGATGAGTTAAAAGGGGCATTGGGAAAAAGGGGAATGTCTGTTGGGGAAGGACAGGAGAGAACAGAATATAGGGGTGAATGGAGAATGTGTATGGATGATGCTGTGATACATGACGGGGAGTGGGTGGGGAATGGGAAGTGAGGGAATATGTATGATAAATTGCCACAGCCCAAAGGGATTTCTCGCAGTCTTCTTCATTTCTGCATGAGGGGACAGAGAGGGGGTCACCGATTTAATGAAGCAGCCTTGCTGTAGATGTGCTATGTCTTGCAACACTGATTCTGACCCAGGGCAGTGGGCAAGATGCAAGGATGACCTGTCATATGGGAAGACCCAAGAAATGATGGAGGGAGGGGAGTGGATGGGGCTGGAGTTTGTGGGGCTGGAATGGGTGGGAGTGGTTTTTATGCCTTTGTCTTTTAGACACCTCCTTTGTAAGGGGGGGGAAAAACCTTTGGTATACGTATGTACTTGTATGTATGATTCTTAGGCATTTGGAGGGTATAGGAAGCCCTGCTGGGTATTTTCTACCTTGGATGGCACATGAATATCCATGAGGCACAAGGTTTAAGGTATGGTACGCAAGCTACATGGGATTAAATAACCATCTCCCAAATAAATCTGATACATATTGAGGATCCTTGTTATCATTCCATGAGAAAAAAGGAACAACTCAGGGCCTCTAAGCATGCCTAATTGTCCATTAAATAAAGCACAAGACTAACAAAGAAAGCCATTAAGTGTCCCTCTTGGAAATTCTAACATTTTGCCAGTCTCTTGAGCACTTCTTGCCACAGTTTCCAGTTTCATTATTTTCCACTGATCATTGTTGCAAAAATACAATGATAAATTTTCATTTCCAGCATGAACAGGGTACTTCTACTTACATTGCTATGCTTACTGTGTACCCTATCTACCCAGAGATACACAATTCAATTATTGCAAATTTTGTCAATATCCATCAATCACTCAATTAATTGTCCCTGGTGTCTCTTGCAAAAGACCTGTGGCTTTCAAAGGAACCAGTAACAGCCTCTAGGCAGGTTGATAAGTCACTCAGGGAAGATACAGTGTGTTGTTGTCAAAAGATTGTTAATGTGGAGCATTGTGGTATGAGCTGTTGTGTCCAAAGGAGCATTTTGAATCTATGACCAGGCCTATTCTGTGTTAGCAATGTTTCAAAAATGGAGTGCAATCCCCATATTCAACCTAAATACACGTCCTTTCCAATTTCAAAACCTCTACCTTTAATATATATAAAGGGGACTATGGGTTACCAATTCCTACTACCTCCCAAGTATAGGAAAAAAGTTGGCCTTCTGCTACAGATCCTCCACCCTGGATATGTTGTGGTTTTGTTTGTGTGCTGCCAGTACTGATATGGATGATATGGTTTAACGTCACAAACTCCTCCCATCAGAAGGCTTGGATGGTGCCCCTTACAGAGGACTTTGTAGCGTGGAATTTAATAAACCATGCCCTTGATTCAACTTTGCTGGTGGCCAGTACTGACCAGTTAATATGTATCTAACTGTAGTATACAGGAAAGAAGCTACAGTATATTTGTAGAGCCCTGCCTCTTCTATTACCATACTTCACTTCAATTTCAAAGACGGTTCAGCTTGACCAATCCCAGTATCATCTAGGCTATACTAAGAGTTTATCAAAAACCATCTTTTTCACATCACGTATGAGGCAGCTTGACAGTGGATGTTATAATTTATTGTTTAACTTAGCATGTGATCCAGGCAAGAGCAGATTTAATCTAATGGAAATTGATAGCACTTTTTTCCCCCTCACAGGATAACCGTGAGGAATGGAGTTGCCATATGAATGAAGCAACATGCCTTCTGGAGCATGCTCCTAATTGATTACACAAATGACTCCCTAGCCAATTAATCCTTATGTGAAAAAGCAGGAAAAGAGTAGTTGCAGTTGATACATTTTGGGCCCAATCTGAAGACCAAGAGCAAGTTCCACAAGGCCACATCTCTAAATGAAGGTGGGGTTGTTGATGGGTTTTGAAAATGAACATCACGGAGAGGATTTTCCAGTATTCACCTCACAAGGTACCATTAGCATGTAATCAGCAGTCTTTGTTCATATCCACATCATGTATAATGATACCTGTGGTCTTCGAGTTTTACTGATAGAAAACCCACAGCGCTAGTCTTCAAACTCTCTCATCAGTTTCTCTCTCTTGGAAGAAGAAGAAGAAGAAGAAGAAGAAGAAGAAGAAGAAGAAGAAGAAGAAGAAGAAGAAGAAGAAGAAGAAGAAGAAGAAGAGGAGGAGGAGGAGGAGGAGGAGGAGGAGGAGGAGGAGGAGGAGGAGGAGGAGAAGAAGAAGAAGAAGAAGAAGAAGAAGAAGAAGAAGAAGAAGAAGAAGAAGAAGAAGAAGAAGAAGAAGAAGAAGAAGAAGAAGAAGAAGAAGAAGAAGAAGAAGAAGAAGAAGAAGATGTGGGGATGGAAGGGGGAGTAATTGAGTACGTGGGAGGAGAGGAAATGAGGAGGGGCTACGGAAACGAGTGGGAGGAAGGGGGAAGGAAATAAGTGGGAGTACTGGGGGGGGTGAGGAAGAGAGCTACAGGAAGAAGAAGAAGAAGAAAAACAGGAATGACGCCTGCGCTGCACTGATGAAACCTGCTCACAAGTCATGTGCCACAGCAGAACAAGGAGAGTAATTGCTGACTGGCAGCTAATTAACTGGGGTGGGGGCTGACGAGTTGATATAGATACTGGGTTCATTCCAGAGAACATGTGCCATCCGCTTGAGACTGCATCTCCAGACAAAGGCAATTGTTGCCAAATTCTGAAGATGGACAACAGGGAAATGATCCTAACTGTACATCTATCTTGCAAGACAACTACTTGTAGATATCCATCTTTGGGTCAGCTATCTAAATATAGACAGTATAACTAATAACAAGTTTCTAAAGTTTCAATGAACGGAAACCTTTAGCCCTGCAGTAGCTAGCAACTCTTCAAGACCTCCATCTGTGAAGAAACACTTGATTTCTGTGTTTGTTATATTGAAGTTCAGTTTTGTATGTCACAAGATAATAGCAGAAGGAAAGCAGTCAGTGGTTGTAGGGTCTCATTGTGTGAAAAGGTTGAGGAAATACAGACAAACTTTATCAAAGATTCTCTCTACCATACATCTTGAAGGGCCACCACTTGAATATAATCATGGGTCCATATATATATATATATATATATATATACATATATATATATATATACATATATATACATATATATACATATATACATATATATGTATATATATGCACACAAACTTTGGAGCTGATACATGAGGATAGTAGTGAAAGATAAGATGTCAGGTTGGAAGGCAGTGACTAACAGTCCCACAAGGGTTAGTGATAGTTCCTGTAATATTTCTTGTCTACATAAACGTGATGGAAGGTATAATATACAACTCCAACACATTTCCAGATGATGTTGCAAGAATAATTCTCATACAATAATTGCCCGGAGCCAAGAATGGAAAATAAATCACAGTGCCAGCAAATACTAGGTACTGGAAATAGAAAATAGCTTAAAAAGACCAATGTTGAGCTATTTAATGGGAAGGGAATAAATTACAAAGACACAAAGATAGTGTTCCCATGGGGTCACCTGTCAAACACGAATAAGATTGTTGGGGGTGGGGGACACACTGCTGGAAAAATCCTCCCTAATTCATGTGAAATATAAGTTCCAGCAGTGCTATGGTCCTAATGTGAAAGTGCAAGCAAAACAGAGAATATAGAAAGCAACAACCAAAATGATTCCTAGTTTTACAGATAAACAACTCTCAAGAAATTTCGCGTACAAGGAGACTATGTATATACACACACATACACAGTCTACAAACTTTTAAAAGATTGAATAGAAAGAGGTGACATGATTAGCGTTCAGGTCACTAAGAGGGATAAATCGTTTTGATAGATCTGATTAAAGATGGGAGGGCTTTAAGAGGTCATGGAAATAAATTAAGAAAGGTCACATGTCAAAAGGAGGTGAAGAAATAAAGTTTTCCATTTAGAGGTATAATTATGTGGAATAGCTTAAAAGGTGAGATTGTCTAAGCTCAAACAAAACACGAGTTTGAATCTAATTATGACCATGGAAATCAAAAATATAGATAAAGTTGGAACCGTACATGAATTTGAGTCCAAGTGTGTCTGAAAATTAGATAATTGGAGATGGGACCCAAATGAGCAATGCTCCTTTCCTGTATACTACAATTAGGTAAATACACACAAAATCAATCCATTACTTCAGGCTTCTCTTACAGGATACATATAGTTCCCAGGTAACCAGAAAAAGCCATCTCATATAGCTTGGGTGGGGCAGTGTAGTACAAGTTGATCTGTGTCTTCTGTATAATAGTTAACATCTGGTGCAGTTCATTTCTGTGGCCAGGCCTCTTCTGTGTTGGTACTGTCTTAAGCATTGATATATACCTACATACATATATGTAGGTCCATTTTCAAAACCCATCTATCATCTCCCTCGCCCCTATCAGGAAGTGCAGTCCTGAGGGGTCAATACTCTTGTCTCTGGACTGGGCCCAAAAACTTCTATCAACTTCAACTGTATATCTTGCACCTTATCACATACTGAAAGTGGAACCAGTGAATGGTCCCCTCCTACTACTTACAGCTGGTGACATAGAAACCGCCTCATACCAATACAACACAGACAATTGACCAAAAGTTCTTTCTAGAAATCTGTAGGCAGGATCAAGGACTAAAACCAGTCAATGTGGCTCTGCAAGATTACCACTTTCTAAAAATATGATGCGACAATTTGTTATTATTATACACATTCCTACATGACCTCCTGATGCTCTCCCATCTCAAACCAAGATCTTTTGTACCTTCAAGTAGACACCACAATCATGTCACCTCTTTCTCTTCTTTCATTCAATGATGGTATGCCCAATGCTTCTATTCTCCTCTTGTAAGGGATATCTGTAAGGCTAGGACTCACACTGGTCGGTGTTCTTTGCAATCTCTCATTTGTTATTATCTTTCACTTTTTTATAGATGCCATCCTACCGCTACACATTTCAATTTAGGCCAGATTATGTTTTCATCATCCCTTCATCCATGTAGTGAAAAGCTTTTTTGATGTTTTGAAATCTGTAGGGTGCACCCATAATTTTGTTGATACCTTTGATGGTTGACAGTTATTCAACACTCGTAGATCCTTATCCTCACTTGTTTTTGTAATCCTCACTTCCTACCAAGTAAATCCTTTGTGATAATTTGAGCTTTAGCCCATTTTCCATACTTGGTTCTTGGAATATATACTATCTACATCTTTTAGTAACATCATGCTGATTTACCTTTCAGTTTTTCTCATGATCTTTGCACTGGCTAGACATGTTAATGTAGCTTATCATCATGTCATTTACATCCATCAAGAACATTACCACTGCCAGTGCCAACCTTTGTGGTACTCTGCCAGTATTTGCCTTCCATTCTGCTACTCCAGTTCTCATACACTAATCCTTCAGAATATTCTTCAACCAATCAAACAGTTTACCTTCAACACACTTTTCCACAATAGTTAATGGTGACGGACCTTGTCAAAGGACGTCTCTATATCTAGATATCAGTATGCACAATCCACCCACCCCTCTCTTATACCACATCAACTACTAAGTAGAAGCTTATCTTATTAGACATAACCTCTCAATTCTTAAACAAAATATTCACCTATTCATGGGAACCTAACTCTCAATCAATTCTCACAAAATTTTGCCGTCCTGTTGGGCAGGGACACCAGTGGCTTCTCCTTAATTCCTCCTCTACGGTCTGACACCCTGCTATACCTTTTCCAATCCTGTGGCATTATCCCTTGCATACATAATAAGATTATAGATCTTCTCCACTAGCAACTCCCTGCATCCCTGTATCCAAGCTGAGAACCCATTACCCCCTGGAGGTCTTCTCATGTTAAAGGTTTTCAATTTATGTACCTCCTTAACTTTCACATTCATATCTTTAAACTTAAAATTGCTGTTCTCTCTTTCACACGTACATAAACCCTTATGCATATTACGAGACATACGTGGGTGGCAAGTTAATGACTTTGTACCCCTTCTCTTCTAGACAAAATGCCTATTACCATTACAATCATACTATACTAAAGAATACCCTCAACAAATTGCAAGAACTTATTAATACACGAATATGAAAGTTTTTTTTTTCCCATTTACACAAGGGCAGCTCAGTCGAAGCACCCACCCACCCAATACCCTGTCACAAATGCTCAGGTCATAGATAATGTGGCAAGAACCACCACCTCCACAGCAGGGCCTAACAGCTAAAGCTGCTTTGATTCATAAATATATACCGGTATGGCATTATATTGATGATCTGTGGTTGTCCATGACATGTACGATAAAAGGAAACTATAAACTATAACTATATAAAACTATAACTAAACTAATCAACCCATGTGCTGAAATGTATAAGCATTGACATTGCAAATGTTTGTAACATAGTATGCTGACATAAACTGTTAAAATAATGGTGTAATGGTGTGTTGATGCATATGGACGCGTATATATATATATATATATATATATATATATATATATATACACACACACGTGTACAATATTTACATTATTTATAATCACACTAGCCTATGAAAGGCATGCAGAGTCGTGATGCACATCATAAAGTATAATACAATCATTTAATGCTAATATTGGCCTATACTAGTCCTCCAATAATAAAACCTACCACGTGAAAATTTAACGCCAGGCAAAAAATATACTCGGCAACTCCAATTTAGGATGGAATTGGCTTGTGCTGGTGTGGCACTACAATATTTGCATTTGTGGGAGTTCAGTAAACTGCTAACTTTATAAAAACATGTTCCGTATATATTTGTATAATTTATCTATAATCGTATGGCGTCCCATCCTACAGCCACCTCGGTTTGATGTTTATGGTAAGACGCTACAATAATCGGACAACTGTTGACAAAATTTTACTCGGCCTACAAAACGACGATGCAACATTTAGTTTTAAAAAAATGTGACTTAGAACAAAATGATGTTAAACAATACAACAGTATCAACATTAACGTATCATTAGAGTACCAACGAATGATAACGGTCCTACAGCAACAGCTGATGTTGGCATGACACCTCCCGATCACCTCCCTCATCCTCTTTCATCTCTTAACACATGTGCGCGGACATAATTGCGCACACGTGCACAAACTCAAACACAGGTAGCACATTCGTGTGTATCCGTGTATGTGGGAATGTGTACACGCAAGGAGAGTACATTTAACACGTTGGCATCAGGAGCTACACCGCCAAGGCGCAATTCCCTCGACCTCTAAGTCGAACGGATGCTCGGGGCTTTGGATGGAGCTGTGAACGAGAGCCAAGTTTAGCGATGGGGGCATCGCCAAGCCCGGAAATAAAGCAAACGAGTTGGGGTTGGAAATGACAAAGCCTCGGCCCAGAAGTCGACTCGCTACCGAAGCCACTTGTCATGACTCGAACACCCAAACCACCTCGAGTTTACCAAACACCTGGGAGGTCATTGGAAAAGGATGACAATATGTTACAAAAATACGAAATCATACATTTCCAAGTCAACATACGAAGAACATACGAGTTGCTCAAAACCAAACAGAATTAAAATCTTCTAAGGGTGTGTGAGTTCGAACCGGGTTGGGCTCCCTTAGAAAAAGAGGTAAACACACACTCGTGGGGCTTTACAACGGAGGGGGGTGGGGAGACGACGTTAGGGATGAAGGATTCTAAGCCATGCATATTTAAATGGCAAACAAAAAGCCTAAGTGCAAAGTCTTACGAAGCAACTGGGGAGAAATTACAAATGGCTTCGCTGAACTGACGAATATGGGTTTGCGACCGTTACAATGGAAACACATTCACAACGTTCGGCTTATTCGTGTAACGGGAAAAGGCAACGGACACAAATCATACCGTGTGATGAACATGACCTCCGTTACACTATTAATGTCCTCTGTTAATCTTAACGTGATTTGTGTGACAACCAAGGTATTCATTTTCATCCTTCCACGTATGACGTGCACGCACAATTCCCCCTCACAGCTGAGTCAGGTATCTCGTGTACACCATTTAAACTGGAGCCTAATATAACACCACGACATAGTATGAGCTGGGTCTGGCGGCTGGCAGAAGCGTAGGGGGCGTTGATGTGGAGGGGGAGGGGCGGGGACATTTTGTACGAAGCACCAACCTTCTTCTGTTGTTTCTCCCAAGCAGGGTCCAGGAGGCCCTCTCGCTCCCACTCTTCCTCCTGTTCCATGTAATCGTTGGGGTTGTATTCCATGTCGTTCTCCATATCTCTAGGAGGCTGGAAGGGAGAAGTCACAACTATCTAATTGAGAGGGTTCTTGACGGGCACACACAACACAAGGCAGCGGAAGGTCCACTCGGCCCAAGCGAACCAGCGGCACAGACTGACGTAAATGTTTGAGCCGGTCAGCCGGCAACGGAATGGGGGGGGATGGGAGGTCGGGGGATCAGGGGGATTACCCAACCTATCGTACTATAGTGGTCAGTACTTACAGGCAAATATTAACATATTAAACCTTATTACAATATAGAATAGTACTCTTCTATATATATACTGTCAAGGTTATGGCGTTATCAATGTCATTTTTGAATGAAGACAATGGTCGAGATTTAAAAAAACCGCAAGAGACCACTTCCCTAACCCAAGAAAAGTTGAATAATATATCATATATAAAACGCAACTATGACCATAAACTTTATTATGTGTAGACCTATGTGTCTGTTAACGGACATGCTTTGTATATAAGAAAGGAGAGGGATTTCGAAGAGGAAATCTTTCGAACTTTGGATTCGGCGCTCAGCAGCACCAACAGAGTTATCGTTTCTCATTTTTCAAAAAATTAAGAGGAAAGGAGGAACAAATGTGATGGTCATAATGAGACAACCATATAAAGATGGGCCACATAAATGAAGGAAGTTAACGAAGAGAACCTTCGTTTGCCAGAGAAGATGGCAAACTCTAGACTAGACCAAAGCTCCGACCAAAATAGAAATTTACTTACACCCTCCTGGCAGACGTACGATGAAGTATTTTCTCGCGTTCTTTGAACCTCTATTAAAATTTATCAAATAGATCATCTGTATTGAAAAAGAAAACATATCATATCTTACATACATTGGTCATGGTGTATTTAGTATAATCTTCTATAAATAATCTGACATTTATTGTAAGTTTGTTAATATAATCATGTCTAAAACTTCAAATATATACGATGTAATGCTGTTAAAACAATAAACTCGCAGTTATTTCCGGGTCACAGTTCTGTATTTTGTCTTTGCCTGGCTCGTGATAGAGATGTCCGAATGGAAACCCGTATCACTTACAAGATGGCAATATTGCGAGCTCCCTTTTCATTCCTCAGCCATTCCATGCCATACATTGATGATACCGTTAACAGATAACATATTCACCTTCAGAAAGACACGAGAGGTCGAACCTTTTCGTGTGTGAGGTGAAAGTGAACCATGGCCTATGAAATGAAAATAGAATGCGCCTGGCACACCATCGCCGACACGAGCAGCAGCAGCAGCAGCAGCAGCATCTTGGCTCCGTATTCCAAATATGGAGGCAATCCATTTCGTTCATGTACGGCAGTTGAGACTTGTAGATGCGATGGGAGAGTATCCGAACGTGGCAGCATCCTTGTGATGCAATCCTGGAAGTAGCTAACGTTTGCATTATACGTTCCTACCCAACTGCAACTGAAAGTCGACCATGTTATATGAGCTCAGTGAGTCATACGGTGAAAGCTGAGTAGATGGTGCTGTATATAAATGACCTTCCATTCATACATTACCTGGTTCATGACTGGGTAACTTATAATGATAATTAGAATTATATAAAATCTCGGTATCTGATACAACTTATTATGCGATAGTGGGGACATAGTAAAGAATATCGTACGAGTAAATTCCGATAGATAAAAAAACGTTTGCCCTGTCGTAACTTCCTTTAACTCAGGAATGCATATATAGAATTAGTCTCACTCTAAAGACAGGGCAGTTTTGTGCTCGCTACTTAATATAGACATAAAATCAGACTAAATATATATAATTTGCTATTATTGGATACCGGTGTAGTTATGACGTAGAGTCGACACGCAAAATGAAAACGAAGCATCGCATTTCAAAATAGCTTACATGGTTTGAGTTCACCCAAATTCAGGATATAAATGTCTACTTTCCAATTGCAAACGTGGAAAGTACATAATGAAGATGAATAAAGTGACAATTGTAAGATAGGAACGTAAAGAAATTTCGAAGAAGATTCGAATTCCACTTTGGGAAGTGTGACATGTCAAGCGGGGAGTTACCAGAGTAGTATAGCGGGGGTGGCAATGTTGGGGGTTGGTTTGCCACAGGTCCCCATCCCCCCCTCCACCACCCCTCGTCTCTCAATACTCCCACTACCCCGGGCGCAATGCCTTGTGGGATCACCACCCAAATCGTGTTCTCAGTGGTGCTTTATGAAGCCGAGTTTTCCCACATTAAACTTTAAATTTCCCCGACTCCCAGGCTACCGGTATGCCTTTGGTATTCCCGCTTCGTTTGTGTGGGATTGACCAATACCTCAGAGATGTTGGCTTTCACTTAGGGGCAGATCGAGCGAAGATATACATATCCATGTCATCAACGCCTGCGTTGGCGGGGAGATACATTTGATAAATGTGATTAGAAGGCTGTCGTTTTTTTTCAAATATTACTGTCCTTCACTGATTTTTTTCTGGATAACGCATTACGATTCGATTCGAATTATCTGGGTCTTAAAGGGTTAATTACTGGATTTAAGTAATTAATATGATGGTTTATTCACGGTTATTATTTTTCCCCACCGCTGGTGATATCATCAAATGTAATGGAAACTAGACGAAGTCATTAAAACATCGAGATAGATGTTAACTACAATAGCATCCCCCTACGATGAATAAAGTCACCTGACGTCAACAAGAACCAAAACATTCCACAAACGCTAAAACTCGCAGAATTAGATTGTACACACTTTTCACTCAATACTCGTACACTACGTTCACCCGAGAACCCGACCAACAATGAATCAAAACTATGCAAACATATCTTTTGTTGTTAAACATTTAATAAATTCATTCAAATGATACTTTATCATTATTTTTTAAATAAAATTGCGTTAGTGCAGCACAAATAAAATGTACATTTGAATGATATTTATATATCAGGGGTTAGACTCGATGTCCGTGAATATCTCTACTCTACTGCCAGCCAATACTAGTCAGTCTCAGGAAACTATTTAAGTACTGTACAACCTTGTATTGACGGACACACTTACGTAATAACGTCTTGTGTTTGGACACAACACACGCTCCATGTGAGTTTTGCATGCCTTTGTGATTACTTTCCACTGCAGAAATTTTCACACTTACGTGTTGCTTATTTGGCCTCCTAGAGACGACTGGATAGAATCGTCACAATAACTATCCAAATACATCTTTTATTGTTATCGTATAGATTTATCTCGAAAATATATTATGAAATAATTGTCTTACACAGTAATTGTAAAAAATCAACAACAAAAAATCATATCTCGAGTATATGTTACAAAGTTGGTTTCATTATCGTCTTTTACGCTTTGATGACGTCGTATACAAAGATTTAGTTCTGATTAACGATAGACGATTTTATTCAGCTATAACGAATCCCAATGAAGCTCGCTGACTGAGCGGGTTAGGTCGTCGGTACTTGCGACGAAGGTCGAGGTGAGGGCGGTTCGAATCCTACCACCGGCGAAGTTGGACCAAGGGCATGGTTCTTGAAATTCCACTCTACAAAGCCCTCTGTGAGGGCCACCGTCCTAGCCTACCGATAGGGGGACTGTGTGACGTTAAACCATATCATCATCATAACGAATCTCTGCATCTTATTTTATTCATATGCCTGTGCAATCCAACATGCCCTGTCACACTAATGTATATTTTTTCTATTTAGATTCGAAATCTTTTTCTGACAATACTTCTCTACTTATATTTGTCACCCTATAGGGTCATGTGTCAGTATGTTGTCGTTTCCAAATCTATTTATGATTTTTCTGACTAAAACGGTGAAATTCATCTTTACTTTTGATCTAATAATTGACACTAAAAATATGATGTTCTGAAAGATGAAGATCATATATTGTAGTTGGCAGAAAGATCAATATTCTAATAATTCCAGTCTTAGAATATGTGATCCCCTTTTTGCTCCTCCTCTGTTTGTAAAATCGCGTCTTAGTAGGATAAATCATATGTGAAGAGAAATTAATTTCATCTAATATAACACTGACTCCACTGTTGAAGTATGGATTAAAGATGAGTTGCAGGAGGAGGGGGAGGG